>NW_026781239.1:0-300000 GCF_030144855.1 Hypanus sabinus | reverse complement strand
CTGTGTCTGACCACCGGGAGTGTTTGATGGGACCGTGTAGAGGCATAATCACTCTGTGTCTGACCCCGGGAGTGTGTGATGGGACGGTGTGGAGGGAGATTCAGTCTGTGTCTGAACTCGGGGAGTGTGATGGGACGGGTAGCAGGGAGATTCACTCTGCGTCTGCCACCGGATGTGTGTGATGGGACGGTGTGGAGGGAGATTCACTCTTTGTCTAACCCCGGGATTGTGTGATGGGTTCGTGTAGAGGAATAATCACTCTGTGTGTGACCCCGGGAGAGTGTGATGGGACGGTGTGGAGGGAGATTCACTCTGTGTCTGACCCCAGGATTGTCTGATGGGTTCGTGTAGAGGAATAATCACTCTGTATGTGACACCGGGAGAGTGTGATGGGACGGTGTGGAGGGAGATTCACTCTGTGTCTGACCCCGGGAATGTGTAATGGGCGGTGTAGAGTGAGATTCACTCTGTGTCTGACCCCGGGAGAGTGTGATGGGACGGTGTGGAGGGAGATACACTCTGTGTCTGACCCCCGGGAGTGTTTGATGGGGCCGTGTAGAGGAATAATCACTCTGTGCCTCACCCCCGGGAATGTTGATGGGACAGTGTAGAGGAATAATCACTCTGTGTCTGACCACGGGAGTGTGTGACGGGACGGTCTGGAGGGAGATTCACTCTGTGTCTGACCCCGGGAGTGTTTAATGGGCGGTGTAGAGTGAGATTCACTCTGTGTCTGACCCCGGGAGAGTGTGATAGGACGGTGTGGAGGGAGATTCACTCTGTGTCTGACCCCCGGGAGTGTGTGATGGGACGGTGTGGAGGGAGATTCAGTCTGTGTCTGAAATCGGGAGAGTGTGATGGGACGGGTAGGAGGGAGATTCACTCTGTGTCTGACACCGGATGTGTGTGATGTGACGGTGTGGAGGGAGATTCACTCTGTGTTTGACCCCGGGAGTGTGTAATGGGCGGTGTAGAGTGAGATTCACTCTGTGTCTGACCCCGGGAGAGTGTGATGGGACGGTGTGGAGGGAGATTCACTCTGTGTCTGACCCCAGGGAGTGTTTGATGGGACCGTGTAGAGAAATAATCACTCTGTGTCTGACCCCCGGGAGTGTTGATGGGACCGTGTAGAGGAATATTCACTCTGTGTCTGACCCCCGGGAGTGTTTGATGGGACCGTGCAGAGGAATAATCACTCTGTGTCTGACCCCCGGGAGTGTTTGATGGGACGATGTAGAGGGAGATTCACTCTGTGTCTGACCCCGGGAGTATGTGATGGGACGGTCTGAGCGAGATTCACTCTGTGTCTGACCCTAGTAGTGTGTGATGGGACGGTGTGGAAGGAGATTCACTCTGTGTCTGACGCCGGGAGTGTGTGATGGGACGATGTGGAGGGAGATTCACTCTATGTCTGACCCCGTGGGTGTACGATGGGACGGTGTGGAGGGAAATTCACTCTGTGTTTGACCCCGGGGGTGTTTGATGGGACTGTGTAGAGGAATAATCACTCCGTGTCTGACCCCGGGAGTGTAGATGGGACTGTGTAGAGGAATAATCACTCTGTGTCTGACCCACGGGAGTGTATGATGGGACCGTGTAGAGGAATAATCACTCTGTGTCTGACCCCCGGGAGTGTTTTATGGGACCTTGTGGAGGGAAATTCACTCTGTGTCTGACCCCGGGAGTATGTGATGGGACGGTCTGGAGTGAGATTCTCTCTGCGTCTGACGCCCGGGAGTGTTTGATGGGACCGTGTAGAGAAATAATCACTCTGTGTCTGACCCCCGGGAGTGTTGATGGGACCGTGTAGAGGAATATTCACTCAGTGTCTGACCCCGGGAGTGTGTGATGGGACGGTGCGGATGGAGATTCACTCTGTGTCTGACCCCGGGAGTGAGTGATGGGACCGTGTTGAGGAATAATCACTCTGTGTCTGACCCCGGGAGTGTGTGATGGGACGGTGCGGATGGAGATTCACTCTGTGTCTGACCCCGGGAGTGTTTGATGGGACCGTGTAGAGGAATAACCTCTCTGTGTCTGACCACGGGAGTGTGTGATGGGACGGTGTGGAGGGAGATTCACTCTGTGTCTGACCCAGGGATTGTTTGATGGGACCGTGTAGAGGAATAATCACTCTGCGTCTGACCCCGTGAGCGTCTGATGACACGGTGTGGAGGGAGATTCACTCTTTGTCTGACCTCGGGAGTGTGTGATGCGACCGTGTAGATGAATAATCACTCTGTGTCTGACCACGGGACTGTGTGATGGGACGGTGTGGACGGAGATTCACACTGTGTCTGAAACCGAGAGTGTTTGATTGGACGGTGTAGATGAATAATCACTCTGTGTCTGACCACGGGGGTGTTTGATGGTACCGTGTAGAGGAATAATCACTCTGTGTCTGACCCCGGGAGTGTTTGATGGGACCGTGTACAGGCATAATCACTCTGTTTCTGACCCCGGGAGTGTTTGATGGGACCGTGCAGAGTAATAATCACTCTGTGTCTGACCCAGGGAGTCTTTGTTGGGACCGTGTAGAGGAATAATCGCTACGCGTCTGACCCCGGGAGTGTTTGATGGGACCGTTTAGAGGAATAATCACTCTGTGTCTGTCCGCCGGGAGTGTTTGATGGGACGATGTGGAGGGTGTTTCACTCTGTGTCTGACCCCGGGAGTATGTGATGGGACGGTCTGGGGGGAGATTCACTCTGTGTCTGACCCTAGTAGTGTGTGATGGGACGGTGTGGAGGGAATTTCACTCTGTGTCTGACCCAGTGAGTGTACGATGGGACGGTGTGGAGGGAGCTTCACTCTGTGTCTGACCCCGTGGGTGTTTGATGGGACCTTATAGAGGAATAATCACTCTGTGTCTGAACACCGGGTGTGTTTGATGGGACGATGTGGAGGGAGATTATCTCTGTGTCTGACCCTAGTAGTGTGTGATGGTACGGTGTGGAAGGAGATTCACTCTGTGTCTGACCCCGGGAGTATGTGATGGGACGGTCTGGAGGTAGATTATCTCTGTGTCTGACCCTAGTAGTGTGTGATGGGACGGTGTGGAAGGAGATTCACTTTGTGTCTGACGCCGGGAGTGTGTGATGGGACGATGTGGAGGGAGATTCACTCTGTGTCTGACCCCGGGATTGAGTGATGGGACGGTTTGGAGGGAGATTCACTCTGTGTCTGATCCCTGGAGTGTTTGATGGGACCGTGTTTAGGAATAATCACTCTGTGTCTGACCCCGGGAGTGTGTGATGGGACGGTGCGAATGGAGATTCACTCTGTGTCTGACCCCGGGAGTTTTTGATGGGACCGTGTAGAGGAATAATCTCTCTGTGTCTGACCACGGGAGCGTGTGATGGGACGGTGTGGAGGGAGATACACTCTGTGTCTGACCCCGGGAGTGTTTGATGGGACCGTGTAGAGGAATAATCACTCTGTGTCTGACACAGGGAGTGTTTGATCGGAAGGTGTAGAGGAATAATCACTCTGTGTCTGACCCCGGGAGTGTTTGATGGGACGGTGTGGATGGAGATTCACTTTTTGTCTGACCCAGGGATTGTTTGATGGTACCGTGTAGAGGAATAATCACTCTGTGTCTGACCCCGTGAGCGTGTGATGAGACGGTGTGGAGGGAGATTCACTGTTTGTCTGTCCTCGGGAGAGTGTGATGCGACCGTGTAGAGGAATAATCACTCTGTGTCTGACCACGGGAGTGTGTGATGGGACCGTGTAGAGGAATAATCACTCTCTGTCTGACCACGGGAGTGTGTGATGGGACCGTGTGGAGGAATAATCACTCTGTGTCTGACCCACGGGAGTGTTTGATGGGACGATGTGGAGGGAGATTCACTCTGTGTCTGACCCAGGGAGTATGTGATGGGACGGTCTGGAGGGAGATTCACTCTGTGTCTGACCCTAGTAGTGTGTGATGGGACGGTGTGGAGGGACATTCACTCTGTGTCTGACCCCGGGAGTGTTTGATGGGACCGTGTAGAGGCATAATCACTCTGTGTCTGACCCCGGGAGTGTGTGATACGACGGTGTGGAGGGAGATTCACTCTTTTTCTGACCCCGGGAGTGTGTGATGGGTCCGAGTAGAGGAATAATCACTCTGTGTCTGACCACGGGAGTGTTTGATGGGACCGTGTAGAGGAATAATCACAATGTGTCTGACCCCGGGTGTGTTTAATGGGACCGTGTAGAGGAATAATCACTCTGTGTCTGACACCCGGGAGTGTTTGAATGGACCGGGTAAAGGAATAATCACTCTATGTCTGACCATGGGAGTGTGTGATGGGACGGTGTGGAGGGAGATTCAGTCTGTGTCTGAAATCGGGAGAGTTTAATGGGACGGGTATGAGGGAGATTCACTCTGTGTCTGACACCGGATGTGTGTGATGTGACGGTGTGGAGGGAGATTCACTCTGTGTCTGACCCCGGGATTGTGTGATGGGTTCGTGTAGAGGAATAACCACTCTGTGTCTGACCCCGGGAGAGTGTGATGGGACGGTGTGGAGGGAGATTCACTCTGTGTCTGACCCCGGGAGTGTGTAATGGGCGGTGTAGAGTGAGATTCACTCTGTGTCTGACCCCGGGAGTGTTTGATGGGATGGTGTGGAGGGAGATTCACTTTTTGTCTGACCCAGGCATTGTTTGATGGTACCGGGTAAGGAATAATCACTCTGTGTCTGACCCCGTGAGCGTGTGATGAGACGGTGTGGAGGGAGATTCACTGCTTGTCTGACCTCGGGAGAGTGTTATGCGACTGTGTAGAGGAATAATCACTCTGTGTCTGACCACGGGAGTATGTGATGGGACCGTGTAGAGGAATAATCACTCTGTGTCTGACCACGGGAGTGTGTGATGGGACCGTGTGGAGGAATAATCACTCTGTGTCTGACCCACGGGAGTGTTTGATGGGACGATGTGGAGGGAGATTCACTCTGTGTCTGACCCCGGGAGTATGTGATGGGACGGTGTGAATGGAAGTTCACTCTGTGTCTGACCCCGGGAGTGTTTGATGGGACCGTGAAAAGGCATAATCACTCTGAGTCTGACCCCGGGAGTGTGTGATGGAACGGTGTGGAGGTAGATTCACTCTTTTTCTGACCACGGGAGTGTTTGATGGGACCGTGTAGAGGAATAATCACTCTGTCCCTGACCCCGTGAGAGTGTGATGAGACGGTGTGGAGAGTGATTCACTCATTTTCTGACCTCAGGAGTGTGTGATGGGTCCGAGTAGAGGAATAATCAGTCTGTGTCTGACCCCGGGAGTTTTTGATTGGACCGTCTAGAGTACTAATCACTCTGTGTCTCACCCAGAGAGTTTTTGATGGGACCGTGCAGAGGAATAATCACAATGTGTCTGACCCCGGGTGTGTTTGATGGGATCGTGTAGAGGAATAATCACTCTGTGTCTGACCCCGGGAGAGTGTGATGGGTTCGTGTAGAGGAATAATCACTCTGTGTCTGACCCCGGGAGAGTGTGATGGGACGGTGTGGAGGGAGATTCACTCAGTGTCTGACCCCGGGAGTGTGTAATGGGCGGTGTGGAGTGAGATTCACTCTGTGTCTGACCCCCGGGAGTGTTTGATGGGACAGTGTAGAGGAATAATCACTTTGTGTCTGACCCCCGGGAGTGTTGATGGGACGGTGTAGAGGAATAATCACTAAGTGTCTGACCCCCGGGAGTGTTTGATGGGACCGTACAGAGGAATAATCACACTGTGTCTGACCACGGGACTGTGCGATTGGACGGTCTGGAGGGAGATTCACTCTGTGCCTGACCCCGGGAGTCTTTGATGGGACCTTGTAGATGAATAATCACTCTGTTTCTGACCCCGGGAGTGTGTGATGGGACTGTGTGGAGGGAGATTCACTCTGTGTTTGACCCCGGGGGTGTTTGATGGGACTGTGTAGAGGAATAATCACTCCGTGTCTGACCCCGGGAGTGTAGATGGGACGGTCTGGAGGCAGATTCACTCTGTGTCTGACCCAGGGATTGTTTGATGGGACCGTGTAGAGGAATAATCACTCTGCGTCTGACCCCGTGAGCGTCTGATGACACGGTGTGGAGGGAGATTCACTCTTTGTCTGACCTCGGGAGTCTGTGATGCGACCGTGTAGAGGAATAATCTCTCTGTGTCTGACCACGGGAGTGTTTGATGGGACGGTCTGGAGGGAGATTCACTCTGTGTCTGACCCTAGTAGTGTGTGATGGGACGGTGTGGAGGGAGATTCACTTTGTGTCTGACGCCGGGAGTGCGTGATAGGACGATGTAGAGGGAGATTCACTCTGTGTCTGACCCCGGGAGTGAGTGATGGGACGGTGTGGAGGGAGATTCACTCTGTGTCTGATCCCGGGAGTGTTTGATGGGACCGTGTTGAGGAATAATCACTCTGTGTCTGACCCCGGGAGTGTGTGATGGGACGGTGCGGATGGAGATTCACTCTGTGTCTGACCCCGGGAGTGTTTGATGGGACCGTGTAATGGAATAACCTCTCTGTGTCTGACCACGGGAGTGTGTGATGGGACGGTGTGGAGGGAGATTCACTCTGTGTCTGACCCAGGGATTGTTTGATGGGACCGTGTAGAGGAATAATCACTCTGCGTCTGACCCCGTGAGCGTCTGATGACACGGTGTGGAGGGAGATTCACTCTTTGTCTGACCCCGGGAGTTTTTGATGGGACCGTGTAGAGGAATAATCTCTCTGTGTCTGACCACGGGAGCGTGTGATGGGACGGTGTGGAGGGAGATACACTCTGTGTCTGACCCCGGGAGTGTTTGATGGGACCCTGTAGAGGAATAATCACTCTGTGTCTGACACAGGGAGTGTTTGATGGGAAGGTGTAGAGGAATAATCACTCTGTGTCTGACCCCGGGAGTGTTTGATGGGACGGTGTGGATGGAGATTCACTTTTTGTCTGACCCAGGGATTGTTTGATGGTACCGTGTAGAGGAATAATCACTCTGTGTCTGACCCCGTGAGCGTGTGATGAGACGGTGTGGAGGGAGATTCACTGTTTGTCTGACCTCGGGAGAGTGTGATGCGACCGTGTAGAGGAATAATCACTCTGTGTCTGACCACGGGAGTGTGTGATGGGACCGTGTAGAGGAATAATCACTCTCTGTCTGACCACGGGAGTGTGTGATGGGACCGTGTGGAGGAATAATCACTCTGTGTCTGACCCACGGGAGTGTTTGATGGGACGATGTGGAGGGAGATTCACTCTGTGTCTGACCCCGGGAGTATGTGATGGGACGGTCTGGAGGGAGATTCACTCTGTGTCTGACCCTAGTAGTGTGTGATGGGACGGTGTGGAGGGACATTCACTCTGTGTCTGACCCCGGGAGTGTTTGATGGGACCGTGTAGAGGCATAATCACTCTGAGTCTGACCCCGGGAGTGTGTGATAGGACGGTGTGGAGGGAGATTCACTCTTTTTCTGACCCCGGGAGTGTGTGATGGGTCCGAGTAGAGGAATAATCAGTCTGTGTCTGACCCCGGGAGTGTTTGATGGGACCGTGTAGAGGCATAATCACTCTGTGTCTGACCCCGGGAGTGTTTGATGGGACCGTGTAGAGGAATAATCACAATGTGTCTGACCCCGGGTGTGTTTAATGGGACCGTGTAGAGGAATAATCACTCTGTGTCTGACACCCGGGAGTGTTTGAATGGACCGGGTAAAGGAATAATCACTCTATGTCTGACCATGGGAGTGTGTGATGGGACGGTGTGGAGGGAGATTCAGTCTGTGTCTGAAATCGGGAGAGTTTAATGGGACGGGTATGAGGGAGATTCACTCTGTGTCTGACACCGGATGTGTGTGATGTGACGGTGTGGAGGGAGATTCACTCTGTGTCTGACCCCGGGATTGTGTGATGGGTTCGTGTAGAGGAATAACCACTCTGTGTCTGACCCCGGGAGAGTGTGATGGGACGGTGTGGAGGGAGATTCACTCTGTGTCTGACCCCGGGAGTGTGTAATGGGCGGTGTAGAGTGAGATTCACTCTGTGTCTGACCCCGGGAGTGTTTGATGGGATGGTGTGGAGGGAGATTCACTTTTTGTCTGACCCAGGCATTGTTTGATGGTACCGGGTAAGGAATAATCACTCTGTGTCTGACCCCGTGAGCGTGTGATGAGACGGTGTGGAGGGAGATTCACTGCTTGTCTGACCTCGGGAGAGTGTTATGCGACTGTGTAGAGGAATAATCACTCTGTGTCTGACCACGGGAGTGTGTGATGGGACCGTGTGGAGGAATAATCACTCTGTGTCTGACCCACGGGAGTGTTTGATGGGACGATGTGGAGGGAGATTCACTCTGTGTCTGACCCCGGGAGTATGTGATGGGACGGTGTGGATGGAAGTTCACTCTGTGTCTGACCCCGGGAGTGTTTGATGGGACCGTGAAAAGGCATAATCACTCTGAGTCTGACCCCGGGAGTGTGTGATGGAACGGTGTGGAGGTAGATTCACTCTTTTTCTGACCACGGGAGTGTTTGATGGGACCGTGTAGAGGAATAATCACTCTGTCCCTGACCCCGTGAGAGTGTGATGAGACGGTGTGGAGAGTGATTCACTCATTTTCTGACCTCAGGAGTGTGTGATGGTTCCGAGTAGAGGAATAATCAGTCTGTGTCTGACCCCGGGAGTGTTTGATGGGACCGTGTAGAGGAATAATCACTCTGTGTCTGACCCCGGGAGTTTTTGATTGGACCGTCTAGAGTACTAATCACTCTGTGTCTCACCCAGAGAGTTTTTGATGGGACCGTGCAGAGGAATAATCACAATGTGTCTGACCCCGGGTGTGTTTGATGGGATCGTGTAGAGGAATAATCACTCTGTGTCTGACCCCGGGAGAGTGTGATGGGTTCGTGTAGAGGAATAATCACTCTGTGTCTGACCCCGGAGAGTGTGATGGGACGGTGTGGAGGGAGATTCACTCAGTGTCTGACCCCGGGAGTGTGTAATGGGCGGTGTGGAGTGAGATTCACTCTGTGTCTGACCCCCGGGAGTGTTTGATGGGACAGTGTAGAGGAATAATCACTTTGTGTCTGACCCCCGGGAGTGTTGATGGGACGGTGTAGAGGAATAATCACTAAGTGTCTGACCCCCGGGAGTGTTTGATGGGACCGTACAGAGGAATAATCACACTGTGTCTGACCACGGGACTGTGTGATTGGACGGTCTGGAGGGAGATTCACTCTGTGCCTGACCCCGGGAGTCTTTGATGGGACCTTGTAGATGAATAATCACTCTGTTCCTGACCCCGGGAGTGTGTGATGGGACTGTGTGGAGGGAGATTCACTCTGTGTTTGACCCCGGGGGTGTTTGATGTGACTGTGTAGAGGAATAATCACTCCGTGTCTGACCCCGGGAGTGTAGATGGGACGGTCTGGAGGCAGATTCACTCTGTGTCTGACCCAGGGATTGTTTGATGGGACCGTGTAGAGGAATAATCTCTCTGCGTCTGACCCCGTGAGCGTCTGATGACACGGTGTGGAGGGAGATTCACTCTTTGTCTGACCTCGGGAGTCTGTGATGCGACCGTGTAGAGGAATAATCTCTCTGTGTCTGACCACGGGAGTGTTTGATGGGACGGTCTGGAGGGAGATTCACTCTGTGTCTGACCCTAGTAGTGTGTGATGGGACGGTGTGGAGGGAGATTCACTTTGTGTCTGACGCCGGGAGTGCGTGATAGGACGATGTAGAGGGAGATTCACTCTGTGTCTGACCCCGGGAGTGAGTGATGGGACGGTGTGGAGGGAGATTCACTCTGTGTCTGATCCCGGGAGTGTTTGATGGGACCGTGTTGAGGAATAATCACTCTGTGTCTGACCCCGGGAGTGTGTGATGGGACGGTGCGGATGGAGATTCACTCTGTGTCTGACCCCGGGAGTGTTTGATGGGACCGTGTAGAGGAATAACCTCTCTGTGTCTGACCACGGGAGTGTGTGATGGGACGGTGTGGAGGGAGATTCACTCTGTGTCTGACCCAGGGATTGTTTGATGGGACCGTGTAGAGGAATAATCACTCTGCGTCTGACCCCGTGAGCGTCTGATGACACGGTGTGGAGGGAGATTCACTCTTTGTCTGACCTCGGGAGTGTGTGATGCGACCGTGTAGATGAATAATCACTCTGTGTCTGACCCAGGGAGTTTTTGATGGGACCGTGTAGAGGAATAATCACAATGTGTCTGACCCCGGGTGTGTTTAATGGGACCGTGTAGAGGAATAATCACTCTGTGTCTGACACCCGGGAGTGTTTGAATGGACCGGGTAAAGGAATAATCACTCTATGTCTGACCATGGGAGTGTGTGATGGGACGGTGTGGAGGGAGATTCAGTCTGTGTCTGAAATCGGGAGAGTTTAATGGGACGGGTATGAGGGAGATTCACTCTGTGTCTGACACCGGATGTGTGTGATGTGACGGTGTGGAGGGAGATTCACTCTGTGTCTGACCCCGGGATTGTGTGATGGGTTCGTGTAGAGGAATAACCACTCTGTGTCTGACCCCGGGAGAGTGTGATGGGACGGTGTGGAGGGAGATTCACTCTGTGTCTGACCCCGGGAGTGTGTAATGGGCGGTGTAGAGTGAGATTCACTCTGTGTCTGACCCCGGGAGTGTTTGATGGGATGGTGTGGAGGGAGATTCACTTTTTGTCTGACCCAGGCATTGTTTGATGGTACCGGGTAAGGAATAATCACTCTGTGTCTGACCCCGTGAGCGTGTGATGAGACGGTGTGGAGGGAGATTCACTGCTTGTCTGACCTCGGGAGAGTGTTATGCGACTGTGTAGAGGAATAATCACTCTGTGTCTGACCACGGGAGTATGTGATGGGACCGTGTAGAGGAATAATCACTCTGTGTCTGACCACGGGAGTGTGTGATGGGACCGTGTGGAGGAATAATCACTCTG
The DNA here is from genome assembly GCF_030144855.1 of Hypanus sabinus. Classification (NCBI taxonomy): domain Eukaryota; kingdom Metazoa; phylum Chordata; class Chondrichthyes; order Myliobatiformes; family Dasyatidae; genus Hypanus; species Hypanus sabinus. The sequence continues at coordinate 289,072 of NW_026781239.1, read as the reverse complement.
TGTCTGACCCACGGGAGTGTTTGATGGGACGATGTGGAGGGAGATTCACTCTGTGTCTGACCCCGGGAGTATGTGATGGGACGGTGTGGATGGAAGTTCACTCTGTGTCTGACCCCGGGAGTGTTTGATGGGACCGTGAAAAGGCATAATCACTCTGAGTCTGACCCCGGGAGTGTGTGATGGAACGGTGTGGAGGTAGATTCACTCTTTTTCTGACCACGGGAGTGTTTGATGGGACCGTGTAGAGGAATAATCACTCTGTCCCTGACCCCGTGAGAGTGTGATGAGACGGTGTGGAGAGTGATTCACTCATTTTCTGACCTCAGGAGTGTGTGATGGGTCCGAGTAGAGGAATAATCAGTCTGTGTCTGACCCCGGGAGTGTTTGATGGGACCGTGTAGAGGAATAATCACTCTGTGTCTGACCCCGGGAGTTTTTGATTGGACCGTCTAGAGTACTAATCACTCTGTGTCTCACCCAGAGAGTTTTTGATGGGACCGTGCAGAGGAATAATCACAATGTGTCTGACCCCGGGTGTGTTTGATGGGATCGTGTAGAGGAATAATCACTCTGTGTCTGACCCCGGGAGAGTGTGATGGGTTCGTGTAGAGGAATAATCACTCTGTGTCTGACCCCGGGAGAGTGTGATGGGACGGTGTGGAGGGAGATTCACTCAGTGTCTGACCCCGGGAGTGTGTAATGGGCGGTGTGGAGTGAGATTCACTCTGTGTCTGACCCCCGGGAGTGTTTGATGGGACAGTGTAGAGGAATAATCACTTTGTGTCTGACCCCCGGGAGTGTTGATGGGACGGTGTAGAGGAATAATCACTAAGTGTCTGACCCCCGGGAGTGTTTGATGGGACCGTACAGAGGAATAATCACACTGTGTCTGACCACGGGACTGTGCGATTGGACGGTCTGGAGGGAGATTCACTCTGTGCCTGACCCCGGGAGTCTTTGATGGGACCTTGTAGATGAATAATCACTCTGTTCCTGACCCCGGGAGTGTGTGATGGGACTGTGTGGAGGGAGATTCACTCTGTGTTTGACCCCGGGGGTGTTTGATGGGACTGTGTAGAGGAATAATCACTCCGTGTCTGACCCCGGGAGTGTAGATGGGACGGTCTGGAGGCAGATTCACTCTGTGTCTGACCCAGGGATTGTTTGATGGGACCGTGTAGAGGAATAATCACTCTGCGTCTGACCCCGTGAGCGTCTGATGACACGGTGTGGAGGGAGATTCACTCTTTGTCTGACCTCGGGAGTCTGTGATGCGACCGTGTAGAGGAATAATCTCTCTGTGTCTGACCACGGGAGTGTTTGATGGGACGGTCTGGAGGGAGATTCACTCTGTGTCTGACCCTAGTAGTGTGTGATGGGACGGTGTGGAGGGAGATTCACTTTGTGTCTGACGCCGGGAGTGCGTGATACGACGATGTAGAGGGAGATTCACTCTGTGTCTGACCCCGGGAGTGAGTGATGGGACGGTGTGGAGGGAGATTCACTCTGTGTCTGATCCCGGGAGTGTTTGATGGGACCGTGTTGAGGAATAATCACTCTGTGTCTGACCCCGGGAGTGTGTGATGGGACGGTGCGGATGGAGATTCACTCTGTGTCTGACCCCGGGAGTGTTTGATGGGACCGTGTAGAGGAATAACCTCTCTGTGTCTGACCACGGGAGTGTGTGATGGGACGGTGTGGAGGGAGATTCACTCTGTGTCTGACCCAGGGATTGTTTGATGGGACCGTGTAGAGGAATAATCACTCTGCGTCTGACCCCGTGAGCGTCTGATGACACGGTGTGGAGGGAGATTCACTCTTTGTCTGACCTCGGGAGTGTGTGATGCGACCGTGTAGATGAATAATCACTCTGTGTCTGACCACGGGACTGTGTGATGGGACGGTGTGGACGGAGATTCACACTGTGTCTGAAACCGAGAGTGTTTGATTGGACGGTGTAGATGAATAATCACTCTGTGTCTGACCACGGGGGTGTTTGATGGTACCGTGTAGAGGAATAATCACTCTGTGTCTGACCCCGGGAGTGTTTGATGGGACCGTGTACAGGCATAATCTCTCTGTTTCTGACCCCGGGAGTGTTTGATGGGACCGTGCAGAGTAATAATCACTCTGTGTCTGACCCAGGGAGTCTTTGTTGGGACCGTGTAGAGAAATAATCGCTACGCGTCTGACCCCGGGAGTGTTTGATGGGACCGTTTAGAGGAATAATCACTCTGTGTCTGTCCGCCGGGAGTGTTTGATGGGACGATGTGGAGGGTGTTTCACTCTGTGTCTGACCCCGGGAGTATGTGATGGGACGGTCTGGGGGGAGATTCACTCTGTGTCTGACCCTAGTAGTGTGTGATGGGACGGTGTGGAGGGAATTTCACTCTGTGTCTGACCCCGTGAGTGTACGATGGGACGGTGTGGAGGGAGCTTCACTCTGTGTCTGACCCCGTGGGTGTTTGATGGGACCTTATAGAGGAATAATCACTCTGTGTCTGAACACCGGGTGTGTTTGATGGGACGATGTGGAGGGAGATTATCTCTGTGTCTGACCCTAGTAGTGTGTGATGGTACGGTGTGGAAGGAGATTCACTCTGTGTCTGACCCCGGGAGTATGTGATGGGACGGTCTGGAGGTAGATTATCTCTGTGTCTGACCCTAGTAGTGTGTGATGGGACGGTGTGGAAGGAGATTCACTTTGTGTCTGACGCCGGGAGTGTGTGATGGGACGATGTGGAGGGAGATTCACTCTGTGTCTGACCCCGGGATTGAGTGATGGGACGGTTTGGAGGGAGATTCACTCTGTGTCTGATCCCTGGAGTGTTTGATGGGACCGTGTTTAGGAATAATCACTCTGTGTCTGACCCCGGGAGTGTGTGATGGGACGGTGCGAATGGAGATTCACTCTGTGTCTGACCCCGGGAGTTTTTGATGGGACCGTGTAGAGGAATAATCTCTCTGTGTCTGACCACGGGAGCGTGTGATGGGACGGTGTGGAGGGAGATACACTCTGTGTCTGACCCCGGGAGTGTTTGATGGGACCGTGTAGAGGAATAATCACTCTGTGTCTGACACAGGGAGTGTTTGATGGGAAGGTGTAGAGGAATAATCACTCTGTGTCTGACCCCGGGAGTGTTTGATGGGACGGTGTGGATGGAGATTCACTTTTTGTCTGACCCAGGGATTGTTTGATAGTACCGTGTAGAGGAATAATCACTCTGTGTCTGACCCCGTGAGCGTGTGATGAGACGGTGTGGAGGGAGATTCACTGTTTGTCTGACCTCGGGAGTGTGTGATGCGACCGTGTAGAGGAATAATCACTCTGTGTCTGACCACGGGAGTGTGTGATGGGACCGTGTAGAGGAATAATCACTCTCTGTCTGACCACGGGAGTGTGTGATGGGACCGTGTGGAGGAATAATCACTCTGTGTCTGACCCACGGGAGTGTTTGATGGGACGATGTGGAGGGAGATACACTCTGTGTCTGACCCCGGGAGTATGTGATGGGACGGTCTGGAGGGAGATTCACTCTGTGTCTGACCCTAGTAGTGTGTGATGGGACGGTGTGGAGGGACATTCACTCTGTGTCTGACCCCGGGAGTGTTTGATGGGACCGTGTAGAGGCATAATCACTCTGAGTCTGACCCCGGGAGTGTGTGATAGGACGGTGTGGAGGGAGATTCACTCTTTTTCTGACCCCGGGAGTGTGTGATGGGTCCGAGTAGAGGAATAATCAGTCTGTGTCTGACCCCGGGAGTGTTTGATGGGACCGTGTAGAGGCATAATCACTCTGTGTCTGACCCCGGGAGTGTTTGATTGGACCGTGTAGAGGCATAATCACTCTGTGTCTGACACCCGGGAGTGTTTGAATGGACCGGGTAAAGGAATAATCACTCTGTGTCTGACCCCGGGTGTGTTTAATGGGACCGTGTAGAGGAATAATCACTCTCTGTCTGACCACGGGAGTGTGTGATGGGTCCGAGTAGAGGAATAATCACTCTGTGTCTGACCCCGGGTGTGTTTAATGGGACCGTGTAGAGGAATAATCACTCTGTGTCTGACACCCGGGAGTGTTTGAATGGACCGGGTAAAGGAATAATCACTCTATGTCTGACCATGGGAGTGTGTGATGGGACGGTGTGGAGGGAGATTCAGTCTGTGTCTGAAATCGGGAGAGTTTAATGGGACGGGTATGAGGGAGATTCACTCTGTGTCTGACACCGGATGTGTGTGATGTGACGGTGTGGAGGGAGATTCACTCTGTGTCTGACCCCGGGATTGTGTGATGGGTTCGTGTAGAGGAATAACCACTCTGTGTCTGACCCCGGGAGAGTGTGATGGGACGGTGTGGAGGGAGATTCACTCTGTGTCTGACCCCGGGAGTGTGTAATGGGCGGTGTAGAGTGAGATTCACTCTGTGTCTGACCCCGGGAGTGTTTGATGGGATGGTGTGGAGGGAGATTCACTTTTTGTCTGACCCAGGCATTGTTTGATGGTACCGGGTAAGGAATAATCACTCTGTGTCTGACCCCGTGAGCGTGTGATGAGACGGTGTGGAGGGAGATTCACTGCTTGTCTGACCTCGGGAGAGTGTTATGTGACTGTGTAGAGGAATAATCACTCTGTGTCTGACCACGGGAGTATGTGATGGGGACCGTGTAGAGGAATAATCACTCTGTGTCTGACCACGGGAGTGTGTGATTGGACCGTGTGGAGGAATAATCACTCTGTGTCTGACCCACGGGAGTGTTTGATGGGACGATGTGGAGGGAGATTCACTCTGTGTCTGACCCCGGGAGTATGTGATGGGACGGTGTGGATGGAAGTTCACTCTGTGTCTGACCCCGGGAGTGTTTGATGGGACCGTGAAAAGGCATAATCACTCTGAGTCTGACCCCGGGAGTGTGTGATGGAACGGTGTGGAGGTAGATTCACTCTTTTTCTGACCACGGGAGTGTTTGATGGGACCGTGTAGAGGAATAATCACTCTGTCCCTGACCCCGTGAGAGTGTGATGAGACGGTGTGGAGAGTGATTCACTCATTTTCTGACCTCAGGAGTGTGTGATGGGTCCGAGTAGAGGAATAATCAGTCTGTATCTGACCCCGGGAGTGTTTGATGGGACGATGTGGAGGGAGATTCACTCAGAGTCTGACCCCGGGAGTGTTTGATGGGACCGTGTAGAGGAATAATCACTCTGTGTCTGACCCAGGGAGTTTTTGATGGGACCGTGTAGAGGAATAATCACAATGTGTCTGACCCCGGGTGTGTTTAATGGGACCGTGTAGAGGAATAATCACTCTGTGTCTGACACCCGGGAGTGTTTGAATGGACCGGGTAAAGGAATAATCACTCTATGTCTGACCATGGGAGTGTGTGATGGGACGGTGTGGAGGGAGATTCAGTCTGTGTCTGAAATCGGGAGAGTTTAATGGGACGGGTATGAGGGAGATTCACTCTGTGTCTGACACCGGATGTGTGTGATGTGACGGTGTGGAGGGAGATTCACTCTGTGTCTGACCCCGGGATTGTGTGATGGGTTCGTGTAGAGGAATAACCACTCTGTGTCTGACCCCGGGAGAGTGTGATGGGACGGTGTGGAGGGAGATTCACTCTGTGTCTGACCCCGGGAGTGTGTAATGGGCGGTGTAGAGTGAGATTCACTCTGTGTCTGACCCCGGGAGTGTTTGATGGGATGGTGTGGAGGGAGATTCACTTTTTGTCTGACCCAGGCATTGTTTGATGGTACCGGGTAAGGAATAATCACTCTGTGTCTGACCCCGTGAGCGTGTGATGAGACGGTGTGGAGGGAGATTCACTGCTTGTCTGACCTCGGGAGAGTGTTATGTGACTGTGTAGAGGAATAATCACTCTGTGTCTGACCACGGGAGTATGTGATGGGGACCGTGTAGAGGAATAATCACTCTGTGTCTGACCACGGGAGTGTGTGATTGGACCGTGTGGAGGAATAATCACTCTGTGTCTGACCCACGGGAGTGTTTGATGGGACGATGTGGAGGGAGATTCACTCTGTGTCTGACCCCGGGAGTATGTGATGGGACGGTGTGGATGGAAGTTCACTCTGTGTCTGACCCCGGGAGTGTTTGATGGGACCGTGAAAAGGCATAATCACTCTGAGTCTGACCCCGGGAGTGTGTGATGGAACGGTGTGGAGGTAGATTCACTCTTTTTCTGACCACGGGAGTGTTTGATGGGACCGTGTAGAGGAATAATCACTCTGTCCCTGACCCCGTGAGAGTGTGATGAGACGGTGTGGAGAGTGATTCACTCATTTTCTGACCTCAGGAGTGTGTGATGGGTCCGAGTAGAGGAATAATCAGTCTGTGTCTGACCCCGGGAGTGTTTGATGGGACCGTGTAGAGGAATAATCACTCTGTGTCTGACCCCGGGAGTTTTTGATTGGACCGTCTAGAGTACTAATCACTCTGTGTCTCACCCAGAGAGTTTTTGATGGGACCGTGCAGAGGAACAATCACAATGTGTCTGACCCCGGGTGTGTTTGATGGGATCGTGTAGAGGAATAATCACTCTGTGTCTGACCCCGGGAGAGTGTGATGGGTTCGTGTAGAGGAATAATCACTCTGTGTCTGACCCCGGGAGAGTGTGATGGGACGGTGTGGAGGGAGATTCACTCAGTGTCTGACCCCGGGAGTGTGTAATGGGCGGTGTGGAGTGAGATTCACTCTGTGTCTGACCCCCGGGAGTGTTTGATGGGACAGTGTAGAGGAATAATCACTTTGTGTCTGACCCCCGGGAGTGTTGATGGGACGGTGTAGAGGAATAATCACTAAGTGTCTTACCCCCGGGAGTGTTTGATGGGACCGTACAGAGGAATAATCACACTGTGTCTGACCACGGGACTGTGTGATTGGACGGTCTGGAGGGAGATTCACTCTGTGCCGGACCCCGGGAGTCTTTGATGGGACCTTGTAGATGAATAATCACTCTGTTTCTGACCCCGGGAGTGTGTGATGGGACTGTGTGGAGGGAGATTCACTCTGTGTTTGACCCCGGGGGTGTTTGATGGAACTGTGTAGAGGAATAATCACTCCGTGTCTGACCCCCGGGAGTGTATGATGGGACCGTGTAGAGGAATAATCACTCTGTGTGTGACACCGGGAGTATGTGATGGGACGGTCTGGAGGGAGATTCACTCTGTGTCTGACCCTAGTAGTGTGTGATGGGACAGTGTGGAGGGAGATTCACTTTGTGTCTGACGCCGGGAGTGTGTGATGGGACGATGTGGAGGGAGATTCACTCTGTGTCTGATCCCGGGAGTGTTTGATGGGACCGTGTAGAGGAATAATCACTCTGTCCCTGACCCCGTGAGAGTTTGATGAGACGGTGTGGAGAGTGATTCACTCATTTTCTGACTTCAGGAGTGTGTGATGGGTCCGAGTAGAGGAATAATCAGTCTGTGTCTGACCCCGGGAGTGTTTGATGGGACCGTGTAGAGGAATAATCACTCAGTATCTGACCCCGGGAGTGTTTGATGGGACCGTTTAGAGTAATAATCACTCTGTGTCTGACCCCGGGAGTGTTTGATTGGACCGTGCAGAGGAATAATCACAATGTGTCTGACCCCGGGTGTGTTTGATGGGATCGTGTGGAGGAATAATCACTCTGTGTCTGACCCTGGGAGAGTGTGATGGGACGGTGTGGAGGGAGATTCACACAGTGTCTGACCCCGGGAGAGTGTAATGGGCGGTGTGGAGTGAGATTCAATCTGTGTCTGACCCCCGGGAGTGTTTGATGGGACAGTGTAGAGGAATAATCACTCTGTGTCTGACCCCGGGAGAGTGTAATGGGTTCGTGTTTAGGAATAATCACTCTGTGTCTGACCCTGGGAGAGTGTGATGGGACGGTGTGGAGGGAGATTCACACAGTGTCTGACCCCGGGAGAGTGTAATGGGCGGTGTGGAGTGAGATTCAATCTGTGTCTGACCCCCGGGAGTGTTTGATGGGACAGTGTAGAGGAATAATCACTCTGTGTCTGACCCCGGGAGTGTACGATGGGACCGTGTAGAGGAATAAACACTCTGTGTCTGACCCCGGGAGTGTTTGATGGGACCGTGTAGAGGCATAATCACTCTGAGTCTGACCCCGGGAGTGTGTGATGGGACGGTGTGGAGGGAGATTCACCCTTTTTCTGACCCCGGGAGTGTGTGATGGGTCCGAGTAGAGGAATAATCAGTCTGTGTCTGACCCCGGGAGTGTTTGATGGGACCGTGTAGAGGAATAATCACTCAGTATCTGACCACGGGAGTGTTTGATGGGACCGTGTAGAGGCATAATCACTCTGTGTCTGACCCCGGGAGTGTTTGATTGGACCGTGTAGAGTAATAATCACTCTGTGTCTGACCCAGGGAGTTTTTGATGGGACCGTGTAGAGGAATAATCACAATGTGTCTGACCCCGGGTGTGTTTAATGGGACCGTGTAGAGGAATAATCACTCTGTGTCTGACACCCGGGAGTGTTTGAATGGACCGTGTAGAGGAACAATCACTCTATGTCTGACCCCGGGAGTGTGTGATTGGACGGTGTGGAGGGAGATTCAGTCTGTGTCTGAAATCGGGAGAGTTTAATGGGACGGGTATGAGGAGATTCACTCTGTGTCTGACACCGGATGTGTGTGATGTGACGGTGTGGAGGGAGATTCACTCTGTGTCTGAAATCAGGAGAGTGTGATGGGACGGGTAGGAGGGAGATTCACTCTGTGTCTGACCCCGGGATTGTGTGATGGGTTCGTGTAGAGGAATAATCACTCTGTGTCTGACCCCGGGAGAGTGTGATGGGTTCGTGTAGAGGAATAATCACTCTGTGTCTGACCCCGGGAGAGTGTGATGGGACGGTGTGGAGGGAGATTCACACAGTGTCTGACCCCGGGAGAGTGTAATGGGCGGTGTGGAGTGAGATTCAATCTGTGTCTGAAATCGGGAGAGTGTGATGGGACGGGTAGGAGGGAGATTCACTCTGTGTCTGACCCCGGGATTGTGTGATGGGTTCGTGTAGAGGAATAATCACTCTGTGTCTGACCCCGGGAGAGTGTGATGGGTTCGTGTAGAGGAATAATCACTCTGTGTCTGACCCCGGGAGAGTGTGATGGGACGGTGTGGAGGGAGATTCACACAGTGTCTGACCCCGGGAGAGTGTAATGGGCGGTGTGGAGTGAGATTCACTCTGTGTCTGACCCCCGGGAGTGTTTGATGGGACAGTGTAGAGGAATAATCACTCCGTGTCTGACCCCCGGGAGTGTTTGATGGGACCGTGTAGAGGAATAATCACTCTGTGTCTGACCCCGGGAGTGTACGATGGGACCGTGTAGAGGAATAATCACTCTGTGTCTGACCCCGGGAGTGTTTGATGGGACCGTGTAGAGGCATAATCACTCTGAGTCTGACCCCGGGAGTGTGTGATGGGACGGTGTGGAGGGAGATTCACCCTTTTTCTGACCCCGGGAGTGTGTGATGGGTCCGAGTAGAGGAATAATCAGTCTGTGTCTGACCCCGGGAGTGTTTGATGGGACCGTGTAGAGGAATAATCACTCAGTATCTGACCACGGGAGTGTTTGATGGGACCGTGTAGAGGCATAATCACTCTGTGTCTGACCCCCGGGAGTGTTTGAATGGACCGTGTAGAGGAATAATCACCCTATGTCTGACCCCGGCAGTGTGTGATGGGACGGTGTGGAGGGAGATTCAGTCTGTGTCTGAAATCGGGAGAGTGTGATGGGACGGGTAGGAGGGAGATTCACTCTGTGTCTGACCCCGGGATTGTGTGATGGGTTCGTGTAGAGGAATAATCACTCTATGTCTGACCCCGGGAGAGTGTGATGGGTTCGTGAAGAGGAATAATCACTCTGTGTCTGACCCCGGGAGAGTGTGATGGGACGGTGTGGAGGGAGATTCACACAGTGTCTGACCCCGGGAGAGTGTAATGGGCGGTGTGGAGTGAGATTCAATCTGTGTCTGACCCCCGGGAGTGTTTGATGGGACAGTGTAGAGGAATAATCACTCTGTGTCTGACCCCCGGGAGTGTTTGATGGGACCGTGTAGAGGAATAATCACTCTGTGTCTGACCCCGGGAGTGTACGATGGGACCGTGTAGAGGAATAATCACTCTGTGTCTGACCCCGGGAGTGTTTGATGGGACCGTGTAGAGGCATAATCACTCTGAGTCTGACCCCGGGAGTGTGTGATGGGACGTTGTGGAGGGAGATTCACCCTTTTTCTGACCCCGGGAGTGTGTGATGGGTCCGAGTAGAGGAATAATCAGTCTGTGTCTGACCCCGGGAGTGTTTGATGGGACCGTGTAGAGGAATAATCACTCAGTATCTGACCACGGGAGTGTTTGATGGGACCGTGTAGAGGCATAATCACTCTGTGTCTGACCCCGGGAGTGTTTGATTGGACCGTGTAGAGTAATAATCACTCTGTGTCTGACCCAGGGAGTTTTTGATGGGACCGTGTAGAGGAATAATCACAATGTGTCTGACCCCGGGTGTGTTTAATGGGACCGTGTAGAGGAATAATCACTCTGTGTCTGACACCCGGGAGTGTTTGAATGGACCGTGTAGAGGAACAATCACTCTATGTCTGACCCCGGGAGTGTGTGATGGGACGGTGTGGAGGGAGATTCAGTCTGTGTCTGAAATCGGGAGAGTTTAATGGGACGGGTAGTGGGAGATTCAATCTGTGTCTGACACCGGATGTGTGTGATGTGACGGTGTGGAGGGAGATTCACTCTGTGTGACCTCGGGAGAGTGTTATGCGACTGTGTAGAGGAATAATCACTCTGTGTCTGACCACGGGAGTATGTGATGGGACCGTGTAGAGGAATAATCACTCTGTGTCTGACCCCGGGAGTGTGTGATGGGACGGTGTGGAGGGAGATTCAGTCTGTGTCTGAAATCGGGAGAGTGTGATGGGACGGGTAGGAGGGAGATTCACTCTGTGTCTGACCCCGGGATTGTGTGATGGGTTCGTGTAGAGGAATAATCACTCTGTGTCTGACCCCGGGAGAGTGTGATGGGTTCGTGTAGAGGAATAATCACTCTGTGTCTGACCCCGGGAGAGTGTGATGGGACGGTGTGGAGGGAGATTCACACAGTGTCTGACCCCGGGAGAGTGTAATGGGCGGTGTGGAGTGAGATTCAATCTGTGTCTGACCCCCGGGAGTGTTTGATGGGACAGTGTAGAGGAATAATCACTCTGTGTCTGACCCCCGGGAGTGTTTGATGGGACCGTGTAGAGGAATAATCACTGTGTCTGACCCCGGGAGTGTACGATGGGACCGTGTAGAGGAATAATCACTCTGAGTCTGACCCCGGGAGTGTGTGATGGGAAGGTGTGGAGGGAGATTCACTCTTTCTCTGATCCCGGGAGAGTGTGATGGGTCCGAGTAGAGGAATAATCAGTCTGTGTCTGACCCCGGGAGTGTTTGATGGGACCGTGTAGAGGAATAATCACTCAGTATCTGACCACGGGAGTGTTTGATGGGACCGTGTAGAGGCATAATCACTCTGTGTCTGACCCCGGGAGTGTTTGATTGGACCGTGTAGAGTAATAATCACTCTGTGTCTGACCCAGGGAGTTTTTGATTGGACCGTGTAGAGGAATAATCACAATGTGTCTGACCCCGGGTGTGTTTAATGGGACCGTGTAGAGGCATAATCACTCTGTGTCTGACACCCGGGAGTGTTTGAATGGACCGTGTAGAGGAATAATCACAATGTGTCTGACCCCGGGTGTGTTTAATGGGACAGTGTAGAGGAATAATCACTCTATGTCTGACCCCGGTAGTGTGTGATGGGACGGTGTGGAGGGAGATTCAGTCTGTGTCTGACTCCGGGATTGTGTGATGGGTTCGTGTAGAGGAATAATCACTCTGTGCCTGACCCCGGGAGAGTGTGATGGGTTCGTGTAGAGGAATAATCACTCTGTGTCTGACCCCGGGAGAGTGTGATGGGACGGTGTGGAGGGAGATTCACTCAGTGTCTGACCCCGGGAGTGTGTAATGGGCGGTGTGGAGTGAGATTCACTCTGTGTCTGACCCCCGGGAGTGTTTGATGGGACAGTGTAGAGGAATAATCACTCTGTGTCTGACCCCCGGGAGTGTTGATGGGACCGTGTAGTGGAATAATCACTCAGTGTCTGACCCCCGGGAGTGTTTGATGGGACCTTACAGAGGAATAATCACTCTGTGTCTGACCACGGGACTGTGTGATTGGACGGTCAGGAGGGAGATTCACTCTGTGCCTGACCCCGGGAGTCTTTGATGGGACCGTGTAGATGAATAATCACTCTGTTTCTGACCCCGGGAGTGTGTGATGGGACTGTGTGGAGGGAGATTCACTCTGTGTTTGACCCAGGTGGTGTTTGATGGGACTGTGAAGAGGAATAATCACTCCGTGTCTGACCCCCGGGAGTGTATGATGGGACCGTGTAGAGGAATAATCACTCTGTGTGTGACCCCGGGAGTATGTGATGGGACGGTCTGGAGGGAGATTCAGTCTGTGTCTGACCCTAGTAGTGCGTGATGGGACGGTGTGGAGGGAGATTCACTTTGTGTCTGACGCCGGGAGTGTGTGATGGTACGATGTGGAGCGAGATTCACTCTGTGTCTGATCCCGGGAGTGTTTGATGGGACCGTGTAGAGGAATAATCACTCTGTCCCTGACCCCGTGAGAGTGTGATGAGACGGTGTGGAGAGTGATTCACTCTTTTTCTGACCTCAGGAGTGTGTGATGGGTACGAGTAGAGGAATAATCAGTCTGTGTCTGACCCCGGGAGTGTTTGATGGGACCGTGTAGAGGAATAATCACTCAGTATCTGACCCCGGGAGTGTTTGATGGGACCGTTTAGAGTAATAATCACTCTGTGTCTGACCCCGGGAGTGTTTGACTGGACCGTGCACAGGAATAATCACAATGTGTCTGACCCCGGGTGTGTTTGATGGGATCGTGTGGAGGAATAATCACTCTGTGTCTGACCTCCGGGAGTGTTTGTATGGACCGTGTAGAGGAATAATCACTCTATGTCTGACCCCGGGAGTGTGTGATGGGACGGTGTGGAGGGAGATTCAGTCTGTGTCTGACATCGGGAGAGTGTGATGGGACTGGTAGGAGGAAGATTCACTCTGTGTCTGACCCCGGGATTGTGTGATGGGTTCGTGTAGAGGAATAATCACTCTGCGTCTGACCCCGGGAGAGTGTGATGGGTTCGTGTAGAGGAATAATCACTCTGTGTCTGACCCCGGGAGAGTGTGATGGGACGGTGTGGAGGGAGATTCACACAGTGTCTGACCCCGGGAGAGTGTAATGGGCGGTGTGGAGTGAGATTCACTCTGTGTCTGACGCCCGGGAGTGTTTGATGGGACAGTGTAGAGGAATAATCACTCTGTGTCTGACCCCCGGGAGTGTTTGATGGGACCGTGTAGAGGAATAATCACTCTGTGTCTGACCCCGGGAGTGTACGATGGGACCGTGTAGAAAAATAATCGCTCTGTGTCTGACCCCGGGAGTGTTTGATGGGACCGTGTAGAGGCATAATCACTCTGAGTCTGACCCCGGGAGTGTGTGATGGGACGGTGTGGAGGGAGATTCACTCTTTTTCTGACCCCGGGAGTGTGTGATGGGTCCGAGTAGAGGAATAATCAGTCTGTGTCTGACCCCGGGAGTGTTTGATGGGACCGTGTAGAGGAATAATCACTCAGTATCTGACCACGGGAGTGTTTGATGGGACCGTGTAGAGGCATAATCACTCTGTGTCTGACCCCGGGAGTGTTTGATTGGACCGGGTAGAGTAATAATCACTCTGTGTCTGACCCAGGGAGCTTTGATGGGACCGTGTAGAGGAATAATCACAATGTGTCTGACGTCCGGGAGTGTTTGATGGGACAGTGTAGAGGAATAATCACTCTGTGTCTGACCCCCGGGAGTGTTTGATGGGACCGTGTAGAGGAATAATCACTCTGTGTCTGACCCCGGGAGTGTACGATGGGACCGTGTAGAGGAATAATCACTCTGTGTCTGACCCCGGGAGTGTTTGATGGGACCGTGTAGAGGCATAATCACTCTGAGTCTGACCCCGGGAGTGTGTGATGGGACGGTGTGGAGGGAGATTCACTCTTTTTCTGACCCCGGGAGTGTGTGATGGGTCCGAGTAGAGGAATAATCAGTCTGTGTCTGACCCCGGGAGTGTTTGATGGGACCGTGTAGAGGAATAATCACTCAGTATCTGACACGGGAGTGTTTGATGGGACCGTGTAGAGGCATAATCACTCTGTGTCTGACCCCGGGAGTGTTTGATGGGACCGTGTAGAGGAATAATCACTCTGTGTCTGACCCCCGGGGGTGTTTGATGGTACTTTGTGGAGGGAGATTCACTCTGTGTCTGACCCCGGGAGTATGTGATGGGACTGTGTGGAGGGAGATTCACTCTGTGTGTAACCCCGGGAGTATGTGATGGGACGGTCTGGAGGGAGATTCACTCTGTGTCTGACCCTAGTAGTGTGTGATGGGACGGTGTGGAGGGAGATTCACTTTGTGTCTGACCCAGGCATTGTTTGATGGTACAGGGTAGAGGAATAATCACTCTGTGTCTGACCCCGTGAGCGTGTGATGAGACGGTGTGGAGGGAGATTCACTGCTTGTCTGACTTCGGGAGAGTGTTATGCGACTGTGTAGAGGAATAATCACTCTGTGTCTGACCACGGGAGTATGTGATGGGACCGTGTAGAGGAATAATCACTCTGTGTCTGACCAAGGGAGTGTGTGATGGGGCGGTGTGGAGGGAGATTCACTCTGTGTCTGACCTCAGGAGTGTTTCATGGGACCGTGTAGAGGAATAATCACTCTGTGTCTGACCCCGGGAGTGTTTGATGGGACCGTGTAGAGGCATAACCACACTGAGTCTGACCCCGGGAGTGTGTGATGGGACGGTGTGGAGGGAGATTCACTCTTTTTCTGACCCCGGGAGTCTGTGATGGGTCCGAGTAGAGGAATAATCAGTCTGTGTCTGACCCCGGGAGTGTTTGATGGGACCGTGTAGAGGAATAATCACTCCGTGTCTGACCCCCGGGAGTGTATGATGGGACCGTGTAGAGGAATAATCACTCTGTGTCTGACACCCGGGAGTGTTTGATGGGACGATGTGGAGGGAGATTCACTCTGTGTGTGACCCCGGGAGTATGTGATGGGACGGTCTGGAGGGAGATTCACTCTGTGTCTGACCCTAGTAGTGTGTGATGGGACGATGTGTAGGGAGATTCACTCTGTGTCTGATCCCGGGAGTGTTTGATGGGACCGTGTAGAGGAATAATCACTCTGTGTCTGACCCCGGGAGTGTGTGATGTGACGGTGCGGATGGAGATTCACTCTGTGTCTGATCCCGGGAGTGTGTGATGGGACCGTGTAGAGGAATAATCACTCTGTGTATGACCACGGGAGTGTTTGATGGGACCGTGTAGAGGAATAATCTCTCTGTGTCTGACCACGGGAGTGTGTGATGGGACGATGTGGAGGGTGTTTCACTCTGTGTCTGACCCCGGGAGTATGTGATGGGTCTGTCTGGAGGGAGACTCACTCTGTGTCTGACCCTAGTAGTGTGTGATGGGACGGTGTGGAGGGAGATTCACTCTGTGTCTGACCCCGTGAGTGTACGATGGGACGGTGCGGACGGAGATTCACTCTGTGTCTGACCCCGGGAGTGTTTGATGGGACCGTGTAGAGGAATAATCTCTCTGTGTCAGACCACGGGAGTGTGTGATGGGACGGTGTCGAGGGAGATTCAGTCTGTGTCTGACCCCGGGAGTGTTTGATGGGACAGTGTAGAGGAATAATCTCTCTGTGTCTGACCACGGGATTGTGTGATGGGACGGTGCGGATGGAGATTCACTCTGTGTCTGACCCCGGGAGTGTTTGATGGGACCGTGTAGAGGAATAATCACTTTGTGCCTGACCCCGGGAATGTTTGATGGGACCGTGTACAGGCATAATCACTGTGTCTGACCCCGGGAGTGTTTGATGGGATCGTGCAGAGTAATAATCACTCTGTGTCTGAGCCAGGGAGTCTTTGTTGGGACCGTGTAGAGGAATAATCTCTCTGTGTCTGACCACGGGAGTGTGTGACGGGACGGTGTGGAGGGAGATTCACTCTGTGTCTGACCCCGGGAGTGTGTGATGGGACGGTGTGGAGGGAGTTTCACTTTTTGTCTGACCCAGGGATTGTTTGATGGGACCGTGTAGAGGAATAATCACTCTGTGTCTGACCCCGTGAGCGTGTGATGACACGGTGTGGAGGAATAATCACTCTGTGTCTGACCCCGGGAATGTTTGATGGGACCGTGTACAGGCATCATCACTCTGTGTCTGACCCCGGGAGTGTTTGATGAGACCGTGCAGAGTAATAATCACTCTGTGTCTGACCCAGGGAGTCTTTGTTGGGACCGTGTAGAGGAATAATCGCTCCGCATCTGACCCGGGAGTGTTTGATGGGACCGTGAAGAGGAATAATCACTCTGTGTCTGACCCCCGGGAGTGTTTGATGGGACGATGTGGAGGGTGTTTCACTCTGTGTGTGACCCCGGGAGTATGTGATGGGTCGGTCTGGAGGGAGATTAACTCTGTGTCTGACCCTAGTAGTGTGTGTTGGGACGGTGTGGAGGGAGATTCACACTGTGTCTGACCCCGGGGGTGTTTGATGGGACTGTGTAGAGGAATAATCACTCTGTGTCTGACCCCGGGAGTGTACGATGGGACCGTGTAGAGGAATAATCACTCTGTGTCTGACCCCGGGAGTGTTTGATGGGACCGTGTAGAGGCATAATCACTCTGAGTCTGACCCCGGGAGTGTGTGATGGGACGGTGTGGAGGGAGATTCACTCTTTTTCTGACCCCGGGAGTGTGTGATGGGTCCGAGTAGAGGAATAATCAGTCTGTGTCTGACCCCGGGAGTGTTTGATGGGACCGTGTAGAGGAATAATCACTCAGTATCTGACACGGGAGTGTTTGATGGGACCGTGTAGAGGCATAATCACTCTGTGTCTGACCCCGGGAGTGTTTGATGGGACCGTGTAGAGGAATAATCACTCTGTGTCTGACCCCCGGGGGTGTTTGATGGTACTTTGTGGAGGGAGATTCACTCTGTGTCTGACCCCGGGAGTATGTGATGGGACTGTGTGGAGGGAGATTCACTCTGTGTGTAACCCCGGGAGTATGTGATGGGACGGTCTGGAGGGAGATTCACTCTGTGTCTGACCCTAGTAGTGTGTGATGGGACGGTGTGGAGGGAGATTCACTTTGTGTCTGACCCAGGCATTGTTTGATGGTACAGGGTAGAGGAATAATCACTCTGTGTCTGACCCCGTGAGCGTGTGATGAGACGGTGTGGAGGGAGATTCACTGCTTGTCTGACTTCGGGAGAGTGTTATGCGACTGTGTAGAGGAATAATCACTCTGTGTCTGACCACGGGAGTATGTGATGGGACCGTGTAGAGGAATAATCACTCTGTGTCTGACCAAGGGAGTGTGTGATGGGGCGGTGGGGAGGGAGATTCACTCTGTGTCTGACCTCAGGAGTGTTTCATGGGACCGTGTAGAGGAATAATCACTCTGTGTCTGACCCCGGGAGTGTTTGATGGGACCGTGTAGAGGAATAATCACTCTGTGTCTGACCCCGGGAGTGTACGATGGGACCGTGTAGAGGAATAATCACTCTGTGTCTGACCCCGGGAGTGTTTGATGGGACCGTGTAGAGGCATAATCACTCTGAGTCTGACCCCGGGAGTGTGTGATGGGACGGTGTGGAGGGAGATTCACTCTTTTTCTGACCCCGGGAGTGTGTGATGGGTCCGAGTAGAGGAATAATCAGTCTGTGTCTGACCCCGGGAGTGTTTGATGGGACCGTGTAGAGGAATAATCACTCAGTATCTGACACGGGAGTGTTTGATGGGACCGTGTAGAGGCATAATCACTCTGTGTCTGACCCCGGGAGTGTTTGATGGGACCGTGTAGAGGAATAATCACTCTGTGTCTGACCCCCGGGGGTGTTTGATGGTACTTTGTGGAGGGAGATTCACTCTGTGTCTGACCCCGGGAGTATGTGATGGGACTGTGTGGAGGGAGATTCACTCTGTGTGTAACCCCGGGAGTATGTGATGGGACGGTCTGGAGGGAGATTCACTCTGTGTCTGACCCTAGTAGTGTGTGATGGGACGGTGTGGAGGGAGATTCACTTTGTGTCTGACCCAGGCATTGTTTGATGGTACAGGGTAGAGGAATAATCACTCTGTGTCTGACCCCGTGAGCGTGTGATGAGACGGTGTGGAGGGAGATTCACTGCTTGTCTGACTTCGGGAGAGTGTTATGCGACTGTGTAGAGGAATAATCACTCTGTGTCTGACCACGGGAGTATGTGATGGGACCGTGTAGAGGAATAATCACTCTGTGTCTGACCAAGGGAGTGTGTGATGGGGCGGTGTGGAGGGAGATTCACTCTGTGTCTGACCTCAGGAGTGTTTCATGGGACCGTGTAGAGGAATAATCACTCTGTGTCTGACCCCGGGAGTGTTTGATGGGACCGTGTAGAGGCATAACCACACTGAGTCTGACCCCGGGAGTGTGTGATGGGACGGTGTGGAGGGAGATTCACTCTTTTTCTGACCCCGGGAGTCTGTGATGGGTCCGAGTAGAGGAATAATCAGTCTGTGTCTGACCCCGGGAGTGTTTGATGGGACCGTGTAGAGGAATAATCACTCCGTGTCTGACCCCCGGGAGTGTATGATGGGACCGTGTAGAGGAATAATAACTCTGTGTCTGACACCCGGGAGTGTTTGATGGGACGATGTGGAGGGAGATTCACTCTGTGTGTGACCCCGGGAGTATGTGATGGGACGGTCTGGAGGGAGATTCACTCTGTGTCTGACCCTAGTAGTGTGTGATGGGACGATGTGTAGGGAGATTCACTCTGTGTCTGATCCCGGGAGTGTTTGATGGGACCGTGTAGAGGAATAATCACTCTGTGTCTGACCCCGGGAGTGTGTGATGTGACGGTGCGGATGGAGATTCACTCTGTGTCTGATCCCGGGAGTGTGTGATGGGACCGTGTAGAGGAATAATCACTCTGTGTCTGACCACGGGAGTGTGTGATGGGACGATGTGGAGGGTGTTTCACTCTGTGTCTGACCCCGGGAGTATGTGATGGGTCTGTCTGGAGGGAGACTCACTCTGTGTCTGACCCTAGTAGTGTGTGATGGGACGGTGTGGAGGGAGATTCACTCTGTGTCTGACCCCGTGAGTGTACGATGGGACGGTGCGGATGGAGATTCACTCTGTGTCTGACCCCGGGAGTGTTTGATGGGACCGTGTAGAGGAATAATCTCTCTGTGTCAGACCACGGGAGTGTGTGATGGGACGGTGTCGAGGGAGATTCAGTCTGTGTCTGACCCCGGGAGTGTTTGATGGGACAGTGTAGAGGAATAATCTCTCTGTGTCTGACCACGGGATTGTGTGATGGGACGGTGCGGATGGAGATTCACTCTGTGTCTGACCCCGGGAGTGTTTGATGGGACCGTGTAGAGGAATAATCACTTTGTGCCTGACCCCGGGAATGTTTGATGGGACCGTGTAGAGGAATAATCACTCTGTGTCTGGCCCCCGGGAGTGTTTGATGGGACCGTGTAGAGGAATAATCACTCTGTGTCTGACCCCCGGGGGTGTTTGATGGTACTTTGTGGAGGCAGATTCACTCTGTGTCTGACCCCGGGAGTATGTGATGGGACTGTGTGGAGTGAGATTCACTCTGTGTGTGACCCCGGGAGTATGTGATGGGACGGTCTGGAGGGAGATTCACTCTGTGTCTGACCTTAGTAGTGTGTGATGGGACGGTGTGGAGGGAGATTCACTTTGTGTCTGACGCCGGGAGTGTGTGATGGGACGATGTGGAGGGAGATTCACTCTGTGTCTGATCCCGGGAGTGTTTGATGGGACCGTGTAGAGGAATAATCACTCTGTGTCTGACCCCGGGAGTGTGTGATGTGACGGTGCGGATGGAGATTCACTCTGTGTCTGATGCCGGGAGTGTGTGATGGGTCCGTGTAGAGGAATAATCACTCTGTGTCTGACCCCGGGAGTGTTTGATGGGACCGTGTAGAGGAATAATCTCTCTGTGTCTGACCACGGGAGTGTGTGATCGGACGGTGCGGACGGAGATTCACTCTGTGTCTGACGCCGGGAGTGTGTGATGGGACGGTGTGGAGAGAGATTCACTCTGTGTCTGATCCCGGGAGTGTGTGATGGGACCGTGTAGAGGAATAATCTCTCTGTGTCTGACCACGGGAGTGTGTGATGGGACGGTGTGGAGGGAGATTCACTCTGTGGCTGACCCCGGGAGTGTGTGATGGGACGGTGTGGAGGGCAATTCACTTTTTGTCTGACCCCGGGATTGTGTGATGGGACGGTGCGGATGGAGATTCACTCTGCGTCTGACCCCGGGAGTGTTTGATGGGACCGTGCAGAGTAATAATCACTCTGTTTCTGAGCCATGGAGTCTTTGTTGGGACCGTGTAGAGGAATAATCTCTCTGTGTCTGACCACGGCAGTGTGTGATGGGACGGTGTGGAGGGAGATTCACTCTGTGTCTGACCCTAGTAGTGTGTGATGGGACGGTGTGGAGGGAGATTCACTCTGTGTCTGACCCCGGGGGTGTTTGATGGGGCTGTGTAGAGGAACAATCACTCCGTGTATGACCCCGGGAGTGTTGATGGGACAGTGTAGAGGAATAATCACTCTGTGTCTGACCCCCGGGAGTGTTTGATGGGACCGTGTAGAGGAATAATCACTCTGTGTCTGACCCCGGGAGTGTGTGATGTGACGGTGCGGATGGAGATTCACTCTGTGTCTGATGCCGGGAGTGTGTGATGGGTCCGTGTAGAGGAATAATCACTCTGTGTATGACCCCGGGAGTGTTTGATGGGACCGTGTAGAGGAATAATCTCTCTGTGTCTGACCACGGGAGTGTGTGATGGGACGGTGCGGATGGAGATTCACTCTGTGTCTGACGCCGGGAGTGTGTGATGGGACGGTGTGGAGAGAGATTCACTCTGTGTCTGATCCCGGGAGTGTGTGATGGGACCGTGTAGAGGAATAATCTCTCCGTGTCTGACCACGGGAGTGTGTGATGGGACGGTGTGGAGGGAGATTCACTCTGTGGCTGACCCCGGGAGTGTGTGATGGGACGGTGTGGAGGGCAATTCACTTTTTGTCTGACCCAGGGATTGTTTGATGGGACTGTGTAGGGGAATAATCACTCTGTGTCTGACCCCGTGAGCGTGTGATGACACGGTGTGGAGGGAGATTCACTTTGTGTCTGACGACGGGAGTGTGTGATGGGACGATGTGGAGGGAGATTCACTCTGTGTCTGACCCCGGGATTGTGTGATGGGACGGTGCGGATGGAGATTCACTCTGTGTCTGACCCCGGGTGTGTTTGATGGGACCGTGTAAAGGAATAATCTCTCTGTCTCTGACCCCGGGAGTGTTTGATGGGACCGTGCAGAGTAATAATCACTCTGTTTCTGAGCCAGGGAGTCTTTGTTGGGACCGTGTAGAGGAATAATCTCTCTGTGTCTGACCACGGGAGTGTGTGATGGGACGGTGTGGAGGGAGATTCACTCTGTGTCTGACACCGGGAGTGTGTGATGGGACGGTGTGGAGGGAGATTCACTTTTTGTCTGACCCAGGGATTGTCTGATGGGACCGTGTAGAGGAATAATCACTCTGTGTCTGACCCCGGGAGTGTGTGATGGGACGGTGTGGAGGGAGATTCACTCTTTGTCTGACCTCGGGAGTGTGTGATGCGACCGTGTAGATGAATAATCACTCTGCGTCTGACCACGGGACTGTGTGATGGGACGGTGTGGAGGGAGATTCACACTGTGTCTGAAACCGAGAGTGTTTGATGGGACCGTGTAGAGGAATAATCACTCTGTGTCTGACCCCGGGAGTGTTTGATGGGACCGTGCAGAGTAATAATCACTCTGTGTCTGACCCAGGGAGCCTTTGTTGGGACCGTGTAGAGGAATAATCGCTCCGCGTCTGACCCCGGGAGTGTTTGACGGGACCGTGTAGAGGAATAATCACTCTGTGTCTGACCCCGGGAGTGTGTGATGGGACCGTGTAGAGGAATAATCACTCTGTGTCTGACCCCGGGAGTGTTTGATGGGACCGTGTAGAGGAATAATCACTCTGTGTGTGACCCCGGGAGTATGTGATGGGACGGTCTGGAGGGAGATTCACTCTGTGTCTGACCCTAGTAGTGTGTGATGGGACGGTGTGGAGGGAGATTCACTTTGTGTCTGACGCCGGGAGTGTGTGATGGGACGATGTGGAGGGAGATTCACTCTGTGTCTGATCCCGGGAGTGTTTGATGGGACCGTGTAGTGGAATAATCACTCTGTCCCTGACCCCGTGAGAGTGTGATGAGACGGTGTGGAGAGTGATTCACTCATTTTCTGACCTCAGGAGTGGGTGATCGGTCCGAGTAGAGGAATAATAAGTTTGTGTCTGACCCCGGGAGTGTTTGATGGGACCGTGTAGAGGAATAATCACTCAGTATCTGACCCCGGGAGTGTGTGATGGGTCCGAGTAGAGGAATAATCACTCTGTGTCTGACCCCGGGAGTGTTTGATTGGACCGTGCAGAGGAATAATCACAATGTGTCTGACCCCGGGTGTGTTTGATGGGATCGTGTGGAGGAATAATAACTCTGTGTCTGACCCCCGGGAGTGTTTGAATGGACCGTGTAGAGGAATAATCACCCTATGTCTGACCCCGGGAGTGTGTGATGGGACGGTGTGGAGGGAGATTCAGTCTGTGTCTGAAATCGGGAGAGTGTGATGGGACGGGTAGGAGGGAGATTCACTCTGTTTCTGACCCCGGGATTGTGTGATGGGTTCGTGTAGAGGAATAATCACTCTGTGTCTGACCCCGGGAGAGTGTGATGGGACGGTGTGGAGGGAGATTCACACAGTGTCTGACCCCGGGAGAGTGTAATGGGCGGTGTGGAGTGAGATTCAATCTGTGTCTGACCCCCGGGAGTGTTTGATGGGACAGTGTAGAGGAATAATCACTCTGTGTCTGACCCCCGGGAGTGTTTGATGGGACCGTGTAGAGGAATAATCACTCTGTGTCTGACCCCGGGAGTGTACGATGGGACCGTGTAGAGGAATAATCACTCTGTGTCTGACCCCGGGAGTGTTTGATGGGACCGTGTAGAGGCATAATCACTCTGAGTCTGACCCCGGGAGTGTGTGATGGGAAGGTGTGGAGGGAGATTCACTCTGTGTCTGATGCCGGGAGTGTGTGATGGGTCCGTGTAGAGGAATAATCACTCTGTGTCTGACCCCGGGAGTGTTTGATGGGACCGTGTAGAGGAATAATCTCTCTGTGTCTGACCACGGGAGTGTGTGATCGGACGGTGCGGACGGAGATTCACTCTGTGTCTGACGCCGGGAGTGTGTGATGGGACGGTGTGGAGAGAGATTCACTCTGTGTCTGATCCCGGGAGTGTGTGATGGGACCGTGTAGAGGAATAATCTCTCTGTGTCTGACCACGGGAGTGTGTGATGGGACGGTGTGGAGGGAGATTCACTCTGTGGCTGACCCCGGGAGTGTGTGATGGGACGGTGTGGAGGGCAATTCACTTTTTGTCTGACCCCGGGATTGTGTGATGGGACGGTGCGGATGGAGATTCACTCTGCGTCTGACCCCGGGAGTGTTTGATGGGACCGTGCAGAGTAATAATCACTCTGTTTCTGAGCCATGGAGTCTTTGTTGGGACCGTGTAGAGGAATAATCTCTCTGTGTCTGACCACGGCAGTGTGTGATGGGACGGTGTGGAGGGAGATTCACTCTGTGTCTGAACCCGGGAGTGTGTGATGGGACGGTGTGGAGGGAGATTCACTTTTTGTCTGACCCAGGGATTGTCTGATGGGACCGTGTAGAGGAATAATCACTCTGTGTCTGACCCCGGGAGTATGTGATGGGTCGGTCTGGAGGGAGATTCACTCTGTGTCTGACCCTAGTAGTGTGTGATGGGACGGTGTGGAGGGAGATTCACTCTGTGTCTGACCCCGGGGGTGTTTGATGGGGCTGTGTAGAGGAACAATCACTCCGTGTATGACCCCGGGAGTGTTGATGGGACAGTGTAGAGGAATAATCACTCTGTGTCTGACCCCCGGGAGTGTTTGATGGGACCGTGTAGAGGAATAATCACTCTGTGTCTGACCCCGGGAGTGTGTGATGTGACGGTGCGGATGGAGATTCACTCTGTGTCTGATGCCGGGAGTGTGTGATGGGTCCGTGTAGAGGAATAATCACTCTGTGTATGACCCCGGGAGTGTTTGATGGGACCGTGTAGAGGAATAATCTCTCTGTGTCTGACCACGGGAGTGTGTGATGGGACGGTGCGGATGGAGATTCACTCTGTGTCTGACGCCGGGAGTGTGTGATGGGACGGTGTGGAGAGAGATTCACTCTGTGTCTGATCCCGGGAGTGTGTGATGGGACCGTGTAGAGGAATAATCTCTCCGTGTCTGACCACGGGAGTGTGTGATGGGACGGTGTGGAGGGAGATTCACTCTGTGGCTGACCCCGGGAGTGTGTGATGGGACGGTGTGGAGGGCAATTCACTTTTTGTCTGACCCAGGGATTGTTTGATGGGACTGTGTAGGGGAATAATCACTCTGTGTCTGACCCCGTGAGCGTGTGATGACACGGTGTGGAGGGAGATTCACTTTGTGTCTGACGACGGGAGTGTGTGATGGGACGATGTGGAGGGAGATTCACTCTGTGTCTGACCCCGGGATTGTGTGATGGGACGGTGCGGATGGAGATTCACTCTGTGTCTGACCCCGGGTGTGTTTGATGGGACCGTGTAAAGGAATAATCTCTCTGTCTCTGACCCCGGGAGTGTTTGATGGGACCGTGCAGAGTAATAATCACTCTGTTTCTGAGCCAGGGAGTCTTTGTTGGGACCGTGTAGAGGAATAATCTCTCTGTGTCTGACCACGGGAGTGTGTGATGGGACGGTGTGGAGGGAGATTCACTCTGTGTCTGACACCGGGAGTGTGTGATGGGACGGTGTGGAGGGAGATTCACTTTTTGTCTGACCCAGGGATTGTCTGATGGGACCGTGTAGAGGAATAATCACTCTGTGTCTGACCCCGGGAGTGTGTGATGGGACGGTGTGGAGGGAGATTCACTCTTTGTCTGACCTCGGGAGTGTGTGATGCGACCGTGTAGATGAATAATCACTCTGCGTCTGACCACGGGACTGTGTGATGGGACGGTGTGGAGGGAGATTCACACTGTGTCTGAAACCGAGAGTGTTTGATGGGACCGTGTAGAGGAATAATCACTCTGT
Organism: Hypanus sabinus; assembly: GCF_030144855.1. Lineage (NCBI taxonomy): Eukaryota > Metazoa > Chordata > Chondrichthyes > Myliobatiformes > Dasyatidae > Hypanus > Hypanus sabinus. Next base: position 263,623 of record NW_026781239.1, on the reverse strand, counting down.
GTCTGACCCCGGGAGTGTTTGATGGGACCGTGCAGAGTAATAATCACTCTGTGTCTGACCCAGGGAGCCTTTGTTGGGACCGTGTAGAGGAATAATCGCTCCGCGTCTGACCCCGGGAGTGTTTGACGGGACCGTGTAGAGGAATAATCACTCTGTGTCTGACCCCGGGAGTGTGTGATGGGACCGTGTAGAGGAATAATCACTCTGTGTGTGACCCCGGGAGTATGTGATGGGACGGTCTGGAGGGAGATTCACTCTGTGTCTGACCCTAGTAGTGTGTGATGGGACGGTGTGGAGGGAGATTCACTTTGTGTCTGACGCCGGGAGTGTGTGATGGGACGATGTGGAGGGAGATTCACTCTGTGTCTGATCCCGGGAGTGTTTGATGGGACCGTGTAGTGGAATAATCACTCTGTCCCTGACCCCGTGAGAGTGTGATGAGACGGTGTGGAGAGTGATTCACTCATTTTCTGACCTCAGGAGTGGGTGATCGGTCCGAGTAGAGGAATAATAAGTTTGTGTCTGACCCCGGGAGTGTTTGATGGGACCGTGTAGAGGAATAATCACTCAGTATCTGACCCCGGGAGTGTGTGATGGGTCCGAGTAGAGGAATAATCACTCTGTGTCTGACCCCGGGAGTGTTTGATTGGACCGTGCAGAGGAATAATCACAATGTGTCTGACCCCGGGTGTGTTTGATGGGATCGTGTGGAGGAATAATCACTCTGTGTCTGACCCCCGGGAGTGTTTGAATGGACCGTGTAGAGGAATAATCACCCTATGTCTGACCCCGGGAGTGTGTGATGGGACGGTGTGGAGGGAGATTCAGTCTGTGTCTGAAATCGGGAGAGTGTGATGGGACGGGTAGGAGGGAGATTCACTCTGTTTCTGACCCCGGGATTGTGTGATGGGTTCGTGTAGAGGAATAATCACTCTGTGTCTGACCCCGGGAGAGTGTGATGGGACGGTGTGGAGGGAGATTCACACAGTGTCTGACCCCGGGAGAGTGTAATGGGCGGTGTGGAGTGAGATTCAATCTGTGTCTGACCCCCGGGAGTGTTTGATGGGACAGTGTAGAGGAATAATCACTCTGTGTCTGACCCCCGGGAGTGTTTGATGGGACCGTGTAGAGGAATAATCACTCTGTGTCTGACCCCGGGAGTGTACGATGGGACCGTGTAGAGGAATAATCACTCTGTGTCTGACCCCGGGAGTGTTTGATGGGACCGTGTAGAGGCATAATCACTCTGAGTCTGACCCCGGGAGTGTGTGATGGGAAGGTGTGGAGGGAGATTCACTCTTTTTCTGACCCCGGGAGTGTGTGATGGGTCCGAGTAGAGGAATAACCAGTCTGTGTCTGACCCCGGGAGTGTTTGATGGGACCGTGTAGAGGAATAATCACTCAGTATCTGACCACGGGAGTGTTTGATGGGACCGTGTAGAGGCATAATCACTCTGTGTCTGACCCCGGGAGTTTTTGATTGGACCGTGTAGAGTAATAATCACTCTGTGTCTGACCCAGGGAGTTTTTGATGGGACCGTGTAGAGGAATAATCACAATGTGTCTGACCCCGGGTGTGTTTAATGGGACCGTGTAGTGGAATAATCACTCTGTGTCTGACACCCGGGAGTGTTTGAATGGACCGTGTAGAGGAATAATCACAATGTGTCTGACCCCGGGTGTGTTTAATGGGACCGTGTAGAGGAATAATCACTCTATGTCTGACCCCGGGAGTGTGTGATGGGACGGTGTGGAGGGAGATTCAGTCTGTGTCTGAAATCGGGAGAGTGTGATGGGACGGGTAGGAGGGAGATTCACTCTGTGTCTGACCCCGGGATTGTGTGATGGGTTCGTGTAGAGGAATAATCACTCTGTGCCTGACCCCGGGAGAGTGTGATGGGTTCGTGTAGAGGAATAATCACTCTGTGTCTGACCCCGGGAGAGTGTGATGGGACGGTGTGGAGGGAGATTCACTCAGTGTCTGACCCCGGGAGTGTGTAATGGGCTGTGTGGAGTGAGATTCACTCTGTGTCTGACCCCCGGGAGTGTTTGATGGGACAGTGTAGAGGAATAATCACTCTGCGTCTGACCCCCGGGAGTGTTGATGGGACCGAGTAGAGGAATAATCACTCAGTGTCTGACCCCCGGGAGTGTTTGATGGGACCGTACAGAGGAATAATCACTCTGTGTCTGACCACGGGACTGTGTGATTGGACGGTCAGGAGGGAGATTCACTCTGTGCCTGACCCCGGGAGTCTTTGATGGGAACGTGTAGATGAATAATCACTCTGTTTCTGACCCCGGGAGTGTGTGATGGGACTGTGTGGAGGGAGATTCACTCTGTGTTTGACACCGGTGGTGTTTGATGGGACTGTGTAGAGGAATAATCACTCCGTGTCTGACCCCCGGGAGTGTATGATGGGACCGTGTAGAGGAATAATCACTCTGTGTGTGACCCCGGGAGTTTGTGATGGGACGGTCTGGAGGGAGATTCACTCTGTGTCTGACCCTAGTAGTGCGTGATGGGACGGTGTGGAGGGAGATTCACTTTGTGTCTGACGCCGGGAGTGTCTGATGGTACGATGTGGAGGGAGATTCACTCTGTGTCTGATCCCGGGAGTGTTTGATGGGACCGTGTAGAGGAATAATCACTCTGTCCCTGACCCCGTGAGAGTGTGATGAGACGGTGTGGAGAGTGATTCACTCATTTTCTGACCTCAGGAGTGTGTGATGGGTCCGAGTAGAGGAATAATCAGTCTGTATCTGACCCCGGGAGTGTTTGATGGGACCGTTTAGAGTAATAATCACTCTGTGTCTGACCCCGGGAGTGTTTGATTGGACCGTGCAGAGGAATAATCACAATGTGTCTGACCCCGGGTGTGTTTGATGGGACGGTGTGGAGGGAGATTCAGTCTGTGTCTGACATCGGGAGAGTGCGATGGGACGGGTAGGAGGGAGATTCACTCTGTGTCTGACCCCGGGATTGTGTGATGGGTTCGTGTAGAGGAATAATCACTCTGTGTCTGACCCCGGGAGAGTGTGATGGGTTCGTGTAGAGGAATAATCACTCTGTGTCTGACCCCGGGAGAGTGTGATGGGACGGTGTGGAGGGAGATTCTCACAGTGTCTGACCCCGGGAGAGTGTAATGGGCGGTGTGGAGTGAGATTCACTCTGTGTCTGACGCCCGGGAGTGTTTGATGGGACAGTGTAGAGGAATAATCACTCTGTGTCTGACCCCCGGGAGTGTTTGATGGGACCGTGTAGAGGAATAATCACTCTGTGTCTGACCCCGGGAGTGTACGATGGGACCGTGTAGAGGAATAATCACTCTGTGTCTGACCCCGGGAGTGTTTGATGGGACCGTGTAGAGGCATAATCACTCTGAGTCTGACCCCGGGAGTGTGTGATGGGACGGTGTGGAGGGAGATTCACTCTTTTTCTGACCCCGGGAGTGTGTGATGGGTCCGAGTAGAGGAATAATCAGTCTGAGTCTGACCCCGGGAGTGTTTGATGGGACCGTGTAGAGGAATAATCACTCAGTATCTGACCACGGGAGTGTTTGATGGGACCGTGTAGAGGCATAATCACTCTGTGTCTGACCCCGGGAGTGTTTGATGGGACCGTGTAGATGAATAATCACTCTGTTTCTGACCCCGGGAGTGTGTGATGGGACTGTGTGGAGGGAGATTCACTCTGTGTTTGACCCCGGTGGTGTTTGATGGGACTGTGTAGAGGAATAATCACTCCGTGTCTGACCCCCGGGAGTGTATGATGGGACCGTGTAGAGGAATAATCACTCTGTGTGTGACCCCGGGAGTTTGTGATGGGACGGTCTGGAGGGAGATTCACTCTGTGTCTGACCCTAGTAGTGCGTGATGGGACGGTGTGGAGGGAGATTCACTTTGTGTCTGACGCCGGGAGTGTCTGATGGTACGATGTGGAGGGAGATTCACTCTGTGTCTGATCCCGGGAGTGTTTGATGGGACCGTGTAGAGGAATAATCACTCTGTCCCTGACCCCGTGAGAGTGTGATGAGACGGTGTGGAGAGTGATTCACTCATTTTCTGACCTCAGGAGTGTGTGATGGGTCCGAGTAGAGGAATAATCAGTCTGTATCTGACCCCGGGAGTGTTTGATGGGACCGTGTAGAGGAATAATCACTCAGTATCTGACCCCGGGAGTGTTTGATGGGACCGTTTAGAGTAATAATCACTCTGTGTCTGACCCCGGGAGTGTTTGATTGGACCGTGCAGAGGAATAATCACAATGTGTCTGACCCCGGGTGTGTTTGATGGGACGGTGTGGAGGGAGATTCAGTCTGTGTCTGACATCGGGAGAGTGCGATGGGACGGGTAGGAGGGAGATTCACTCTGTGTCTGACCCCGGGATTGTGTGATGGGTTCGTGTAGAGGAATAATCACTCTGTGTCTGACCCCGGGAGAGTGTGATGGGACGGTGTGGTGGGAGATTCTCACAGTGTCTGACCCCGGGAGAGTGTAATGGGCGGTGTGGAGTGAGATTCACTCTGTGTCTGACGCCCGGGAGTGTTTGATGGGACAGTGTAGAGGAATAATCACTCTGTGTCTGACCCCCGGGAGTGTTTGATGGGACCGTGTAGAGGAATAATCACTCTGTGTCTGACCCCGGGAGTGTACGATGGGACCGTGTAGAGGAATAATCACTCTGTGTCTGACCCCGGGAGTGTTTGATGGGACCGTGAAGAGGCATAATCACTCTGAGTCTGACCCCGGGAGTGTGTGATGGGACGGTGTGGAGGGAGATTCACTCTTTTTCTGACCCCGGGAGTGTGTGATGGGTCCGAGTAGAGGAATAATCAGTCTGAGTCTGACCCCGGGAGTGTTTGATGGGACCGTGTAGAGGAATAATCACTCAGTATCTGACCACGGGAGTGTTTGATGGGACCGTGTAGAGGCATAATCACTCTGTGTCTGACCCCGGGAGTGTTTGATTGGATCGGGTAGAGTAATAATCACTCTGTGTCTGACCCAGGGAGTTTTTGATGGGACCGTGTAGAGGAATAATCACAATGTGTCTGACCCCGGGTGTGTTTAATGGGACCGTGTAGAGGAATAATCACTCTGTGTCTGACACCCGGGAGTGTTTGAATGGACCGTGTAGAGGAATAATCACTCTATGTCTGACCCCGGGAGTGTGTGATGGGACGGTGTGGAGGGAGATTCAGTCTGTGTCTGAAATCGGGAGAGTTTAATGGGACGGGTATGAGGGAGATTCACTCTGTGTCTGACACCGGATGTATGTGATGTGACGGTGTGGAGGGAGATTCACTCTGTGTCTGACCCCGGGATTGTGTGATGGGTTCGTGTAGAGGGATAACCACTCTGTGTCTGACCCCGGCAGAGTGTGATGGGACGGTGTGGAGGTAGATTCACTCTGTGTCTGACCCCGGGAGTGTGTAATGGGCGGTGTAGAGTGAGATTCACTCTGTGTCTGACCCCGGGAGTGTTTGATGGGATGGTGTGGAGGGAGATTCACTTTTTGTCTGACCCAGGCATTGTTTGATGGTACCGGGTAGAGGAATAATCACTCTGTGTTTGACCCCGTGAGCGTGTGATGAGACGGTGTGGAGGGAGATTCACTGCTTGTCTGACCTCGGGAGAGTGTTATGCGACGGTGTAGAGGAATAATCACTCTGTGTCTGACCACGGGAGTATGTGATGGGACAGTGTAGAGCAATAATCACTCTGTGTCTGACCACGGGAGTGTGTGATGGGACCGTGTGGAGGAATAATCACTCTGTGTCTGACCCCGGGAGTGTTTGATGGGACCGTGTAGAGGAATAATCTCTCTGTGTCTGACACCGGGAGTGTGTGATGGGACGGCGTGGAGGGAGATTCACTCTGTGTCTGACCCCCGGGAGTGTTTGATATGACAGTGTAGAGGAATAATCACTCTGCGTCTGACCCCCGGGAGTGTTTGATGGGACCGTGTAGAGGAATAATCACTCTGTGTCTGACCCCGGGAGTGTTTGATGGGACCGTACAGAGGAATAATCACTCTGTGTCTGACCACGGGACTGTGTGATTGGACGGTCAGGAGGGAGATTCACTCTGAGCCTTACCCCGGGAGTCTTTGATGGGACCGTGTAGATGAATAATCACTCTGTTTCTGACCCCGGGAGTGTGTGATGGGTCTGTGTGGAGGGAGATTCACTGTGTTTGACCCCGGGGGTGTTTGATGGGACTGTGTAGAGGAATAATCACTCCGTGTCTGACCCCCGGAAGTGTATGATGGGACCGTGTAGAGGAATAATCACTCTGTGTCTGACCCCCGGGGGTGTTTGATGGTACTTTGTGGAGGGAGATTCACTCTGTGTCTGACCCCGGGAGTATGTGATGGGACTGTGTGGAGGGAGATTCACTCTGTGTGTAACCCCGGGAGTATGTGATGGGACGGTCTGGAGGGAGATTCACTCTGTGTCTGACCCTAGTAGTGTGTGATGGGACGGTGTGGAGGGAGATTCACTTTGTGTCTGACCCAGGCATTGTTTGATGGTACAGGGTAGAGGAATAATCACTCTGTGTCTGACCCCGTGAGCGTGTGATGAGACGGTGTGGAGGGAGATTCACTGCTTGTCTGACTTCGGGAGAGTGTTATGCGACTGTGTAGAGGAATAATCACTCTGTGTCTGACCACGGGAGTATGTGATGGGACCGTGTAGAGGAATAATCACTCTGTGTCTGACCAAGGGAGTGTGTGATGGGGCGGTGTGGAGGGAGATTCACTCTGTGTCTGACCTCAGGAGTGTTTCATGGGACCGTGTAGAGGAATAATCACTCTGTGTCTGACCCCGGGAGTGTTTGATGGGACCGTGTAGAGGCATAACCACACTGAGTCTGACCCCGGGAGTGTGTGATGGGACGGTGTGGAGGGAGATTCACTCTTTTTCTGACCCCGGGAGTCTGTGATGGGTCCGAGTAGAGGAATAATCAGTTTGTGTCTGACCCCGGGAGTGTTTGATGGGACCGTGTAGAGGAATAATCACTCCGTGTCTGACCCCCGGGAGTGTATGATGGGACCGTGTAGAGGAATAATCACTCTGTGTCTGACACCCGGGAGTGTTTGATGGGACGATGTGGAGGGAGATTCACTCTGTGTGTGACCCCGGGAGTATGTGATGGGACGGTCTGGAGGGAGATTCACTCTGTGTCTGACCCTAGTAGTGTGTGATGGGACGATGTGTAGGGAGATTCACTCTGTGTCTGATCCCGGGAGTGTTTGATGGGACCGTGTAGAGGAATAATCACTCTGTGTCTGACCCCGGGAGTGTGTGATGTGACGGTGCGGATGGAGATTCACTCTGTGTCTGATCCCGGGAGTGTGTGATGGGACCGTGTAGAGGAATAATCACTCTGTGTATGACCACGGGAGTGTTTGATGGGACCGTGTAGAGGAATAATCTCTCTGTGTCTGACCACGGGAGTGTGTGATGGGACGATGTGGAGGGTGTTTCACTCTGTGTCTGACCCCGGGAGTATGTGATGGGTCTGTCTGGAGGGAGACTCACTCTGTGTCTGACCCTAGTAGTGTGTGATGGGACGGTGTGGAGGGAGATTCACTCTGTGTCTGACCCCGTGAGTGTACGATGGGACGGTGCGGACGGAGATTCACTCTGTGTCTGACCCCGGGAGTGTTTGATGGGACCGTGTAGAGGAATAATCTCTCTGTGTCAGACCACGGGAGTGTGTGATGGGACGGTGTCGAGGGAGATTCAGTCTGTGTCTGACCCCGGGAGTGTTTGATGGGACAGTGTAGAGGAATAATCTCTCTGTGTCTGACCACGGGATTGTGTGATGGGACGGTGCGGATGGAGATTCACTCTGTGTCTGACCCCGGGAGTGTTTGATGGGACCGTGTAGAGGAATAATCACTTTGTGCCTGACCCCGGGAATGTTTGATGGGACCGTGTACAGGCATAATCACTGTGTCTGACCCCGGGAGTGTTTGATGGGATCGTGCAGAGTAATAATCACTCTGTGTCTGAGCCAGGGAGTCTTTGTTGGGACCGTGTAGAGGAATAATCTCTCTGTGTCTGACCACGGGAGTGTGTGACGGGACGGTGTGGAGGGAGATTCACTCTGTGTCTGACCCCGGGAGTGTGTGATGGGACGGTGTGGAGGGAGTTTCACTTTTTGTCTGACCCAGGGATTGTTTGATGGGACCGTGTAGAGGAATAATCACTCTGTGTCTGACCCCGTGAGCGTGTGATGACACGGTGTGGAGGAATAATCACTCTGTGTCTGACCCCGGGAATGTTTGATGGGACCGTGTACAGGCATCATCACTCTGTGTCTGACCCCGGGAGTGTTTGATGAGACCGTGCAGAGTAATAATCACTCTGTGTCTGACCCAGGGAGTCTTTGTTGGGACCGTGTAGAGGAATAATCGCTCCGCATCTGACCCGGGAGTGTTTGATGGGACCGTGAAGAGGAATAATCACTCTGTGTCTGACCCCCGGGAGTGTTTGATGGGACGATGTGGAGGGTGTTTCACTCTGTGTGTGACCCCGGGAGTATGTGATGGGTCGGTCTGGAGGGAGATTAACTCTGTGTCTGACCCTAGTAGTGTGTGTTGGGACGGTGTGGAGGGAGATTCACACTGTGTCTGACCCCGGGGGTGTTTGATGGGACTGTGTAGAGGAATAATCACTCTGTGTCTGACCCCGGGAGTGTACGATGGGACCGTGTAGAGGAATAATCACTCTGTGTCTGACCCCGGGAGTGTTTGATGGGACCGTGTAGAGGCATAATCACTCTGAGTCTGACCCCGGGAGTGTGTGATGGGACGGTGTGGAGGGAGATTCACTCTTTTTCTGACCCCGGGAGTGTGTGATGGGTCCGAGTAGAGGAATAATCAGTCTGTGTCTGACCCCGGGAGTGTTTGATGGGACCGTGTAGAGGAATAATCACTCAGTATCTGACACGGGAGTGTTTGATGGGACCGTGTAGAGGCATAATCACTCTGTGTCTGACCCCGGGAGTGTTTGATGGGACCGTGTAGAGGAATAATCACTCTGTGTCTGACCCCCGGGGGTGTTTGATGGTACTTTGTGGAGGGAGATTCACTCTGTGTCTGACCCCGGGAGTATGTGATGGGACTGTGTGGAGGGAGATTCACTCTGTGTGTAACCCCGGGAGTATGTGATGGGACGGTCTGGAGGGAGATTCACTCTGTGTCTGACCCTAGTAGTGTGTGATGGGACGGTGTGGAGGGAGATTCACTTTGTGTCTGACCCAGGCATTGTTTGATGGTACAGGGTAGAGGAATAATCACTCTGTGTCTGACCCCGTGAGCGTGTGATGAGACGGTGTGGAGGGAGATTCACTGCTTGTCTGACTTCGGGAGAGTGTTATGCGACTGTGTAGAGGAATAATCACTCTGTGTCTGACCACGGGAGTATGTGATGGGACCGTGTAGAGGAATAATCACTCTGTGTCTGACCAAGGGAGTGTGTGATGGGGCGGTGGGGAGGGAGATTCACTCTGTGTCTGACCTCAGGAGTGTTTCATGGGACCGTGTAGAGGAATAATCACTCTGTGTCTGACCCCGGGAGTGTTTGATGGGACCGTGTAGAGGAATAATCACTCTGTGTCTGACCCCGGGAGTGTACGATGGGACCGTGTAGAGGAATAATCACTCTGTGTCTGACCCCGGGAGTGTTTGATGGGACCGTGTAGAGGCATAATCACTCTGAGTCTGACCCCGGGAGTGTGTGATGGGACGGTGTGGAGGGAGATTCACTCTTTTTCTGACCCCGGGAGTGTGTGATGGGTCCGAGTAGAGGAATAATCAGTCTGTGTCTGACCCCGGGAGTGTTTGATGGGACCGTGTAGAGGAATAATCACTCAGTATCTGACAAGGGAGTGTTTGATGGGACCGTGTAGAGGCATAATCACTCTGTGTCTGACCCCGGGAGTGTTTGATGGGACCGTGTAGAGGAATAATCACTCTGTGTCTGACCCCCGGGGGTGTTTGATGGTACTTTGTGGAGGGAGATTCACTCTGTGTCTGACCCCGGGAGTATGTGATGGGACTGTGTGGAGGGAGATTCACTCTGTGTGTAACCCCGGGAGTATGTGATGGGACGGTCTGGAGGGAGATTCACTCTGTGTCTGACCCTAGTAGTGTGTGATGGGACGGTGTGGAGGGAGATTCACTTTGTGTCTGACCCAGGCATTGTTTGATGGTACAGGGTAGAGGAATAATCACTCTGTGTCTGACCCAGTGAGCGTGTGATGAGACGGTGTGGAGGGAGATTCACTGCTTGTCTGACTTCGGGAGAGTGTTATGCGACTGTGTAGAGGAATAATCACTCTGTGTCTGACCACGGGAGTATGTGATGGGACCGTGTAGAGGAATAATCACTCTGTGTCTGACCAAGGGAGTGTGTGATGGGGCGGTGTGGAGGGAGATTCACTCTGTGTCTGACCTCAGGAGTGTTTCATGGGACCGTGTAGAGGCATAATCACTCTGAGTCTGACCCCGGGAGTGTGTGATGGGACGGTGTGGAGGGAGATTCACTCTTTTTCTGACCCCGGGAGTGTGTGATGGGTCCGAGTAGAGGAATAATCAGTCTGTGTCTGACCCCGGGAGTGTTTGATGGGACCGTGTAGAGGAATAATCACTCAGTATCTGACACGGGAGTGTTTGATGGGACCGTGTAGAGGCATAATCACTCTGTGTCTGACCCCGGGAGTGTTTGATGGGACCGTGTAGAGGAATAATCACTCTGTGTCTGACCCCCGGGGGTGTTTGATGGTACTTTGTGGAGGGAGATTCACTCTGTGTCTGACCCCGGGAGTATGTGATGGGACTGTGTGGAGGGAGATTCACTCTGTGTGTAACCCCGGGAGTATGTGATGGGACGGTCTGGAGGGAGATTCACTCTGTGTCTGACCCTAGTAGTGTGTGATGGGACGGTGTGGAGGGAGATTCACTTTGTGTCTGACCCAGGCATTGTTTGATGGTACAGGGTAGAGGAATAATCACTCTGTGTCTGACCCAGTGAGCGTGTGATGAGACGGTGTGGAGGGAGATTCACTGCTTGTCTGACTTCGGGAGAGTGTTATGCGACTGTGTAGAGGAATAATCACTCTGTGTCTGACCACGGGAGTATGTGATGGGACCGTGTAGAGGAATAATCACTCTGTGTCTGACCAAGGGAGTGTGTGATGGGGCGGTGTGGAGGGAGATTCACTCTGTGTCTGACCTCAGGAGTGTTTCATGGGACCGTGTAGAGGAATAATCACTCTGTGTCTGACCCCGGGAGTGTTTGATGGGACCGTGTAGAGGCATAACCACACTGAGTCTGACCCCGGGAGTGTGTGATGGGACGGTGTGGAGGGAGATTCACTCTTTTTCTGACCCCGGGAGTCTGTGATGGGTCCGAGTAGAGGAATAATCAGTCTGTGTCTGACCCCGGGAGTGTTTGATGGGACCGTGTAGAGGAATAATCACTCCGTGTCTGACCCCCGGGAGTGTATGATGGGACCGTGTAGAGGAATAATCACTCTGTGTCTGACACCCGGGAGTGTTTGATGGGACGATGTGGAGGGAGATTCACTCTGTGTGTGACCCCGGGAGTATGTGATGGGACGGTCTGGAGGGAGATTCACTCTGTGTCTGACCCTAGTAGTGTGTGATGGGACGATGTGTAGGGAGATTCACTCTGTGTCTGATCCCGGGAGTGTTTGATGGGACCGTGTAGAGGAATAATCACTCTGTGTCTGACCCCGGGAGTGTGTGATGTGACGGTGCGGATGGAGATTCACTCTGTGTCTGATCCCGGGAGTGTGTGATGGGACCGTGTAGAGGAATAATCACTCTGTGTCTGACCACGGGAGTGTTTGATGGGACCGTGTAGAGGAATAATCTCTCTGTGTCTGACCACGGGAGTGTGTGATGGGACGATGTGGAGGGTGTTTCACTCTGTGTCTGACCCCGGGAGTATGTGATGGGTCTGTCTGGAGGGAGACTCACTCTGTGTCTGACCCTAGTAGTGTGTGATGGGACGGTGTGGAGGGAGATTCACTCTGTGTCTGACCCCGTGAGTGTACGATGGGACGGTGCGGATGGAGATTCACTCTGTGTCTGACCCCGGGAGTGTTTGATGGGACCGTGTAGAGGAATAATCTCTCTGTGTCAGACCACGGGAGTGTGTGATGGGACGGTGTCGAGGGAGATTCAGTCTGTGTCTGACCCCGGGAGTGTTTGATGGGACAGTGTAGAGGAATAATCTCTCTGTGTCTGACCACGGGATTGTGTGATGGGACGGTGCGGATGGAGATTCACTCTGTGTCTGACCCCGGGAGTGTTTGATGGGACCGTGTAGAGGAATAATCACTTTGTGCCTGACCCCGGGAATGTTTGATGGGACCGTGTACAGGCATAATCACTGTGTCTGACCCCGGGAGTGTTTGATGGGATCGTGCAGAGTAATAATCACTCTGTGTCTGAGCCAGGGAGTCTTTGTTGGGACCGTGTAGAGGAATAATCTCTCTGTGTCTGACCACGGGAGTGTGTGACGGGACGGTGTGGAGGGAGATTCACTCTGTGTCTGACCCCGGGAGTGTGTGATGGGACGGTGTGGAGGGAGTTTCACTTTTTGTCTGACCCAGGGATTGTTTGATGGGACCGTGTAGAGGAATAATCACTCTGTGTCTGACCCCGTGAGCGTGTGATGACACGGTGTGGAGGAATAATCACTCTGTGTCTGACCCCGGGAATGTTTGATGGGACCGTGTACAGGCATCATCACTCTGTGTCTGACCCCGGGAGTGTTTGATGAGACCGTGCAGAGTAATAATCACTCTGTGTCTGACCCAGGGAGTCTTTGTTGGGACCGAGTAGAGGAATAATCGCTCCGCATCTGACCCGGGAGTGTTTGATGGGACCGTGAAGAGGAATAATCACTCTGTGTCTGACCCCCGGGAGTGTTTGATGGGACGATGTGGAGGGTGTTTCACTCTGTGTGTGACCCCGGGAGTATGTGATGGGTCGGTCTGGAGGGAGATTCACTCTGTGTCTGACCCTAGTAGTGTGTGATGGGACGGTGTGGAGGGAGATTCACTCTGTGTCTGACCCCGGGGGTGTTTGATGGGGCTGTGTAGAGGAACAATCACTCCGTGTATGACCACGGGAGTGTTGATGGGACCGTGTAGAGGAATAATCACTCTGTGTCTGGCCCCCGGGAGTGTTTGATGGGACCGTGTAGAGGAATAATCACTCTGTGTCTGACCCCCGGGGGTGTTTGATGGTACTTTGTGGAGGCAGATTCACTCTGTGTCTGACCCCGGGAGTATGTGATGGGACTGTGTGGAGTGAGATTCACTCTGTGTGTGACCCCGGGAGTATGTGATGGGACGGTCTGGAGGGAGATTCACTCCGTGTCTGACCTTAGTAGTGTGTGATGGGACGGTGTGGAGGGAGATTCACTTTGTGTCTGACGCCGGGAGTGTGTGATGGGACGATGTGGAGGGAGATTCACTCTGTGTCTGATCCCGGGAGTGTTTGATGGGACCGTGTAGAGGAATAATCACTCTGTGTCTGACCCCGGGAGTGTGTGATGTGACGGTGCGGATGGAGATTCACTCTGTGTCTGATGCCGGGAGTGTGTGATGGGTCCGTGTAGAGGAATAATCACTCTGTGTCTGACCCCGGGAGTGTTTGATGGGACCGTGTAGAGGAATAATCTCTCTGTGTCTGACCACGGGAGTGTGTGATCGGACGGTGCGGATGGAGATTCACTCTGTGTCTGACGCCGGGAGTGTGTGATGGGACGGTGTGGAGAGAGATTCACTCTGTGTCTGATCCCGGGAGTGTGTGATGGGACCGTGTAGAGGAATAATCTCTCTGTGTCTGACCACGGGAGTGTGTGATGGGACGGTGTGGAGGGAGATTCACTCTGTGGCTGACCCCGGGAGTGTGTGATGGGACGGTGTGGAGGGCAATTCACTTTTTGTCTGACCCCGGGATTGTGTGATGGGACGGTGCGGATGGAGATTCACTCTGCGTCTGACCCCGGGAGTGTTTGATGGGACCGTGCAGAGTAATAATCACTCTGTTTCTGAGCCATGGAGTCTTTGTTGGGACCGTGTAGAGGAATAATCTCTCTGTGTCTGACCACGGCAGTGTGTGATGGGACGGTGTGGAGGGAGATTCACTCTGTGTCTGAACCCGGGAGTGTGTGATGGGACGGTGTGGAGGGAGATTCACTTTTTGTCTGACCCAGGGATTGTCTGATGGGACCGTGTAGAGGAATAATCACTCTGTGTCTGACCCCGGGAGTATGTGATGGGTCGGTCTGGAGGGAGATTCACTCTGTGTCTGACCCTAGTAGTGTGTGATGGGACGGTGTGGAGGGAGATTCACTCTGTGTCTGACCCCGGGGGTGTTTGATGGGGCTGTGTAGAGGAACAATCACTCCGTGTATGACCCCGGGAGTGTTGATGGGACAGTGTAGAGGAATAATCACTCTGTGTCTGACCCCCGGGAGTGTTTGATGGGACCGTGTAGAGGAATAATCACTCTGTGTCTGACCCCGGGAGTGTGTGATGTGACGGTGCGGATGGAGATTCACTCTGTGTCTGATGCCGGGAGTGTGTGATGGGTCCGTGTAGAGGAATAATCACTCTGTGTATGACCCCGGGAGTGTTTGATGGGACCGTGTAGAGGAATAATCTCTCTGTGTCTGACCACGGGAGTGTGTGATGGGACGGTGCGGATGGAGATTCACTCTGTGTCTGACGCCGGGAGTGTGTGATGGGACGGTGTGGAGAGAGATTCACTCTGTGTCTGATCCCGGGAGTGTGTGATGGGACCGTGTAGAGGAATAATCTCTCCGTGTCTGACCACGGGAGTGTGTGATGGGACGGTGTGGAGGGAGATTCACTCTGTGGCTGACCCCGGGAGTGTGTGATGGGACGGTGTGGAGGGCAATTCACTTTTTGTCTGACCCAGGGATTGTTTGATGGGACTGTGTAGGGGAATAATCACTCTGTGTCTGACCCCGTGAGCGTGTGATGACACGGCGTGGAGGGAGATTCACTTTGTGTCTGACGACGGGAGTGTGTGATGGGACGATGTGGAGGGAGATTCACTCTGTGTCTGACCCCGGGATTGTGTGATGGGACGGTGCGGATGGAGATTCACTCTGTGTCTGACCCCGGGTGTGTTTGATGGGACCGTGTAAAGGAATAATCTCTCTGTCTCTGACCCCGGGAGTGTTTGATGGGACCGTGCAGAGTAATAATCACTCTGTTTCTGAGCCAGGGAGTCTTTGTTGGGACCGTGTAGAGGAATAATCTCTCTGTGTCTGACCACGGGAGTGTGTGATGGGACGGTGTGGAGGGAGATTCACTCTGTGTCTGACACCGGGAGTGTGTGATGGGACGGTGTGGAGGGAGATTCACTTTTTGTCTGACCCAGGGATTGTCTGATGGGACCGTGTAGAGGAATAATCACTCTGTGTCTGACCCCGGGAGTGTGTGATGGGACGGTGTGGAGGGAGATTCACTCTTTGTCTGACCTCGGGAGTGTGTGATGCGACCGTGTAGATGAATAATCACTCTGCGTCTGACCACGGGACTGTGTGATGGGACGGTGTGGAGGGAGATTCACACTGTGTCTGAAACCGAGAGTGTTTGATGGGACCGTGTAGAGGAATAATCACTCTGTGTCTGACCCCGGGAGTGTTTGATGGGACCGTGCAGAGTAATAATCACTCTGTGTCTGACCCAGGGAGCCTTTGTTGGGACCGTGTAGAGGAATAATCGCTCCGCGTCTGACCCCGGGAGTGTTTGACGGGACCGTGTAGAGGAATAATCACTCTGTGTCTGACCCCGGGAGTGTGTGATGGGACCGTGTAGAGGAATAATCACTCTGTGTCTGACCCCGGGAGTGTTTGATGGGACCGTGTAGAGGAATAATCACTCTGTGTGTGACCCCGGGAGTATGTGATGGGACGGTCTGGAGGGAGATTCACTCTGTGTCTGACCCTAGTAGTGTGTGATGGGACGGTGTGGAGGGAGATTCACTTTGTGTCTGACGCCGGGAGTGTGTGATGGGACGATGTGGAGGGAGATTCACTCTGTGTCTGATCCCGGGAGTGTTTGATGGGACCGTGTAGTGGAATAATCACTCTGTCCCTGACCCCGTGAGAGTGTGATGAGACGGTGTGGAGAGTGATTCACTCATTTTCTGACCTCAGGAGTGGGTGATCGGTCCGAGTAGAGGAATAATAAGTTTGTGTCTGACCCCGGGAGTGTTTGATGGGACCGTGTAGAGGAATAATCACTCAGTATCTGACCCCGGGAGTGTGTGATGGGTCCGAGTAGAGGAATAATCACTCTGTGTCTGACCCCGGGAGTGTTTGATTGGACCGTGCAGAGGAATAATCACAATGTGTCTGACCCCGGGTGTGTTTGATGGGATCGTGTGGAGGAATAATCACTCTGTGTCTGACCCCCGGGAGTGTTTGAATGGACCGTGTAGAGGAATAATCACCCTATGTCTGACCCCGGGAGTGTGTGATGGGACGGTGTGGAGGGAGATTCAGTCTGTGTCTGAAATCGGGAGAGTGTGATGGGACGGGTAGGAGGGAGATTCACTCTGTTTCTGACCCCGGGATTGTGTGATGGGTTCGTGTAGAGGAATAATCACTCTGTGTCTGACCCCGGGAGAGTGTGATGGGACGGTGTGGAGGGAGATTCACACAGTGTCTGACCCCGGGAGAGTGTAATGGGCGGTGTGGAGTGAGATTCAATCTGTGTCTGACCCCCGGGAGTGTTTGATGGGACAGTGTAGAGGAATAATCACTCTGTGTCTGACCCCCGGGAGTGTTTGATGGGACCGTGTAGAGGAATAATCACTCTGTGTCTGACCCCGGGAGTGTACGATGGGACCGTGTAGAGGAATAATCACTCTGTGTCTGACCCCGGGAGTGTTTGATGGGACCGTGTAGAGGCATAATCACTCTGAGTCTGACCCCGGGAGTGTGTGATGGGAAGGTGTGGAGGGAGATTCACTCTTTTTCTGACCCCGGGAGTGTGTGATGGGTCCGAGTAGAGGAATAACCAGTCTGTGTCTGACCCCGGGAGTTTTTGATTGGACCGTGTAGAGTAATAATCACTCTGTGTCTGACCCAGGGAGTTTTTGATGGGACCGTGTAGAGGAATAATCACAATGTGTCTGACCCCGGGTGTGTTTAATGGGACCGTGTAGTGGAATAATCACTCTGTGTCTGACACCCGGGAGTGTTTGAATGGACCGTGTAGAGGAATAATCACAATGTGTCTGACCCCGGGTGTGTTTAATGGGACCGTGTAGAGGAATAATCACTCTATGTCTGACCCCGGGAGTGTGTGATGGGACGGTGTGGAGGGAGATTCAGTCTGTGTCTGAAATCGGGAGAGTGTGATGGGACGGGTAGGAGGGAGATTCACTCTGTGTCTGACCCCGGGATTGTGTGATGGGTTCGTGTAGAGGAATAATCACTCTGTGCCTGACCCCGGGAGAGTGTGATGGGTTCGTGTAGAGGAATAATCACTCTGTGTCTGACCCCGGGAGAGTGTGATGGGACGGTGTGGAGGGAGATTCACTCAGTGTCTGACCCCGGGAGTGTGTAATGGGCTGTGTGGAGTGAGATTCACTCTGTGTCTGACCCCCGGGAGTGTTTGATGGGACAGTGAAGAGGAATAATCACTCTGCGTCTGACCCCCGGGAGTGTTGATGGGACCGAGTAGAGGAATAATCACTCAGTGTCTGACCCCCGGGAGTGTTTGATGGGACCGTACAGAGGAATAATCACTCTGTGTCTGACCACGGGACTGTGTGATTGGACGGTCAGGAGGGAGATTCACTCTGTGCCTGACCCCGGGAGTCTTTGATGGGAACGTGTAGATGAATAATCACTCTGTTTCTGACCCCGGGAGTGTGTGATGGGACTGTGTGGAGGGAGATTCACTCTGTGTTTGACACCGGTGGTGTTTGATGGGACTGTGTAGAGGAATAATCACTCCGTGTCTGACCCCCGGGAGTGTATGATGGGACCGTGTAGAGGAATAATCACTCTGTGTGTGACCCCGGGAGTTTGTGATGGGACGGTCTGGAGGGAGATTCACTCTGTGTCTGACCCTAGTAGTGCGTGATGGGACGGTGTGGAGGGAGATTCACTTTGTGTCTGACGCCGGGAGTGTCTGATGGTACGATGTGGAGGGAGATTCACTCTGTGTCTGATCCCGGGAGTGTTTGATGGGACCGTGTAGAGGAATAATCACTCTGTCCCTGACCCCGTGAGAGTGTGATGAGACGGTGTGGAGAGTGATTCACTCATTTTCTGACCTCAGGAGTGTGTGATGGGTCCGAGTAGAGGAATAATCAGTCTGTATCTGACCCCGGGAGTGTTTGATGGGACCGTGTAGAGGAATAATCACTCAGTATCTGACCCCGGGAGTGTTTGATGGGACCGTTTAGAGTAATAATCACTCTGTGTCTGACCCCGGGAGTGTTTGATTGGACCGTGCAGAGGAATAATCACAATGTGTCTGACCCCGGGTGTGTTTGATGGGACGGTGTGGAGGGAGATTCAGTCTGTGTCTGACATCGGGAGAGTGCGATGGGACGGGTAGGAGGGAGATTCACTCTGTGTCTGACCCCGGGATTGTGTGATGGGTTCGTGTAGAGGAATAATCACTCTGTGTCTGACCCCGGGAGAGTGTGATGGGTTCGTGTAGAGGAATAATCACTCTGTGTCTGACCCCGGGAGAGTGTGATGGGACGGTGTGGAGGGAGATTCTCACAGTGTCTGACCCCGGGAGAGTGTAATGGGCGGTGTGGAGTGAGATTCACTCTGTGTCTGACGCCCGGGAGTGTTTGATGGGACAGTGTAGAGGAATAATCACTCTGTGTCTGACCCCCGGGAGTGTTTGATGGGACCGTGTAGAGGAATAATCACTCTGTGTCTGACCCCGGGAGTGTACGATGGGACCGTGTAGAGGAATAATCACTCTGTGTCTGACCCCGGGAGTGTTTGATGGGACCGTGTAGAGGCATAATCACTCTGAGTCTGACCCCGGGAGTGTGTGATGGGACGGTGTGGAGGGAGATTCACTCTTTTTCTGACCCCGGGAGTGTGTGATGGGTCCGAGTAGAGGAATAATCAGTCTGAGTCTGACCCCGGGAGTGTTTGATGGGACCGTGTAGAGGAATAATCACTCAGTATCTGACCACGGGAGTGTTTGATGGGACCGTGTAGAGGCATAATCACTCTGTGTCTGACCCCGGGAGTGTTTGATGGGACCGTGTAGATGAATAATCACTCTGTTTCTGACCCCGGGAGTGTGTGATGGGACTGTGTGGAGGGAGATTCACTCTGTGTTTGACCCCGGTGGTGTTTGATGGGACTGTGTAGAGGAATAATCACTCCGTGTCTGACCCCCGGGAGTGTATGATGGGACCGTGTAGAGGAATAATCACTCTGTGTGTGACCCCGGGAGTTTGTGATGGGACGGTCTGGAGGGAGATTCACTCTGTGTCTGACCCTAGTAGTGCGTGATGGGACGGTGTGGAGGGAGATTCACTTTGTGTCTGACGCCGGGAGTGTCTGATGGTACGATGTGGAGAGAGATTCACTCTGTGTCTGATCCCGGGAGTGTTTGATGGGACCGTGTAGAGGAATAATCACTCTGTCCCTGACCCCGTGAGAGTGTGATGAGACGGTGTGGAGAGTGATTCACTCATTTTCTGACCTCAGGAGTGTGTGATGGGTCCGAGTAGAGGAATAATCAGTCTGTATCTGACCCCGGGAGTGTTTGATGGGACCGTGTAGAGGAATAATCACTCAGTATCTGACCCCGGGAGTGTTTGATGGGACCGTTTAGAGTAATAATCACTCTGTGTCTGACCCCGGGAGTGTTTGATTGGACCGTGCAGAGGAATAATCACAATGTGTCTGACCCCGGGTGTGTTTGATGGGACGGTGTGGAGGGAGATTCAGTCTGTGTCTGACATCGGGAGAGTGCGATGGGACGGGTAGGAGGGAGATTCACTCTGTGTCTGACCCCGGGATTGTGTGATGGGTTCGTGTAGAGGAATAATCACTCTGTGTCTGACCCCGGGAGAGTGTGATGGGTTCGTGTAGAGGAATAATCACTCTGTGTCTGACCCCGGGAGAGTGTGATGGGACGGTGTGGTGGGAGATTCTCACAGTGTCTGACCCCGGGAGAGTGTAATGGGCGGTGTGGAGTGAGATTCACTCTGTGTCTGACGCCCGGGAGTGTTTGATGGGACAGTGTAGAGGAATAATCACTCTGTGTCTGACCCCCGGGAGTGTTTGATGGGACCGTGTAGAGGAATAATCACTCTGTGTCTGACCCCGGGAGTGTACGATGGGACCGTGTAGAGGAATAATCACTCTGTGTCTGACCCCGGGAGTGTTTGATGGGACCGTGTAGAGGCATAATCACTCTGAGTCTGACCCCGGGAGTGTGTGATGGGACGGTGTGGAGGGAGATTCACTCTTTTTCTGACCCCGGGAGTGTGTGATGGGTCCGAGTAGAGGAATAATCAGTCTGAGTCTGACCCCGGGAGTGTTTGATGGGACCGTGTAGAGGAATAATCACTCAGTATCTGACCACGGGAGTGTTTGATGGGACCGTGTAGAGGCATAATCACTCTGTGTCTGACCCCGGGAGTGTTTGATTGGATCGGGTAGAGTAATAATCACTCTGTGTCTGACCCAGGGAGTTTTTGATGGGACCGTGTAGAGGAATAATCACAATGTGTCTGACCCCGGGTGTGTTTAATGGGACCGTGTAGAGGAATAATCACTCTGTGTCTGACACCCGGGAGTGTTTGAATGGACCGTGTAGAGGAATAATCACTCTATGTCTGACCCCGGGAGTGTGTGATGGGACGGTGTGGAGGGAGATTCAGTCTGTGTCTGAAATCGGGAGAGTTTAATGGGACGGGTATGAGGGAGATTCACTCTGTGTCTGACACCGGATGTATGTGATGTGACGGTGTGGAGGGAGATTCACTCTGTGTCTGACCCCGGGATTGTGTGATGGGTTCGTGTAGAGGGATAACCACTCTGTGTCTGACCCCGGCAGAGTGTGATGGGACGGTGTGGAGGTAGATTCACTCTGTGTCTGACCCCGGGAGTGTGTAATGGGCGTTGTAGAGTGAGATTCACTCTGTGTCTGACCCCGGGAGTGTTTGATGGGATGGTGTGGAGGGAGATTCACTTTTTGTCTGACCCAGGCATTGTTTGATGGTACCGGGTAGAGGAATAATCACTCTGTGTTTGACCCCGTGAGCGTGTGATGAGACGGTGTGGAGGGAGATTCACTGCTTGTCTGACCTCGGGAGAGTGTTATGCGACGGTGTAGAGGAATAATCACTCTGTGTCTGACCACGGGAGTATGTGATGGGACCGTGTAGAGCAATAATCACTCTGTGTCTGACCACGGGAGTGTGTGATGGGACCGTGTGGAGGAATAATCACTCTGTGTCTGACCCCGGGAGTGTTTGATGGGACCGTGTAGAGGAATAATCTCTCTGTGTCTGACACCGGGAGTGTGTGATGGGACGGCGTGGAGGGAGATTCACTCTGTGTCTGACCCCCGGGAGTGTTTGATATGACAGTGTAGAGGAATAATCACTCTGCGTCTGACCCCCGGGAGTGTTTGATGGGACCGTGTAGAGGAATAATCACTCTGTGTCTGACCCCGGGAGTGTTTGATGGGACCGTACAGAGGAATAATCACTCTGTGTCTGACCACGGGACTGTGTGATTGGACGGTCAGGAGGGAGATTCACTCTGAGCCTGACCCCGGGAGTCTTTGATGGGACCGTGTAGATGAATAATCACTCTGTTTCTGACCCCGGGAGTGTGTGATGGGTCTGTGTGGAGGGAGATTCACTGTGTTTGACCCCGGGGGTGTTTGATGGGACTGTGTAGAGGAATAATCACTCCGTGTCTGACCCCCGGAAGTGTATGATGGGACCGTGTAGAGGAATAATCACTCTGTGTGTGACCCCGGGAGTATGCGATGGGACGGTCTAGAGGGAGATTCACTCTGTGTCTGACCCTAGTAGTGTGTGATGGGACGGTGTGGAGGGAGATTCAATTTGTGTCTGACGCCGGGAGTGTGTGATGGGACGATGTGGAGGGAGATTCACTCTGTGTCTGATCCCGGGAGTGTTTGATGGGACCGTGTAGAGGAATAATCACTCTGTCCCTGACCCCGTGAGAGTGTGATGAGACGGTGTGGAGAGTGATTCACTCATTTTCTGACCTCAGGAGTGTGTGATGGGTCCGAGTAGAGGAATAATCAGTCTGTGTCTGACCCCGGGAGTGTTTGATGGGACCGTGTAGAGGAATAATCACTCAGTATCTGTCCCCGGGAGTGTTTGATGGGACCGTTTAGAGTAATAATCACTCTGGGTCTGACCCCGGGAGTGTTTGATTGGACCGTGCAGAGGAATAATCGCAATGTGTCTGACCCCGGGTGTGTTTGATGGGATCGTGTGGAGGAATAATCACTCTGTGTCTGACCCCCGGGAGTGTTTGAATGGACCGTGTAGAGGAATAATCACTCTATGTCTGACCCCGGGAGTGTGTGATGGGACGGTGTGGAGGGAGATTCAGTCTGTGTCTGAAATCGGGAGAGTGTGATGGGACGGGTAGGAGGGAGATTCACTCTGTGTCTGACCCCGGGATTGTGTGATGGGTTCGTGTAGAGGAATAATCACTCTGTGTCTGACCCCGGGAGAGTGTGATGGGTTCGTGTAGAGGAATAATCCCTCTGTGTCTGACCCCGGGAGAGTGTGATGGGACGGTGTGGAGGGAGATTCACACAGTGTCTGACCCCCCGGGAGAGTGTAATGGGCGGTGTGGAGTGAGATTCACTCTGAGTCTGACCCCCGGGAGTGTTTGATGGGACCGTGTAGAGGAATAATCACTCTGTGTCTGACCCCGGGAGTGTACGATGGGACCGTGTAGAGGAATAATCACTCTGTGTCTGACCCCGGGAGTGTTTGATGGGACCGTGTAGAGGCATAATCACTCTGAGTCTGACCCCGGGAGTGTGTGATGGGACGGTGTGGAGGGAGATTCACTCTTTTTCTGATCCCGGGAGTGTGTGATGGGTCCGAGTAGAGGAATAATCAGTCTGTGTCTGACCCCGGGAGTGTTTGATGGGACCGTGTAGAGGAATAATCACTCAGTATCTGACCACGGGAGTGTTTGATGGGACCGTGCAGAGGCATAATCACTCTGTGTCTGACCCCGGGAGTGTTTGATTGGACCGGGTAGAGTAAGAATCACTCTGTGTCTGACCCAGGGAGTTTTTGATGGGACCGTGTAGAGGAATAATCACAATGTGTCTGACCCCGGGTGTGTTTAATGGGACCGTGTAGAGGAATAATAACTCTATGTCTGACCCCGGGCGTGTGTGATGGGACGGTGTGGAGGGAGATTCAGTCTGTGTCTGAAATCGGGAGAGTTTAATGGGACGGGTATGAGGGAGATTCACTCTGTGTCTGACACCGGATGTGTGTGATGTGACGGTGTGGAGGGATATTCACTCTGTGTCTGACCCCGGGATTGTGTGATGGGTTCGTGTAGAGGGATAACCACTCTGTGTCTGACCCCGGGAGAGTGTGATGGGACGGTGTGGATGGAGATTCACTCTGTGTCTGACCCCGGGAGTGTGTAATGAGCGGTGTAGAGTGAGATTCACTCTGTGTCTGACCCCGGGAGTGTTTGATGGGATGGTGTGGAGGGAGATTCACTTTTTGTCTGAACCAGGCATTGTTTGATGGTACCGGGTAGAGGAATAATCACTCTGTGTCTGACCCCGTGAGCGTGTGATGAGACGGTGTGGAGGGAGATTCACTGCTTGTCTGACCTCGGGAGAGTGTTATGCCACTGTGTAGAGGAATAATCACTCTGTGTCTGACCACGGGAGTATGTGATGGGACCGTGTAGAGGAATAATCACTCTGTGTCTGACCACGGGAGTGTGTGATGGGACCGTGTGGAGGAATAATCACTCTGTGTCTGACCCCGGGAGTGTTTGATGGGACCATGTAGAGGAATAATCTCTCTGTGTCTGACACCGGGAGTGTGTGATGGGACGGCGTGGAGGGAGATTCACTCTGTGTCTGACCCCCGGGAGTGTTTGATGGGACAGTGTAGAGGAATAATCACTCTGTGTCTGACCCCCGGGAGTGTTTGATGGGACCGTGTAGAGGAATAATCACTCTGTGTCTGACCCCGGGAGTGTACGATGGGACCGTGTAGAGGAATAATCACTCTGTGTCTGACCCCGGGAGTGTTTGATGGGACCGTGTAGAGGCATAATCACTCTGAGTCTGACCCCGGGAGTGTGTGATGGGACGGTGTGGAGGGAGATTCACTCTTTTTCTGACCCCGGGAGTGTGTGATGGGTCCGAATAGAGGAATAATCAGTCTGTGTCTGACCCCGGGAGTGTTTGATGGGACCGTGTAGAGGAATAATCACTCAGTATCTGACCACGGGAGTGTTTGATGGGACCGTGTAGAGGCATAATCACTCTGTGTCTGACCCCGGGAGTATTTGATTGGACCGTGTAGAGTAATAATCACTCTGTGTCTGACCCAGGGAGTGTTTGAATGGACCGTGTAGAGGAATAATCACTCTATGTCTGACCCCGGGAGTGTGTGATGGGACGGTGTGGAGGGAGATTCAGTCTGTGTCTGAAATCGGGATTGTGTGATGGGTTCGTGTAGAGGAATAACCACTCTGTGTCTGACCCCGGGAGAGTGTGATGGGACGGTGTGGAGGGAGATTCACTCTGTGTCTGACCCCGGGAGTGTGTAATGGGCGGTGTAGAGTGAGATTCACTCTGTGTCTGACCCCGGGAGTGTTTGATGGGATGGTGTGGAGGGAGATTCACTTTTTGTCTGACCCAGGCATTGTTTGATGGTACCGGGTAGAGGAATAATCACTCTGTGTCTGACCACGGGAGTATGTGATGGGACCGTGTAGAGGAATAATCACTCTGTGTCTGACCAAGGGAGTGTGTGATGGGGCGGTGTGGAGGGAGATTCACTCTGTGTCTGACCTCAGGAGTGTTTCATGGGACCGTGTAGAGGAATAATCACTCTGTGTCTGACCACGGGAGTGTTTGATGGGACCGTGTAGAGGCATAATCACTCTGAGTCTGACCCCGGGAGTGTGTGATGGGACGGTGTGGAGGGAGATTCACTCTTTTTCTGACCCCGGGAGTGTGTGATGGGTCCGAGTAGAGGAATAATCAGTCTGTGTCTGACCCAGGGAGTGTTTGATGGGACCGTGTAGAGGAATAATCACTCCGTGTCTGACCGCCGGGAGTGTATGATGGGACCGTGTAGAGGAATAATCACTCTGTGTCTGACACCCGGGAGTGTTTGATGGGACGATGTGGAGGGAGATTCACTCTGTGTGTGACCCCGGGAGTATGTGATGGGACGGTCTGGAGGGAGATTCACTCTGTGTCTGACCCTAGTAGTGTGTGATGGGACGGTGTGGAGGGAGATTCACTTTGTGTCTGACGCCGGGAGTGTGTGATGGGACGATGTGGAGGGAGATTCACTCTGTGTCTGATCCCGGGAGTGTTTGATGGGACCGTGTAGAGGAATAATCACTCTGTGTCTGACCCCGGGAGTGTTTGATGGGACCGTGTAGAGGAATAATCTCTCTGTGTCTGACCACGGGAGTGTGTGATGGGACGTTGTGGAGGGTGTTTCACTCTGTGTCTGACGCCGGGAGTATGTGATGGGTCGGTCTGGAGGGAGACTCACTCTGTGTCTGACCCTAGTAGTGTGTGATGGGACGGTGTGGAGGGAGATTCACTCTGTGTCTGACCCCGTGAGTGTACGATGGGACGGTGCGGATGGAGATTCACTCTGTGTCTGACCCTGGGAGTGTTTGATGGGACCGTGTAGAGGAATAATCTCTCTGTGTCAGACCACGGGAGTGTGTGATGGGACGGTGTCGAGGGAGATTCAGTCTGTGTCTGACCCCGGGAGTGTTTGATGGGACAGTGTAGAGGAATAATCTCTCTGTGTCTGACCACGGGATTGTGTGATGGGACGGTGCGGATGGAGATTCACTCTGTGTCTGACCCCGGGAGTGTTTGATGGGACCGTGTAGAGGAATAATCACTTCGTGCCTGACCCCGGGAATGTTTGATGGGACCGTGTACAGGCATAATCACTGTGTCTGACCCCGGGAGTGTTTGATGGGACCGTGTAGAGGAATAATCACTCTGTGTCTGACCCCGTGAGCGTGTGATGACACGGTGTGGAGGGAGATTCACTCTTTGTCTGACCACGGGACTGTGTGATGGGACGGTGTGGAGGGAGAGTCACACTGTGTCTGAAACCGAGAGTGTTTGATGGGACCGTGTAGAGGAATAATCACTCTGTGTCTGACCCCGGGAGTGTTTGATGGGACCGTGTACAGGCATCATCACTCTGTGTCTGACCCCGGGAGTGTTTGATGAGACCGTGCAGAGTAATAATCACTCTGTGTCTGACCCAGGGAGTCTTTGTTGGGACCGTGTAGAGGAATAATCGCTCCGCATCTGACCCGGGAGTGTTTGATGGGACCGTGAAGAGGAATAATCACTCTGTGTCTGACCCCCGGGAGTGTTTGATGGGACGATGTGGAGGGTGTTTCACTCTGTGTGTGACCCCGGGAGTATGTGATGGGTCGGTCTGGAGGGAGATTCACTCTGTGTCTGATCCGAGTAGTGTGTGATGGGACGGTGTGGATGGAGATTCACTCTGTGTCTGACCCCGGGGGTGTTTGATGGGGCTGTGTAGAGGAACAATCACTCCGTGTATGACCCCGGGAGTGTTGATGGGACCGTGTAGAGGAATAATCACTCTGTGTCTGACGCCCGGGAGTGTTTGATGGGACCGTGTAGAGGAATAATCACTCTGTGTCTGACCCCCGGGAGTGTTTGATGGGACCGTGTAGAGGAATAATCACTCTGTGTCTGACCCCGGGAGTGTACGATGGGACCGTGTAGAGGAATAATCACTCTGTGTCTGACCCCGGGAGTGTTTGATGGGACCGTGTAGAGGCATAATCACACTCAGTCTGACCCCGGGAGTGTGTGATGGGACGGTGTGGAGGGAGATTCACTCTTTTTCTGACCCCGGGAGTGTGTGATGGGTCCGAGTAGAGGAATAATCAGTCTGAGTCTGACCCCGGGAGTGTTTGATGGGACCGTGTAGAGGAATAATCACTCTGTATCTGACCACGGGAGTGTTTGATGGGACCGTGTAGAGGCATAATCACTCTGTGTCTGACCCCGGGAGTGTTTGATTGGATCGGGTAGAGTAATAATCACTCTGTGTCTGACCCAGGGAGTTTTTGATGGGACCGTGTAGAGGAATAATCACAATGTGTCTGACCCCGGGTGTGTTTAATGGGACCGTGTAGAGGAATAATCACTCTGTGTCTGACACCCGGGAGTGTTTGAATGGACCGTGTAGAGGAATAATCACTCTATGTCTGACCCCGGGAGTGTGTGATGGGACGGTGTGGAGGGAGATTCAGTCTGTGTCTGAAATCGGGAGAGTTTAATGGGACGGGTATGAGGGAGATTCACTCTGTGTCTGACACCGGATGTATGTGATGTGACGGTGTGGAGGGAGATTCACTCTGTGTCTGACCCCGGGATTGTGTGATGGGTTCGTGTAGAGGGATAACCACTCTGTGTCTGACCCCGGCAGAGTGTGATGGGACGGTGTGGAGGTAGATACACTCTGTGTCTGACCCCGGGAGTGTGTAATGGGCGGTGTAGAGTGAGATTCACTCTGTGTCTGACCCCGGGAGTGTTTGATGGGATGGTGTGGAGGGAGATTCACTTTTTGTCTGACCCAGGCATTGTTTGATGGTACCGGGTAGAGGAATAATCACTCTGTGTTTGACCCCGTGAGCGTGTGATGAGACGGTGTGGAGGGAGATTCACTGCTTGTCTGACCTCGGGAGAGTGTTATGCGACGGTGAAGAGGAATAATCACTCTGTGTCTGACCACGGGAGTATGTGATGGGACCGTGTAGAGCAATAATCACTCTGTGTCTGACCACGGGAGTGTGTGATGGGACCGTGTGGAGGAATAATCACTCTGTGTCTGACCCCGGGAGTGTTTGATGGGACCGTGTAGAGGAATAATCTCTCTGTGTCTGACACCGGAAGTGTGTGATGGGACGGCGTGGAGGGAGATTCACTCTGTGTCTGACCCCCGGGAGTGTTTGATGGGACAGTGTAGAGGAATAATCACTCTGCGTCTGACCCCCGGGAGTGTTTGATGGGACCGTGTAGAGGAATAATCACTCTGTGTCTGACCCCGGGAGTGTTTGATGGGACCGTACAGAGGAATAATCACTCTGTGTCTGACCACGGGACTGTGTGAT
The DNA here is from genome assembly GCF_030144855.1 of Hypanus sabinus. Taxonomy (NCBI): domain Eukaryota; kingdom Metazoa; phylum Chordata; class Chondrichthyes; order Myliobatiformes; family Dasyatidae; genus Hypanus; species Hypanus sabinus. The sequence continues at coordinate 235,130 of NW_026781239.1, read as the reverse complement.
TGGACGGTCAGGAGGGAGATTCACTCTGTGCCTGACCCCGGGAGTCTTTGATGGGACCGTGTAGATGAATAATCACTCTGTTTCTGACCCCGGGAGTGTGTGATGGGTCTGTGTGGAGGGAGATTCACTGTGTTTGACCCCGGGGGTGTTTGATGGGACTGTGTAGAGGAATAATCACTCCGTGTCTGACCCCCGGAAGTGTATGATGGGACCGTGTAGAGGAATAATCACTCTGTGTGTGACCCCGGGAGTATGCGATGGGACGGTCTAGAGGGAGATTCACTCTGTGTCTGACCCTAGTAGTGTGTGATGGGACGATGTGGAGGGAGATTCACTCTGTGTCTGATCCCGGGAGTGTTTGATGGGACCGTGTAGAGGAATAATCACTCTGTCCCTGACCCCGTGAGAGTGTGATGAGACGGTGTGGAGAGTGATTCACTCATTTTCTGACCTCAGGAGTGTGTGATGGGTCCGAGTAGAGGAATAATCAGTCTGTGTCTGACCCCGGGAGTGTTTGATGGGACCGTGTAGAGGAATAATCACTCAGTATCTGTCCCCGGGAGTGTTTGATGGGACCGTTTAGAGTAATAATCACTCTGTGTCTGACCCCGGGAGTGTTTGATTGGACCGTGCAGAGGAATAATCACAATGTGTCTGACCCCGGGTGTGTTTGATGGGATCGTGTGGAGGAATAATCACTCTGTGTCTGACCCCCGGGAGTGTTTGAATGGACCGTGTAGAGGAATAATCACTCTATGTCTGACCCTGGGAGTGTGTGATGGGACGGTGTGGAGGGAGATTCAGTCTGTGTCTGAAATCGGGAGAGTGTGATGGGACGGGTAGGAGGGAGATTCACTCTGTGTCTGACCCCGGGATTGTGTGATGGGTTCGTGTAGAGGAATAATCACTCTGTGTCTGACCCCGGGAGAGTGTGATGGGTTCGTGTAGAGGAATAATCCCTCTGTGTCTGACCCCGGGAGAGTGTGATGGGACGGTGTGGAGGGAGATTCACACAGTGTCTGACCCCGGGAGAGTGTAATGGGCGGTGTGGAGTGAGGTTCACTCTGTGTCTGACCCCCGGGAGTGTTTGATGGGACCGTGTAGAGGAATAATCACTCTGTGTCTGACCCCGGGAGTGTACGATGGGACCGTGTAGAGGAATAATCACTCTGTGTCTGACCCCGGGAGTGTTTGATGGGACCGTGTAGAGGCATAATCACTCTGAGTCTGACCCCGGGAGTGTGTGATGGGACGGTGTGGAGGGAGATTCACTCTTTTTCTGATCCCGGGAGTGTGTGATGGGTCCGAGTAGAGGAATAATCAGTCTGTGTCTGACCCCGGGAGTGTTTGATGGGACCGTGTAGAGGAATAATCACTCAGTATCTGACCACGGGAGTGTTTGATGGGACCGTGTAGAGGCATAATCACTCTGTGTCTGACCCCGGGAGTGTTTGATTGGACCGGGTAGAGTAATAATCACTCTGTGTCTGACCCAGGGAGTTTTTGATGGGACCGTGTAGAGGAATAATCACAATGTGTCTGACCCCGGGTGTGTTTAATGGGACCGTGTAGAGGAATAATAACTCTATGTCTGACCCCGGGCGTGTGTGATGGGACGGTGTGGAGGGAGATTCAGTCTGTGTCTGAAATCGGGAGAGTTTAATGGGACGGGTATGAGGGAGATTCACTCTGTGTCTGACACCGGATGTGTGTGATGTGACGGTGTGGAGGGATATTCACTCTGTGTCTGACCCCGGGATTGTGTGATGGGTTCGTGTAGAGGGATAACCACTCTGTGTCTGACCCCGGGAGAGTGTGATGGGACGGTGTGGATGGAGATTCACTCTGTGTCTGACCCCGGGAGTGTGTAATGAGCGGTGTAGAGTGAGATTCACTCTGTGTCTGACCCCGGGAGTGTTTGATGGGATGGTGTGGAGGGAGATTCACTTTTTGTCTGACCCAGGCATTGTTTGATGGTACCGGGTAGAGGAATAATCACTCTGTGTCTGACCCCGTGAGCGTGTGATGAGACGGTGTGGAGGGAGATTCACTGCTTGTCTGACCTCGGGAGAGTGTTATGCCACTGTGTAGAGGAATAATCACTCTGTGTCTGACCACGGGAGTATGTGATGGGACCGTGTAGAGGAATAATCACTCTGTGTCTGACCACGGGAGTGTGTGATGGGACCGTGTGGAGGAATAATCACTCTGTGTCTGACCCCGGGAGTGTTTGATGGGACCATGTAGAGGAATAATCTCTCTGTGTCTGACACCGGGAGTGTGTGATGGGACGGCGTGGAGGGAGATTCACTCTGTGTCTGACCCCCGGGAGTGTTTGATGGGACAGTGTAGAGGAATAATCACTCTGTGTCTGACCCCCGGGAGTGTTTGATGGGACCGTGTAGAGGAATAATCACTCTGTGTCTGACCCCGGGAGTGTACGATGGGACCGTGTAGAGGAATAATCACTCTGTGTCTGACCCCGGGAGTGTTTGATGGGACCGTGTAGAGGCATAATCACTCTGAGTCTGACCCCGGGAGTGTGTGATGGGACGGTGTGGAGGGAGATTCACTCTTTTTCTGACCCCGGGAGTGTGTGATGGGTCCGAATAGAGGAATAATCAGTCTGTGTCTGACCCCGGGAGTGTTTGATGGGACCGTGTAGAGGAATAATCACTCAGTATCTGACCACGGGAGTGTTTGATGGGACCGTGTAGAGGCATAATCACTCTGTGTCTGACCCCGGGAGTATTTGATTGGACCGTGTTAGAGTAATAATCACTCTGTGTCTGACCCAGGGAGTGTTTGAATGGACCGTGTAGAGGAATAATCACTCTATGTCTGACCCCGGGAGTGTGTGATGGGACGGTGTGGAGGGAGATTCAGTCTGTGTCTGAAATCGGGATTGTGTGATGGGTTCGTGTAGAGGAATAACCACTCTGTGTCTGACCCCGGGAGAGTGTGATGGGACGGTGTGGAGGGAGATTCACTCTGTGTCTGACCCCGGGAGTGTGTAATGGGCGGTGTAGAGTGAGATTCACTCTGTGTCTGACCCCGGGAGTGTTTGATGGGATGGTGTGGAGGGAGATTCACTTTTTGTCTGACCCAGGCATTGTTTGATGGTACCGGGTAGAGGAATAATCACTCTGTGTCTGACCACGGGAGTATGTGATGGGACCGTGTAGAGGAATAATCACTCTGTGTCTGACCAAGGGAGTGTGTGATGGGGCGGTGTGGAGGGAGATTCACTCTGTGTCTGACCTCAGGAGTGTTTCATGGGACCGTGTAGAGGAATAATCACTCTGTGTCTGACCACGGGAGTGTTTGATGGGACCGTGTAGAGGCATAATCACTCTGAGTCTGACCCCGGGAGTGTGTGATGGGACGGTGTGGAGGGAGATTCACTCTTTTTCTGACCCCGGGAGTGTGTGATGGGTCCGAGTAGAGGAATAATCAGTCTGTGTCTGACCCAGGGAGTGTTTGATGGGACCGTGTAGAGGAATAATCACTCCGTGTCTGACCGCCGGGAGTGTATGATGGGACCGTGTAGAGGAATAATCACTCTGTGTCTGACACCCGGGAGTGTTTGATGGGACGATGTGGAGGGAGATTCACTCTGTGTGTGACCCCGGGAGTATGTGATGGGACGGTCTGGAGGGAGATTCACTCTGTGTCTGACCCTAGTAGTGTGTGATGGGACGGTGTGGAGGGAGATTCACTTTGTGTCTGACGCCGGGAGTGTGTGATGGGACGATGTGGAGGGAGATTCACTCTGTGTCTGATCCCGGGAGTGTTTGATGGGACCGTGTAGAGGAATAATCACTCTGTGTCTGACCCCGGGAGTGTGTGATGTGACGGTGCGGATGGAGATTCACTCTGTGTCTGATCCCGGGAGTGTGTGATGGGACCGTGTAGAGGAATAATCACTCTGTGTCTGACCCCGGGAGTGTTTGATGGGACCGTGTAGAGGAATAATCTCTCTGTGTCTGACCACGGGAGAGTGTGATGGGACGTTGTGGAGGGTGTTTCACTCTGTGTCTGACGCCGGGAGTATGTGATGGGTCGGTCTGGAGGGAGACTCACTCTGTGTCTGACCCTAGTAGTGTGTGATGGGACGGTGTGGAGGGAGATTCACTCTGTGTCTGACCCCGTGAGTGTACGATGGGACGGTGCGGATGGAGATTCACTCTGTGTCTGACCCTGGGAGTGTTTGATGGGACCGTGTACAGGAATAATCTCTCTGTGTCAGACCACGGGAGTGTGTGATGGGACGGTGTCGAGGGAGATTCAGTCTGTGTCTGACCCCGGGAGTGTTTGATGGGACAGTGTAGAGGAATAATCTCTCTGTGTCTGACCACGGGATTGTGTGATGGGACGGTGCGGATGGAGATTCACTCTGTGTCTGACCCCGGGAGTGTTTGATGGGACCGTGTAGAGGAATAATCACTTCGTGCCTGACCCCGGGAATGTTTGATGGGACCGTGTACAGGCATAATCACTGTGTCTGACCCCGGGAGTGTTTGATGGGACCGTGTAGAGGAATAATCACTCTGTGTCTGACCCCGTGAGCGTGTGATGACACGGTGTGGAGGGAGATTCACTCTTTGTCTGACCACGGGACTGTGTGATGGGACGGTGTGGAGGGAGATTCACACTGTGTCTGAAACCGAGAGTGTTTGATGGGACCGTGTAGAGGAATAATCACTCTGTGTCTGACCCCGGGAATGTTTGATGGGACCGTGTACAGGCATCATCACTCTGTGTCTGACCCCGGGAGTGTTTGATGAGACCGTGCAGAGTAATAATCACTCTGTGTCTGACCCAGGGAGTCTTTGTTGGGACCGTGTAGAGGAATAATCGCTCCGCATCTGACCCGGGAGTGTTTGATGGGACCGTGAAGAGGAATAATCACTCTGTGTCTGACCCCCGGGAGTGTTTGATGGGACGATGTGGAGGGTGTTTCACTCTGTGTGTGACCCCGGGAGTATGTGATGGGTCGGTCTGGAGGGAGATTCACTCTGTGTCTGATCCGAGTAGTGTGTGATGGGACGGTGTGGATGGAGATTCACTCTGTGTCTGACACCGGGGGTGTTTGATGGGGCTGTGTAGAGGAACAATCACTCCGTGTATGACCCCGGGAGTGTTGATGGGACCGTGTAGAGGAATAATCACTCTGTGTCTGACCCCCGGGAGTGTTTGATGGGACCGTGTAGAGGAATAATCACTCTGTGTCTGACCACCGGGGGTGTTTGATGGTACTTTGTGGAGGGAGATTCACTCTGTGTCTGACCCCGGGAGTATGTGATGGGACTGTGTGGAGGGAGATTCACTCTGTGTGTGACCCCGGGAGTATGTGATGGGACGGTCTGGAGGGAGATTCACTCTGTGTCTGACCCTAGTAGTGTGTGATGGGACGGTGTGGAGGGAGATTCACTTTGTGTCTGACGCCGGGAGTGTGTGATGGGACGATGTGGAGGGAGATTCACTCTATGTCTGATCCCGGGAGTGTTTGATGGGACCGTGTAGAGGAATAATCACTCTGTGTCTGACCCCGGGAGTGTTTGATGGGACCGTGTAGAGGAATAATCTCTCTGTGTCTGACCACGGGAGTGTGTGATTGGACGGTGCGGATGGAGATTCCCTCTGTGTCTGACGCCGGGAGTGTGTGATGGGACGGTGTGGAGAGAGATTCACTCTGTGTCTGATCCCGGGAGTGTGTGCTGGGACCGTGTAGAGGAATAATCTCTCTGTGTCTGACCACGGGAGTGTGTGATGGGACGGTGTGGAGGGAGATTCACTCTGTGGCTGACCCCGGGAGTGTGTGATGGGACGGTGTGGAGGGCAATTCACTTTTTGTCTGACCCAGGGATTGTTTGATGGGACTGTGTAGAGGAATAATCACTCTGTGTCTGACCCCGTGAGCGTGTGATGACACGGTGTGGAGGGAGATTCACTTTGTGTCTGACGACGGTAGTGTGTGATGGGACGATGTGGAGGGAGATTCACTCTGTGTCTGACCCCGGGATTGTGTGATGGGACGGTGCGGATGGAGATTCACTCTGTGTCTGACGCCGGGAGTGTGTGATGGGACGGTGTGGAGGGAGATTCACTCTGTGTCTGATCCCGGGAGTGTGTGATGGGACCGTGTAGAGGAATAATCACTCTGTCTGACCCCGGGAGTGTTTGATGTGACCGTGTAGAGGAATAATCGCTCTGTGTCTGACCACGGGAGTGTGTGATGGGACGGTGTGGAGGGAGATTCACTCTGTGTCTGACCCCGGGAGTGTGTGATGGGACGGTGTGGAGGGCAATTCACTTTTTGTCTGACCCAGGGATTGTTTGATGGGACTGTGTAGAGGAATAATCACTCTGTGTCTGACCCCGTGAGCGTGTGATGACACGGTGTGGAGGGAGATTCACTATTTGTCTGACCTCGGGAGTGTGTGATGCGACCGTGTAGATGAATAATCACTCTGTGTCTGACCACGGGACTGTGTGATGGGACGGTGTGGAGGGAGATTCACACAGTGTCTGAAACCGAGAGTGTTTGATGGGACGGCGTAGAGGAATAATCACTCTGTGTCTGATCCCGGGGGTGTTTTATGGGACCGTGTAGAGGAATAATCACTCTGTGTCTGACCCCGGGAGTGTTTGATGGGACCGTGTACAGGCATAATCACTCTGTGTCTGGCCCCGGGAGTGTTTGATGGGACCGTGCAGAGTAATAATCACTCTGTGTCTAACCCAGGGAGTCTTTGTTGGGACCGTGTAGAGGAATAATCGCTCCGCGTCTGACCCCGGGAGTGTTTGATGGGACCGTGTAGAGGAATAATCACTCTGTGTCTGACCACGGGAGTGTGTGATCGGACGGTGCGGATGGAGATTCACTCTGTGTCTGACGCCGGGAGTGTGTGATGGGACGGTGTGGAGGGAGATTCACTCTGTGTCTGATCCCGGGAGTGTGTGATGGGACCGTGTAGAGGAATAATCACTCTGTCTGACCCTGGGAGTGTTTGATGGGACAGTGTAGAGGAATAATCTCTCTGTGTCTGACCACTGGAGTGTGTGATGGGACGGTGTGGAGGGAGATTCACTCTGTGTCTGATCCCGGTAGTGTGTGATGGGACGGTGTGGAGGGCAATTCACTTTTTGTCTGACCCAGGGATTGTTTGATGGGACTGTGTAGAGGAATAATCACTCTGTGTCTGACCCCGTGAGCGTGTGATGACACGGTGTGGAGGGAGATTCACTATTTGTCTGACCTCGGGAGTGTGTGATGCGACCGTGTAGATGAATAATCACTCTGTGTCTGACCACGGGACTGTGTGATGGGACGGTGTGGAGGGAGATTCACACAGTGTCTGAAACCGAGAGTGTTTGATGGGACGGCGTAGAGGAATAATCACTCTGTGTCTGACCCCGGGGGTGTTTTATGGGACCGTGTAGAGGAATAATCACTCTGTGTCTGACCCCGGGAGTGTTTGATGGGACCGTGTACAGGCATAATCACTCTGTGTCTGACCCCGGGAGTGTTTGATGGGACCGTGCAGAGTAATAATCACTCTGTGTCTAACCCAGGGAGTCTTTGTTGGGACCGTGTAGAGGAATAATCGCTCCGCGTCTGACCCCGGGAGTGTTTGATGGGACCGTGTAGAGGAATGATCACTCTGTGTCTGACCCCGGGAATGTTTGATGGGACCGTGTACAGGCATCATCACTCTGTGTCTGACCCCGGGAGTGTTTGATGAGACCGTGCAGAGTAATAATCACTCTGTGTCTGACCCAGGGAGCCTTTGTTGGGACCGTGTAGAGGAATAATCGCTCCGCGTCTGACCCCGGGAGTGTTTGATGGGACCGTGTAGAGGAATAATCACTCTGTGTCTGACCCGCGGGAGTGTTTGATGGGACGATGTGGAGGGTGTTTCACTCTGTGTCTGACCCCGGGAGTATGTGATGGGTCGGTCTGGAGGGAGATTCACTCTGTGTCTGACCCTAGTAGTGTGTGATGGGACGGTGTGGAGGGAGATTCACTCTGTGTCTGACCCCGGGGGTGTTTGATGGGGCTGTGTAGAGGAACAATCACTCTGTCTGACCCCGGGAGTGTTTGATGGTACTTTGTGGAGGGAGATTCACTCTGTGTCTGACCCCGGGAGTATGTGATGGGACGGTCTGGAGGGAGATTCACTCTGTGTCTGACCCTAGTAGTGTGTGATGGGACGGTGTGGAGGGAGATTCACTTTGTGTCTGACGCCGGGAGTGTGTGATGGGACGATGTGGAGGGAGATTCACTCTGTGTCTGACCCCGGGATTGTGTGATGGGACGGTGCGGATGGAGATTCACTCTGTGTCTGACCCCGGGAGTGTTTGATGGGACCGTGTAGAGGAATAATCTCTCTGTGGCAGACCACGGGAGTGTGTGATGGGACGGTGTGGAGGGAGATTCACTCTGTGTCTGACCCCGGGAGTGTTTGATGGGACAGTGTAGAGGAATAATCTCTCTGTGTCTGACCACGGGAGTGTGTCATGGGACGGTGTGGAGGGAGATTCACTCTGTGTCTGACCCCGGGAGTGTTTGATGGGACCGTGTAGATGAATAATCACTCTGTTTCTGACCCCGGGAGTGTGTGATGGGACTGTGTGGAGGGAGATTCACTCTGTGTTTGACCCCGGGGGAGTTTGATGGGACTGTGTAGAGGAATAATCACTCCGTGTCTGACCCCCGGGAGTGTATGATGGGACCATGTAGAGGAATAATTACTCTGTGTCTGACACCCGGGAGTGTTTGATGGGACGATGTGGAGGGAGATTCACTCTGTGTGTGACCCCGGGAGTATGTGATGGGACGGTCTGGAGGGAGATTCACTCTGTGTCTGACCCTAGTAGTGTGTGATGGGACGGTGTGGAGGGAGATTCACTTTTTGTCTGACGCCGGGAGTGTGTGATGGGACGATGTGGAGGGAGATTCACTCTGTGTCTGACCCCGGGATTGTGTGATGGGACGGTGCGGATGGAGATTCACTCTGTGTCTGACCCCGGGAGTGTTTGATGGGACCGTGTAGAGGAATAATCTCTCTGTGGCAGACCACGGGAGTGTGTGATGGGACGGTGTGGAGGGAGATTCACTCTGTGTCTGACCCCGGGAGTGTTTGATGGGACAGTGTAGAGGAATAATCTCTCTGTGTCTGACCACGGGAGTGTGTCATGGGACGGTGTGGAGGGAGATTCACTCTGTGTCTGACCCCGGGAGTGTTTGATGGGACCGTGTAGATGAATAATCACTCTGTTTCTGACCCCGGGAGTGTGTGATGGGACTGTGTGGAGGGAGATTCACTCTGTGTTTGACCCCGGGGGAGTTTGATGGGACTGTGTAGAGGAATAATCACTCCGTGTCTGACCCCCGGGAGTGTATGATGGGACCATGTAGAGGAATAATTACTCTGTGTCTGACACCCGGGAGTGTTTGATGGGACGATGTGGAGGGAGATTCACTCTGTGTGTGACCCCGGGAGTATGTGATGGGACGGTCTGGAGGGAGATTCACTCTGTGTCTGACCCTAGTAGTGTGTGATGGGACGGTGTGTAGGGAGATTCACTTTTTGTCTGACGCCGGGAGTGTGTGATGGGACGATGTGGAGGGAGATTCACTCTTTGTCTGATCCCGGGAATGTTTGATGGGACCGTGTAGAGGAATAATCACTCTGTGTCTGACCCCGGGAGTGTGTGATGTGACGGTGCGGATGGAGATTCACTCTGTGTCTGATCCCGGGAGTGTGTGATGGGACCGTGTAGAGGAATAATCACTCTGTGTCTGACCCCGGGAGTGTTTGATGGGACCGTGTAGAGGAATAATCTCTCTGTGTCTGACCACGGGAGTGTGTGATGGGACGATGTGGAGGGTGTTTCACTCTGTGTCTGACCCCGGGAGTATGTGATGGGTCGGTCTGGAGGGAGACTCACTCTGTGTCTGACCCTAGTAGTGTGTGATGGGACGGTGTGGAGGGAGATTCACTCTGTGTCTGACCCCGTGAGTGTACGATGGGACGGTGCGGATGGAGATTCACTCTGTGCCTGACCCCGGGAGTGTTTGATGGGACCGTGTAGAGGAATAATCACTTTGTGCCTGAACCCGGGAATGTTTGATGGGACCGTGTACAGGCATAATCACTGTGTCTGACCCCGGGAGTGTTTGATGGGACCTTGCAGAGTAATAATCACTCTGTGTCTGAGCCAGGGAGTCTTTGTTGGGACCGTGTAGAGGAATAATCTCTCTGTGTCTGACCACGGGAGTGTGTGACGGGACGGTGTCGAGGGAGATTCAGTCTGTGTCTGACCCCCGGAGTGTTTGATGGGACCGTGTAGAGGAATAATCTCTCTGTGTCTGACCACGGGAGTGTGTGACGGGACGGTGTCGAGGGAGATTCAGTCTGTGTATGACACCGGGAGTGTTTGATGGGACTGTGTAGAGGAATAATCTCTCTGTGTCTGACCACGGGAGCGTGTGACGGGACGGTGTGGAGGGAGATTCACTCTGTGTCTGACCCCGGGAGTGTGTGATGGGACGGTGTGGAGGGAGTTTCACTCTTTGTCTGACCTCGGGAGAGTGTGATGCGACCGTGTAGATGAATAATCACTCTGTGTCTGACCACGGGACTGTGTGATGGGACGGTGTGGAGTGAGATTCACACTGTGTCTGAAACCGGGATTGTGTGATGGGACGGTGCGGATGGAGATTCACTCTGTGTCTGACCCCGGGAGTGTTTGATGGGACCGTGTAGAGGAATAATCTCTCTGTGGCAGACCACGGGAGTGTGTGATGGGACGGTGTGGAGGGAGATTCACTCTGTGTCTGACCCCGGGAGTGTTTGATGGGACAGTGTAGAGGAATAATCACTCTGTGTCTGACCCCGGGAGTCTGTGATGTGACGGTGCGGATGGAGATTCACTCTGTGTCTGATCCCGGGAGTGTGTGATGTGACCGTGTAGAGGAATAATCACTCTGTGTCTGACCCCCGGGAGTGATTGATGGGACGATGTGGAGTGTGTTTCACTCTGTGTGTGACCCCGGGAGTATGTGATGGGTCGGTCTGGAGGGAGATTCACTCTGTGTCTGACCCTAGTAGTGTGTGATGGGACGGTGTGGAGGGAGATTCACTCTGTGTCTGACCCCGTGAGTGTACGATGGGACGGTGCGGATGGAGATTCACTCTGTGCCTGACCCCGGGAGTGTTTGATGGGACCGTGTAGAGGAATAATCACTTTGTGCCTGAACCCGGGAATGTTTGATGGGACCGTGTAAAGGCATAATCACTGTGTCTGACCCCGGGAGTGTTTGATGGGACCTTGCAGAGTAATAATCACTCTGTGTCTGAGCCAGGGAGTCTTTGTTGGGACCGTGTAGAGGAATAATCTCTCTGTGTCTGACCACGGGAGTGTGTGACGGGACGGTGTAGAGGGAGATTCAGTCTGTGTCTGACCCCGGGAGTGTTTGATGGGACCGTGTAGAGGAATAATATCTCTGTGTCTGACCACGGGAGTGTGTGACGGGACGGTGTCGAGGGAGATTCAGTCTGTGTCTGATCCCGGGAGTGTTTGATGGGACCGTGTAGAGGAATAATCTCTCTGTGTCTGACCACGGGAGCGTGTGACGGGACGGTTTGGAGGGAGATTCACTCTGTGTCTGACCCCGGGAATGTGTGATGGGACGGTGTGGAGGGAGTTTCACTCTTTGTCTGACCTCGGGAGTGTGTGATGCGACCGTGTAGATGAATAATCACTCTGTGTCTGACCACGGGACTGTGTGATGGGACGGTGTGGAGTGAGATTCACACTGTGTCTGAAACCGGGATTGTGTGATGGGACGGTGCGGATGGAGATTCACTCTGTGTCTGACCCCGGGAGTGTTTGATGGGACCGTGTAGAGGAATAATCTCTCTGTGGCAGACCACGGGAGTGTGTGATGGGACGGTGTGGAGGGAGATTCACTCTGTGTCTGACCCCGGGAGTGTTTGATGGGACAGTGTAGAGGAATAATCACTCTGTGTCTGACCCCGGGAGTGTGTGATGTGACGGTGCGGATGGAGATTCACTCTGTGTCTGATCCCGGGAGTGTGTGATGTGACCGTGTAGAGGAATAATCACTCTGTGTCTGACCCCCGGGAGTGATTGATGGGACGATGTGGAGTGTGTTTCACTCTGTGTGTGACCCCGGGAGTATGTGATGGGTCGGTCTGGAGGGAGATTCACTCTGTGTCTGACCCTAGTAGTGTGTGATGGGTTCGTGTTTAGGAATAATCACTCTGTGTCTGACCCCGGGAGAGTGTGATGGGACGGTGTGGAGGGAGATTCACACAGTGTCTGACCCCGGGAGAGTGTAATGGGCGGTGTGGAGTGAGATTCAATCTGTGTCTGACCCCCGGGAGTGTTTGATGGGACAGTGTAGAGGAATAATCACTCTGTGTCTGACCCCGGGAGTGTTTGATGGGACCGTGTACAGGCATAATCACTCTGTCTGACCCCGGGAGTGTTTGATGGGACCGTGTAGAGGAATAATCACTTTGTGCCTGAACCCGGGAATGTTTGATGGGACCGTGTACAGGCATAATCACTGTGTCTGACCCCGGGAGTGTTTGATGGGACCTTGCAGAGTAATAATCTCTCTGTGTCTGAGCCAGGGAGTCTTTGTTGGGACCGTGTAGAGGAATAATCTCTCTGTGTCTGACCACGGGAGTGTGTGACGGGACGGTGTCGAGGGAGATTCAGTCTGTGTCTGACCCCGGGAGTGTTTGATGGGACCGTGTAGAGGAATAATCTCTCTGTGTCTGACCACGGGAGCGTGTGACGGGACGGTGTGGAGGGAGATTCACTCTGTGTCTGACCCCGGGAGTGTGTGATGGGACGGTGTGGAGGGAGTTTCACTCTTTGTCTGACCTCGGGAGTGTGTGATGCGACCGTGTAGATGAATAATCACTCTGTGTCTGACCACGGGACTGTGTGATGGGACGGTGTGGAGTGAGATTCACACTGTGTCTGAAACCGGGATTGTGTGATGGGACGGTGCGGATGGAGATTCACTCTGTGTCTGACCCCGGGAGTGTTTGATGGGACCGTGTAGAGGAATAATCTCTCTGTGGCAGACCACGGGAGTGTGTGATGGGACGGTGTGGAGGGAGATTCACTCTGTGTCTGACCCCGGGAGTGTTTGATGGGACAGTGTAGAGGAATAATCACTCTGTGTCTGACCCCGGGAGTGTGTGATGTGACGGTGCGGATGGAGATTCACTCTGTGTCTGATCCCGGGAGTGTGTGATGTGACCGTGTAGAGGAATAACCACTCTGTGTCTGACCCCCGGGAGTGATTGATGGGACGATGTGGAGTGTGTTTCACTCTGTGTGTGACCCCGGGAGTATGTGATGGGTCGGTCTGGAGGGAGATTCACTCTGTGTCTGACCCTAGTAGTGTGTGATGGGACGGTGTGGAGGGAGATTCACTCTGTGTCTGACCCCGGGGGTGTTTGATGGGGCTGTGTAGAGGAACAATCACTCCGTGTCTGACCCCCGGGAGTGTTTGATGGGACCGTGTAGAGGAATAATCACTCTGTGTCTGACCCCGGGAATGTTTGATGGGACCGTATACAGGCATCATCACTCTGTGTCTGACCCCGGGAGTGTTTGATGAGACCGTGCAGAGTAATAATCACTCTGTGTCTGACCCAGGCAGTCTTTGTTGGGACCGTGTAGAGGAATAATCGCTCCGCATCTGACCCGGGAGTGTTTGATGGGACCGTGAAGAGGAATAATCACTCTGTGTCTGACCCCCGGGAGTGTTTGATGGGACGATGTGGAGGGTGTTTCACTCTGTGTGTGACCCCGGGAGTATGTGATGGGTCGGTCTGGACGGAGATTCACTCTGTGTCTGACCCTAGTCGTGTGTGATGGGACGGTGTGGAGGGAGATTCACTCTGTGTCTGACCCCGGGGGTGTTTGATGGGGCTGTGTAGAGGAACAATCACTCCGTGTATGACCCCGGGAGTGTTGATGGGACCGTGTAGAGGAATAATCACTCTGTGTCTGACCCCCGGGAGTGTTTGATGGGACCGTGTAGAGGAATAATCACTCAGTGTCTGACCCCCGGGGGTGTTTGATGGTACTTTGTGGAGGGAGATTCACTCTGTGTCTGACCCCGGGAGTATGTGATGGGACTGTGTGGAGGGAGATTAACTCTGTGTGTGACCCCGGGAGTATGTGATGGGACGGTCTGGAGGGAGATTCACTCTGTGTCTGACCCTAGTAGTGTGTGACGGGACGGTGTGGAGGGAGATTCACTTTGTGTCTGACGCCGGGAGTGTGTGATGGGACGATGTGGAGGGAGATTCACTCTGTGTCTGATCCCGGGAGTGTTTGATGGGACCGTGTAGAGGAATAATAACTCTGTGTCTGACCCCGGGAGTGTGTGATGTGACGGTGCGGATGGAGATTCACTCTGTGTCTGATCCCGGGAGTGTGTGATGGGTCCGTGTAGAGGAATAATCACTCTGTGTCTGACCCCGGGAGTGTTTGATGGGACCGTGTAGAGGAATAATCTCTCTGTGTCTGACCACGGGAGTGTGTGATGGGACGGTGCGGATGGAGATTCACTCTGTGTCTGACGCCGGGAGTGTGTGATGGGACGGTGTGGAGGGAGATTCACTCTGTGTCTGATCCCGGGAGTGTGTGATGGGACCGTGTAGAGGAATAATCACTCTGTCTGACCCCGGGAGTGTTTGATGGGACCGTGTTGAGGAATAATCTCTCTGTGTCTGACCACGGGAGTGTGTGATGGGACGGTGTGGAGGGAGATTCACTCTGTGGCTGACCCCGGGAGTGTGTGATGGGACGGTGTGGAGGGCAATTCACTTTTTGTCTGACCCAGGGATTGTTTGATGGGACTGTGTAGAGGAATAATCACTCTGTGTCCGACCCCGTGAGCGTGTGATGACACGGTGTGGAGGGAGATTCACTCTTTGTCTGACCTCGGGAGTGTGTGATGGGACGGTGTGGAGGGAGATTCACACAGTGTCTGAAACCGAGAGTGTTTGATGGGACGGCGTAGAGGAATAATCACTCTGTGTCTGACCCCGGGGGTGTTTTATGGGACCGTGTAGCGGAATAATCACTCTGTGTCTGACCCCGGGAGTGTTTGATGGGACCGTGTAGAGGAATAATCACTCTGTCTGACCCCGGGAGTGTTTGATGGGACCGTGTAGAGGAATAAACTCTCTGTGTCTGACCACGGGAGTGTGTGATGCGACGGTGTGGAGGGAGATTCACTCTGTGGCTGACCCCGGGAGTGTGTGATGGGACGGTGTGGAGGGCAATTCACTTTTTGTCTGACCCAGGGATTGTTTGATGGGACTGTGTAGAGGAATAATCACTCTGTGTCTGACCCCGGGGGTGTTTGATGGGGCTGTGTAGAGGAACAATCACTCCGTGTATGACCCCGGGAGTGTTGATGGGACCGTGTAGAGGAATAATCACTCTGTGTCTGACCCCCGGGAGTGTTTGATGGGACCGTGTAGAGGAATAATCACTCTGTGTCTGACCCCCGGGGGTGTTTGATGGTACTTTGTGGAGGGAGATTCACTCTGTGTCTGACCCCGGGAGTATGTGATGGGACTGTGTGGAGGGAGATTAACTCTGTGTGTGACCCCGGGAGTATGTGATGGGACGGTCTGGAGGGAGATTCACTCTGTGTCTGACCCTAGTAGTGTGTGACGGGACGGTGTGGAGGGAGATTCACTTTGTGTCTGACGCCGGGAGTGTGTGATGGGACGATGTGGAGGGAGATTCACTCTGTGTCTGATCCCGGGAGTGTTTGATGGGACCGTGTAGAGGAATAATAACTCTGTGTCTGACCCCGGGAGTGTGTGATGTGACGGTGCGGATGGAGATTCACTCTGTGTCTGATCCCGGGAGTGTGTGATGGGTCCGTGTAGTGGAATAATCACTCTGTGTCTGACCCCGGGAGTGTTTGATGGGACCGTGTAGAGGAATAATCTCTCTGTGTCTGACCACGGGAGTGTGTGATGGGACGGTGCGGATGGAGATTCACTCTGTGTCTGACGCCGGGAGTGTGTGATGGGACGGTGTGGAGGGAGATTCACTCTGTGTCTGATCCCGGGAGTGTGTGATGGGACCGTGTAGAGGAATAATCACTCTGTCTGACCCCGGGAGTGTTTGATGGGACCGTGTTGAGGAATAATCTCTCTGTGTCTGACCACGGGAGTGTGTGATGGGACGGTGTGGAGGGAGATTCACTCTGTGGCTGACCCCGGGAGTGTGTGATGGGACGGTGTGGAGGGCAATTCACTTTTTGTCTGACCCAGGGATTGTTTGATGGGACTGTGTAGAGGAATAATCACTCTGTGTCCGACCCCGTGAGCGTGTGATGACACGGTGTGGAGGGAGATTCACTCTTTGTCTGACCTCGGGAGTGTGTGATGGGACGGTGTGGAGGGAGATTCACACAGTGTCTGAAACCGAGAGTGTTTGATGGGACGGCGTAGAGGAATAATCACTCTGTGTCTGACCCCGGGGGTGTTTTATGGGACCGTGTAGCGGAATAATCACTCTGTGTCTGACCCCGGGAGTGTTTGATGGGACCGTGTACAGGCATAATCACTCTGTGTCTGACCCCGGGAGTGTTTCATGGGACCGTGCAGAGTAATAATCACTCTGTGTCTGACCCAGGGAGCCTTTGTTGGGACCGTGTAGAGGAATAATCGCTCCGCGTCTGACCCCGGGAGTGTTTGATGGGACCGTGTAGAGGAATAATCACTCTGTGTCTGACCCCCGGGAGTGTTTGATGGGACGATGTGGAGGGTGTTTCACTCTGTGTGTGACCCCGGGAGTATGTGATGGGTCGGTCTGGAGGGAGATTCACTCTGTGTCTGACCCTAGTAGTGTGTGATGGGACGGTGTGGAGGGAGATTCACTCTGTTTCTGACCCCGGGGGTGTTTGATGGGGCTGTGTAGAGGAACAATCACTCCGTGTATGACCCCGGGAGTGTTGATGGGACCGTGTAGAGGAATAATCACTCTGTGTCTGACCCCCGGGAGTGTTTGATGGGACCGTGTAGAGGAATAATCACTCTGTGTCTGACCCCCGGGGGTGTTTGATGGTACTTTGTGGAGGGGATTCACTCTGTGTCTGACCCCGGGAGTATGTGATGGGACTGTGTGGAGGGAGATTCACTCTGTGTGTGACCCCGGGAGTATGTGATGGGACGGTCTGGAGGGATATTCACTCTGTGTCTGACCCTAGTAGTGTGTGACGGGACGGTGTGGAGGGAGATTCACTTTGTGTCTGACGCCGGGAGTGTGTGATGGGACGATGTGGAGGGAGATTCTCTCTGTGTCTGATCCCGGGAGTGTTTGATGGGACCGTGTAGAGGAATAATCACTCTGTGTCTGACCCCGGGAGTGTGTGATGTGACGGTGCGGATGGAGATTCACTCTGTGTCTGATCCCGGGAGTGTGTGATGGGTCCGTGTAGAGGAATAATGACTCTGTGTCTGACCCCGGGAGTGTTTGATGGGACCGTGTAGAGGAATAATCTCTCTGTGTCTGACCACGGGAGTGTGTGATGGGACGGTGTGGAGGGAGATTCACTCTGTGTCTGATCCCGGGAGTGTGTGATGGGACCGTGTAGAGGAATAATCACTCTGTCTGACCCCGGGAGTGTTTGATGGGACCGTGTAGAGGAATAAACTCTCTGTGTCTGACCACGGGAGTGTGTGATGCGACGGTGTGGAGGGAGATTCACTCTGTGGCTGACCCCGGGAGTGTGTGATGGGACGGTGTGGAGGGCAATTCACTTTTTGTCTGACCCAGGGATTGTTTGATGGGACTGTGTAGAGGAATAATCACTCTGTGTCTGACCCCGTGAGCGTCTGATGACACGGTGTGGAGGGAGATTCACTCTTTGTCTGACCTCGGGAGTGTGTGATGGGACGGTGTAGATGAATCATCACACTGTGTCTGACCCCGGGAGTGTTTGATGGGACCGTGTAGAGGAATAATCACTCCGTGTCTGACCACGGGACTGTGTGATGGGACGGTGTGGAGGGAGATTCACACAGTGTCTGAAACCGAGAGTGTTTGATGGGACGGCGTAGAGGAATAATCACTCTGTGTCTGACCCCGGGGGTGTTTTATGGGACCGTGTAGAGGAATAATCACTCTGTGTCTGACCCCGGGAGTGTTTGATGGGACCGTGTACAGGCATAATCACTCTGCGTCTGATCCCGGGAGTGTTTCATGGGACCGTGCAGAGTAATAATCACTCTGTGTCTGACCCAGGGAGCCTTTGTTGGGACCGTGTAGAGGAATAATCGCTCCGCGTCTGACCCCGGGAGTGTTTGATGGGACCGTGTAGAGGAATAATCACTCTGTGTCTGACCCCCGGGAGTGTTTGATGGGACGATGTGGAGGGTGTTTCACTCTGTGTCTGACCCCGGGAGTATGTGATGGGTCGGTCTGGAGGGAGATTCACTCTGTGTCTGACCCTAGTAGTGTGTGATGGGACGGTGTGGAGGGAGATTCACTCTGTGTCTGACCCCGGGGGCGTTTGATGGGGCTGTGTAGAGGAACAATCACTCCGTGTATGACCCCGGGAGTGTTGATGGGACCGTGTAGAGGAATAATCACTCTGTGTCTGACCCCCGGGAGTGTTTGATGGGACCGTGTAGAGGAATAATCACTCTGTGTCTGACCCCGGGAATGTTTGATGGGACCGTATACAGGCATCATCACTCTGTGTCTGACCCCGGGAGTGTTTGATGAGACCGTGCAGAGTAATAATCACTCTGTGTCTGACCCAGGCAGTCTTTGTTGGGACCGTGTAGAGGAATAATCGCTCCGCATCTGACCCGGGAGTGTTTGATGGGACCGTGAAGAGGAATAATCACTATGTGTCTGACCCCCGGGAGTGTTTGATGGGACGATGTGGAGGCGTTTCACTCTGTGTGTGACCCCGGGAGTATGTGATGGGTCGGTCTGGAGGGAGATTCACTCTGTGTCTGACCCTAGTAGTGTGTGATGGGACGGTGTGGAGGGAGATTCACTCTGTGTCTGACCCCGGGGGTGTTTGATGGGGCTGTGTAGAGGAACAATCACTCCGTGTATGACCCCGGGAGTGTTGATGGGACCGTGTAGAGGAATAATCACTCTGTGTCTGATCCCCGGGGGTGTTTGATGGTACTTTGTGGAGGGAGATTCACTCTGTGTCTGACCCCGGGAGTATGTGATGGGACTGTGTGGAGGGAGATTCACTCTGTGTGTGACCCCGGGAGTATGTGATGGGACGGTCTGGAGGGAGATTCACTCTGTGTCTGACCCTAGTAGTGTGTGACGGGACGGTGTGGAGGGAGATTCACTTTGTGTCTGATCCCGGGAGTGTTTGATGGGACCGTGTAGAGGAATAATCTCTCTGTGTCTGATCCCGGGAGTGTGTGATGGGTCCGTGTAGAGGAATAATCACTCTGTGTCTGACCCCGGGAGTGTTTGATGGGACCGTGTAGAGGAATAATCTCTCTGTGTCTGACCACGGGAGTGTGTGATGGGACGGTGCGGATGGAGATTCACTCTGTGTCTGACGCCGGGAGTGTGTGATGGGACGGTGTGGAGGGAGATTCACTCTGTGTCTGATCCCGGGAGTGTGTGATGGGACCGTGTAGAGGAATAATCACTCTGTCTGACCCCGGGAGTGTTTGATGGGACCGTGTAGAGGAATAATCTCTCTGTGTCTGACCACGGGAGTGTGTGATGGGACGGTGTGGAGGGAGATTCACTCTGTGGCTGACCCCGGGAGTGTGTGATGGGACGGTGTGGAGGGCAATTCACTTTTTGTCTGACCCAGGGATTGTTTGATGGGACTGTGTAGAGGAATAATCACTCTGTGTCCGACCCCGTGAGCGTGTGATGACACGGTGTGGAGGGAGATTCACTCTTTGTCTGACCTCGGGAGTGTGTGATGCGACGGTGTAGATGAATCATCACTCTGTGTCTGACCACGGGACTGTGTGATGGGACGGTGTGGAGGGAGATTCACACAGTGTCTGAAACCGAGAGTGCTTGATGGGACGGCGTAGAGGAATAATCACTCTGTGTCTGACCCCGGGGGTGTTTTATGGGACCGTGTAGAGGAATAATCACTCTGTGTCTGACCCCGGGAATGTTTGATGGGACCGTGTACAGGCATAATCACTCTGTGTCTGACCCCGGGAGTGTTTCATGGGACCGTGCAGAGTAATAATCACTGTGTCTGACCCAGGGAGCCTTTGTTGGGACCGTGTAGAGGAATAATCGCTCCGCGTCTGACCCCGGGAGTGTTTGATGGGACCGTGTAGAGGAATAATCACTCTGTGTCTGACCCCCGGGAGTGTTTGATGGGACGATGTGGAGGGTGTTTCACTCTGTGTGTGACCCCGGGAGTATGTGATGGGTCGGTCTGGAGGGAGATTCACTCTGTGTCTGACCATAGTAGTGTGTGATGGGACGGTGTGGAGGGAGATTCACTCTGTGTCTGACCCCGGGGGTGTTTGATGGGGCTGTGTAGAGGAACAATCACTCCGTGTATGACCCCGGGAGTGTTGATGGGACCGTGTAGAGGAATAATCACTCTGTGTCTGACCCCCGGGAGTGTTTGATGGGACAGTGTAGAGGAATAATCACTCTGTGTCTGACCCCCGGGGGTGTTTGATGGTACTTTGCGGAGGGAGATTCACTCTGTGTCTGACCCCGGGAGTATGTGATGGGACTGTGTGGAGGGAGATTCACTCTGTGTGTGACCCCGGGAGTATGTGATGGGACGGTCTGGAGGGATATTCACTCTGTGTCTGACCCTAGTAGTGTGTGACGGGACGGTGTGGAGGGAGATTCACTTTGTGTCTGACGCCGGGAGTGTGTGATGGGACGATGTGGAGGGAGATTCTCTCTGTGTCTGATCCCGGGAGTGTTTGATGGGACCGTGTAGAGGAATAATCACTCTGTGTCTGACCCCGGGAGTGTGTGATGTGACGGTGCGGATGGAGATTCACTCTGTGTCTGATCCCGGGAGTGTGTGATGGGTCCGTGTAGAGGAATAATCACTCTGTGTCTGACCCCGGGAGTGTTTGATGGGACCGCGTAGAGGAATAATCTCTCTGTGTCTGACCACGGGAGTGTGTGATGGGACGGTGTGGAGGGAGATTCACTCTGTGTCTGATCCCGGGAGTGTGTGATGGGACCGTGTAGAGGAATAATCACTCTGTCTGACCCCGGGAGTGTTTGATGGGACCGTGTAGAGGAATAAACTCTCTGTGTCTGACCACGGGAGTGTGTGATGGGACGGTGTGGAGGGAGATTCACTCTGTGGCTGACCCCGGGAGTGTGTGATGGGCGGTGTAGAGGAATAATCACTCTGTGTCTGACCCCGGGAGTGTGTGATGGGCGGTGTAGAGGAATAATCACTCTGTGTCTGACCACGGGAGTGTGTGATGGGACGGTGTGGATGGAGATTCACTCTGTGTCTGACCCCGGTAGTGTTTGATGGGACGATGTGGAGGGTGTTTCACTCTGTGTGTGACCCCGGGAGTATGTGATGGGTCGGTCTGGAGGGAGATTCACTCTGTGTCTGACCATAGTAGTGTGTGATGGGACGGTGTGGAGGGAGATTCACTCTGTGTCTGACCCCGGGGGTGTTTGATGGGGCTGTGTAGAGGAACAATCACTCCGTGTATGACCCCGGGAGTGTTGATGGGACCGTGTAGAGGAATAATCACTCTGTGTCTGACCCCCGGGAGTGTTTGATGGGACCGTGTAGAGGAATAATCACTCTGTGTCTGACCCCCGGGGGTGTTTGATGGTACTTTGTGGAGGGAGATTCACTCTGTGTCTGACCCCGGGAGTATGTGATGGGACTGTGTGGAGGGAGATTCACTCTGTGTGTGACCCCGGGAGTATGTGATGGGACGGTCTGGAGGGATATTCACTCTGTTTCTGACCCTAGTAGTGTGTGACGGGACGGTGTGGAGGGAGATTCACTTTGTGTCTGACGCCGGGAGTGTGTGATGGGACGATGTGGAGGGAGATTCTCTCTGTGTCTGATCCCGGGAGTGTTTGATGGGACCGTGTAGAGGAATAATCACTCTGTGTCTGACCCCGGGAGTGTGTGATGTGACGGTGCGGATGGAGATTCACTCTGTGTCTGATCCCGGGAGTGTGTGATGGGTCCGTGTAGAGGAATAATCACTCTGTGTCTGAGCCCGGGAGTGTTTGATGGGACCGTGTAGAGGAATAATCTCTCTGTGTCTGACCACGGGAGTGTGTGATGGGACGGTGTGGAGGGAGATTCACTCTGTGTCTGATCCCGGGAGTGTGTGATGGGACCGTGTAGAGGAATAATCACTCTGTCTGACCCCGGGAGTGTTTGATGGGACCGTGTAGAGGAATAAACTCTCTGTGTCTGACCACGGGAGTGTGTGATGGGACGGTGTGGAGGGAGATTCACTCTGTGGCTGACCCCGGGAGTGTGTGATGGGCGGTGTAGAGGAATAATCACTCTGCGTCTGACCCCGGGAGTGTGTGATGGGCGGTGTAGAGGAATAATCACTCTGTGTCTGACCACGGGAGTGTGTGATGGGACGGTGTGGAGGGAGATTCACTCTGTGTCTGACCCCGGTAGTGTGTGATGGGACGGTGTGGAGGGCAATTCACTTTTTGTCTGACCCAGGGATTGTTTGATGGGACTGTGTAGAGGAATAATCACTCTGTGTCTGACCCCGTGAGCGTGTGATGACACGGTGTGGAGGGAGATTCACTCTGTGTCTGACCCCGGGAGTGTGTTGGGACCGTGTAGAGGAATAATCACTCTGTGTCTGACCCCGGGACTGTGTGATGGGACGGTGTGG
The DNA here is from genome assembly GCF_030144855.1 of Hypanus sabinus. Lineage (NCBI taxonomy): Eukaryota > Metazoa > Chordata > Chondrichthyes > Myliobatiformes > Dasyatidae > Hypanus > Hypanus sabinus. The sequence goes on along the minus strand of NW_026781239.1, from coordinate 212,205 downwards.
AGGGAGATTCACACAGTGTCTGAAACCGAGAGTGTTTGATGGGACGGCGTAGAGGCATAATCACTCTGTGTCTGACCCCGGGGGTGTTTTATGGGACCGTGTAGAGGAATAATCACTCTGTGTCTGACCCCGGGAGTGTTTGATGGGACCGTGTACAGGCATAATCACTCTGTGTCTGATCCCGGGATTGTTTCATGGGACCGTGCAGAGTAATAATCACTCTGTGTCTGACCCCCGGGAGTGTTTGATGGGGCCGTGTAGAGGAATAATCACTCTGTGTCTGACCCCCGGGAGTGTTTGATGGTACTTTGTGGAGGGAGATTCACTCTGTGTCTGACCCCGGGAGTATGTGATGGGACGGTCTGGACGGAGATTCACTCTGTGTCTGACCCTAGTAGTGTGTGATGGGACGGTGTGGAGGGAGATTCACTTTGTGTCTGACGCCGGGAGTGTGTGATGGGACGATGTGGAGGGAGATTCACTCTGTGTCTGACTCCGGGATTGTTTGATGGGACGGTGCGGATGGAGATTCACTCTGTGTCTGACCCCGGGAGTGTTTGATGCGACCGTGTAGAGGAATAATCTCTCTGTGGCAGACCACGGGAGTGTGTGATGGGACGGTGTGGAGGGAGATTCACTCTGTGTCTGACCCCGGGAGTGTTTGATGGGACAGTGTAGAGGAATAATCTCTCTGTGTCTGACCACGGGAGTGTGTGATGGGACGGTGTGGAGGGAGATTCACTCTGTGTCTGACCCCGGGAGTGTTTGATGGGACCGTGTAGATGAATAATCACTCTGTTTCTGACCCCGGGAGTGTGTGATGGGACTGTGTGGAGGGAGATTCACTCTGTGTTCGACCCCGGGGGTGTTTGATGGGGCTGTGTAGAGGAACAATCACTCCGTGTATGACCCCGGGAGTGTTGATGGGACCGTGTAGAGGAATAATCACTCTGTGTCTGACCCCCGGGAGTGTTTGATGGGGCCGTGTAGAGGAATAATCACTCTGTGTCTGACCCCCGGGAGTGTTTGATGGTACTTTGTGGAGGGAGATTCACTCTGTGTCTGACCCCGGTAGTGTTTGATGGGACGATGTGGAGGGTGTTTCACTCTGTGTGTGACCCCGGGAGTATGTGATGGGTCGGTCTGGAGGGAGATTCACTCTGTGTCTGACCATAGTAGTGTGTGATGGGACGGTGTGGAGGGAGATTCACTCTGTGTCTGACCCCGGGGGTGTTTGATGGGGCTGTGTAGAGGAACAATCACTCCGTGTATGACCCCGGGAGTGTTGATGGGACCGTGTAGAGGAATAATCACTCTGTGTCTGACCCCCGGGAGTGTTTGATGGGACCGTGTAGAGGAATAATCACTCTGTGTCTGACCCCCGGGGGTGTTTGATGGTACTTTGTGGAGGGAGATTCACTCTGTGTCTGACCCCGGGAGTATGTGATGGGACTGTGTGGAGGGAGATTCACTCTGTGTGTGACCCCGGGAGTATGTGATGGGACGGTCTGGAGGGATATTCACTCTGTGTCTGACCCTAGTAGTGTGTGACGGGACGGTGTGGAGGGAGATTCACTTTGTGTCTGACGCCGGGAGTGTGTGATGGGACGATGTGGAGGGAGATTCTCTCTGTGTCTGATCCCGGGAGTGTTTGATGGGACCGTGTAGAGGAATAATCACTCTGTGTCTGACCCCGGGAGTGTGTGATGTGACGGTGCGGATGGAGATTCACTCTGTGTCTGATCCCGGGAGTGTGTGATGGGTCCGTGTAGAGGAATAATCACTCTGTGTCTGACCCCGGGAGTGTTTGATGGGACCGTGTAGAGGAATAATCTCTCTGTGTCTGACCACGGGAGTGTGTGATGGGACGGTGTGGAGGGAGATTCACTCTGTGTCTGATCCCGGGAGTGTGTGATGGGACCGTGTAGAGGAATAATCACTCTGTCTGACCCCGGGAGTGTTTGATGGGACCGTGTAGAGGAATAAACTCTCTGTGTCTGACCACGGGAGTGTGTGATGGGACGGTGTGGAGGGAGATTCACTCTGTGGCTGACCCCGGGAGTGTGTGATGGGCGGTGTAGAGGAATAATCACTCTGTGTCTGACCCCGGGAGTGTGTGATGGGCGGTGTAGAGGAATAATCACTCTGTGTCTGACCACGGGAGTGTGTGATGGGACGGTGTGGAGGGAGATTCACTCTGTGTCTGACCCCGGTAGTGTGTGATGGGACGGTGTGGAGGGCAATTCACTTTTTGTCTGACCCAGGGATTGTTTGATGGGACTGTGTAGAGGAATAATCACTCTGTGTCTGACCCCGTGAGCGTGTGATGACACGGTGTGGAGGGAGATTCACTCTGTGTCTGACCCCGGGAGTGTGTTGGGACCGTGTAGAGGAATAATCACTCTCTGTCTGACCACGGGACTGTGTGATGGGACGGTGTGGAGGGAGATTCACACAGTGTCTGAAACCGAGAGTGTTTGATGGGACGGCGTAGAGGAATAATCACTCTGTGTCTGACCCCGGGGATGTTTTATGGGACCGTGTAGAGGAATAATCACTCTGTGTCTGACCCCGGGAGTGTTTGATGGGACCGTGTACAGGCATAATCACTCTGTGTCTGATCCCGGGAGTGTTTCATGGGACCGTGCAGAGTAATAATCACTCTGTGTCTGACCCAGGGAGCCTTTGTTGGGACCGTGTAGAGGAATAATCGCTCCGCGTCTGACCCCGGGAGTGTTTGATGGGACCGTGTAGAGGAATAATCACTCTGTGTCTGACCCCCGGGAGTGTTTGATGGGGCCGTGTAGAGGAATAATCACTCTGTGTCTGACCCCCGGGAGTGTTTGATGGTACTTTGTGGACGGAGATTCACTCTGTGTCTGACCCTAGTAGTGTGTGATGGGACGGTGTGGAGGGAGATTCACTTTGTGTCTGACGCCGGGAGTGTGTGATGGGACGATGTGGAGGGAGATTCACTCTGTGTCTGACTCCGGGATTGTTTGATGGGACGGTGCGGATGGAGATTCACTCTGTGTCTGACCCCGGGAGTGTTTGATGCGACCGTGTAGAGGAATAATCTCTCTGTGGCAGACCACGGGAGTGTGTGATGGGACGGTGTGGAGGGAGATTCACTCTGTGTCTGACCCCGGGAGTGTTTGATGGGACAGTGTAGAGGAATAATCTCTCTGTGTCTGACCACGGGAGTGTGTGATGGGACGGTGTGGAGGGAGATTCACTCTGTGTCTGACCCCGGGAGTGTTTGATGGGACCGTGTAGATGAATAATCACTCTGTTTCTGACCCCGGGAGTGTGTGATGGGACTGTGTGGAGGGAGATTCACTCTGTGTTCGACCCCGGGGGTGTTTGATGGGGCTGTGTAGAGGAACAATCACTCCGTGTATGACCCCGGGAGTGTTGATGGGACCGTGTAGAGGAATAATCACTCTGTGTCTGACCCCCGGGAGTGTTTGATGGGGCCGTGTAGAGGAATAATCACTCTGTGTCTGACCCCCGGGAGTGTTTGATGGTACTTTGTGGAGGGAGATTCACTCTGTGTCTGACCCCGGGAGTATGTGATGGGACGGTCTGGACGGAGATTCACTCTGTGTCTGACCCTAGTAGTGTGTGATGGGACGGTGTGGAGGGAGATTCACTTTGTGTCTGACGCCGGGAGTGTGTGATGGGACGATGTGGAGGGAGATTCACTCTGTGTCTGACTCCGGGATTGTTTGATGGGACGGTGCGGATGGAGATTCACTCTGTGTCTGACCCCGGGAGTGTTTGATGCGACCGTGTAGAGGAATAATCTCTCTGTGGCAGACCACGGGAGTGTGTGATGAGACGGTGTGGAGGGAGATTCACTCTGTGTCTGACCCCGGGAGTGTTTGATGGGACAGTGTAGAGGAATAATCTCTCTGTGTCTGACCACGGGAGTGTGTGATGGGACGGTGTGGAGGGAGATTCACTCTGTGTCTGACCCCTGGAGTGTTTGATGGGACCGTGTAGATGAATAATCACTCTGTTTCTGACCCCGGGAGTGTGTGATGGGACTGTGTTTAGGGAGATTCACTCTGTGTTTGACCCCGCGGGTGTTTGATGGGACTGTGTAGAGGAATAATCACTCCGTGTCTGACCCCCGGGAGTGTATGATGGGACCGTGTAGAGGAATAATCACTCTGTGTCTGACACCCGGGTGTGTTTGATGGGACGATGTGGAGTGAGATTCACTCTGTGTGTGACCCCGGGAGTATGTGATGGGACGGTCTGGAGGGAGATTCACTCTGTGTCTGACCCTAGTAGTGTGTGATGGGACGGTGTGGAGGGAGATTCACTTTGTGTCTGACGCCGGGAGTGTGTGATGGGACGATGTGGAGGGAGATTCACTCTGTGTCTGATCCCGGGAGTGTTTGATGGGACCGTGTAGAGGAATAATCACTCTGTGTCTGACACCGGGAGTGTTTGATGGGACCGTGTAGAGGAATAATCTCTCTGTGTCTGACCACGGGAGTGTGTGATGGGACGATGTGGAGGGTGTTTCACTCTGTGTCTGACCCCGGGAGTATGTGATGGGTCGGTCTGGAGGGAGACTCACTCTGTGTCTGACCCTAGTAGTGTGTGATGGGACGGTGTGGAGGGAGATTCACTCTGTGTCTGACCCCGTGAGTGTACGATGGGACGGTGCGGATGGAGATTCACTTTGTGTCTGACCCCGGGAGTGTTTGATGGGACCGTGTAGAGGAATAATCTCTCTGTGTCAGACCACGGGATTGTGTGAAGGGACGGTGTCGAGGGAGAATCAGTCTGTGTCTGACCCCGGGAGTGTTTGATGGGACCGTGCAGAGTAATAATCACTCTGTGTCTGAGCCAGGGAGTGTTTGATGGGACTGTGTAGAGGAATAATCACTTTGTGCCTGACCCCGGGAATGTTTGATGGGACCGTGTACAGGCATAATCACTGTGTCTGACCCCGGGAGTGTTTGATGGGACCGTGTAGAGGAATAATCTCTCTGTGTCTGACCACGGGAGTGTGTTAAGGGGCGATGTGGAGGGTGTTTCACTCTGTGTCTGACCCCGGGAGTATGTGATGTGTCGGTCTGGAGGGAGACTCACTCTGTGTCTGACCCTAGTAGTGTGTGATGGGACGGTGTGGAGGGAGATTCACTCTGTGTCTGACCCCGTGAGTGTACGATGGGACGGTGCGGATGGAGATTCACTTTGTGTCTGACCCCGGGAGTGTTTGATGGGACCGTGTAGAGGAATAATCTCTCTGTGTCAGACCACGGGATTGTGTGAAGGGACGGTGTCGAGGGAGAATCAGTCTGTGTCTGACCCAGGGAGTGTTTGATGGGACCGTGCAGAGTAATAATCACTCTGTGTCTGAGCCAGGGAGTGTTTGATGGGACTGTGTAGAGGAATAATCACTTTGTGCCTGACCCCGGGAATGTTTGATGGGACCGTGTACAGGCATAATCACTGTGTCTGACCCCGGGAGTGTTTGATGGGACCGTGCAGAGTAATAATCACTCTGTGTCTGACCCCCGGGAGTGTTTGATGGGACGATGTGGAGGGTGTTTAACTCTGTGTGTGACCCCGAGAGTATGTGATGGGTCGGTCTGGAGGGAGATTCACTCTCTGTCTGACCCTAGTAGTGTGTGATGGGACGGTGTGGAGGGAGATTCACTCTGTGTCTGACCCCGGGGGTGTTTGATGGGGCTGTGTAGAGGAACAATCACTCCGTGTATGACCCCGGGAGTGTTGATGGGACCGTGTAGAGGAATAATCACTCTGTGTCTGACCCCCGGGAGTGTTTGATGGGACCGTGTAGAGGAATAATCACTCTGTGTCTGACCCCGGGAGTGTTTGATGGGACCGTGTACAGGCATAATCACTCTGTGTCTGACCCCGGGAGTGTTTCATGGGACCGTGCAGAGTAATAATCACTCTGTGTCTGACCCAGGGAGCCTTTGTTGGGACCGTGTAGAGGAATAATCGCTCCGCGTCTGACCCCGGGAGTGTTTGATGGGACCGTGTAGAGGAATAATCACTCTGTGTCTGACCCCCGGGAGTGTTTGATGGGACGGTGTGGAGGGAGATTCACTCTGTGTCTGACCCCGGGGGTGTTTGATGGGGCTGTGTAGAGGAACAATCACTCCGTGTATGACCCCGGGAGTGTTGATGGGACCGTGTAGAGGAATAATCACTCTGTGTCTGACCCCCGGGAGTGTTTGATGGGACCGTGTAGAGGAATAATCACTCTGTGTCTGACCCCCGGGGGTGTTTGATGGTACTTTGTGGAGGGAGATTCACTCTGTGTCTGACCCCGGGAGTATGTGATGGGACTGTGTGGAGGGAGATTCACTCTGTGTGTGACCCCGGGAGTATGTGATGGGACGGTCTGGAGGGAGATTCACTCTGTGTCTGACCCCGTGAGTGTACGATGGGACGGTGCGGATGGAGATTCACTCTGTGTCTGACCCCGGGAGTGTTTGATGGGACCGTGTAGAGGAATAATCACTCTGTGTCTGACCACGGGACTGTGTGATGGGACGGTGTGGAGGGAGATTCACACAGTGTCTGAAACCGAGAGTGTTTGATGGGACGGCGTAGAGGAATAATCACTCTGTGTCTGACCCCGTGGGTGTTTTATGGGACCGTGTAGAGGAATAATCACTCTGTGTCTGACCCCGGGAGTGTTTGATGGGACCGTGTACAGGCATAATCACTCTGTGTCTGATCCCGGGAGTGTTTCATGGGACCGTGCAGAGTAATAATCACTCTGTGTCTGACCCAGGGAGCCTTTGTTGGGACCGTGTAGAGGAATAATCGCTCCGCGTCTGACCCCGGGAGTGTTTGATGGGACCGTGTAGAGGAATAATCACTCTGTGTCTGACCCCCGGGAGTGTTTGATGGGGCCGTGTAGAGGAATAATCACTCTGTGTCTGACCCCCGGGAGTGTTTGATGGTACTTTGTGGAGGGAGATTCACTCTGTGTCTGACCCCGGGAGTATGTGATGGGACGGTCTGGACGGAGATTCACTCTGTGTCTGACCCTAGTAGTGTGTGATGGGACGGTGTGGAGGGAGATTCACTTTGTGTCTGACGCCGGGAGTGTGTGATGGGACGATGTGGAGGGAGATTCACTCTGTGTCTGACTCCGGGATTGTTTGATGGGACGGTGCGGATGGAGATTCACTCTGTGTCTGACCCCGGGAGTGTTTGATGCGACCGTGTAGAGGAATAATCTCTCTGTGGCAGACCACGGGAGTGTGTGATGGGACGGTGTGGAGGGAGATTCACTCTGTGTCTGACCCCGGGAGTGTTTGATGGGACAGTGTAGAGGAATAATCTCTCTGTGTCTGACCACGGGAGTGTGTGATGGGACGGTGTGGAGGGAGATTCACTCTGTGTCTGACCCCGGGAGTGTTTGATGGGACCGTGTAGATGAATAATCACTCTGTTTCTGACCCCGGGAGTGTGTGATGGGACTGTGTGGAGGGAGATTCACTCTGTGTTCGACCCCGGGGGTGTTTGATGGGGCTGTGTAGAGGAACAATCACTCTGTGTCTGACCCCCGGGAGTGTTTGATGGTACTTTGTGGAGGGAGATTCACTCTGTGTCTGACCCCGGGAGTATGTGATGGGACGGTCTGGACGGAGATTCACTCTGTGTCTGACCCTAGTAGTGTGTGATGGGACGGTGTGGAGGGAGATTCACTTTGTGTCTGACGCCGGGAGTGTGTGATGGGACGATGTGGAGGGAGATTCACTCTGTGTCTGACTCCGGGATTGTTTGATGGGACGGTGCGGATGGAGATTCACTCTGTGTCTGACCCCGGGAGTGTTTGATGCGACCGTGTAGAGGAATAATCTCTCTGTGGCAGACCACGGGAGTGTGTGATGAGACGGTGTGGAGGGAGATTCACTCTGTGTCTGACCCCGGGAGTGTTTGATGGGACAGTGTAGAGGAATAATCTCTCTGTGTCTGACCACGGGAGTGTGTGATGGGACGGTGTGGAGGGAGATTCACTCTGTGTCTGACCCCTGGAGTGTTTGATGGGACCGTGTAGATGAATAATCACTCTGTTTCTGACCCCGGGAGTGTGTGATGGGACTGTGTTTAGGGAGATTCACTCTGTGTTTGACCCCGCGGGTGTTTGATGGGACTGTGTAGAGGAATAATCACTCCGTGTCTGACCCCCGGGAGTGTATGATGGGACCGTGTAGAGGAATAATCACTCTGTGTCTGACACCCGGGTGTGTTTGATGGGACGATGTGGAGGGAGATTCACTCTGTGTGTGACCCCGGGAGTATGTGATGGGACGGTCTGGAGGGAGATTCACTCTGTGTCTGACCCTAGTAGTGTGTGATGGGACGGTGTGGAGGGAGATTCACTTTGTGTCTGACGCCGGGAGTGTGTGATGGGACGATGTGGAGGGAGATTCACTCTGTGTCTGATCCCGGGAGTGTTTGATGGGACCGTGTAGAGGAATAATCACTCTGTGTCTGACCCCGGTAGTGTGTGATGTGACGGTGCGGATGGAGATTCACTCTGTGTCTGATCCCGGGAGTGTGTGATGGGACCGTGTAGAGGAATAATCACTCTGTGTCTGACACCGGGAGTGTTTGATGGGACCGTGTAGAGGAATAATCTCTCTGTGTCTGACCACGGGAGTGTGTGATGGGACGATGTGGAGGGTGTTTCACTCTGTGTCTGACCCCGGGAGTATGTGATGGGTCATTCTGGAGGGAGACTCACTCTGTGTCTGACCCTAGTAGTGTGTGATGGGACGGTGTGGAGGGAGATTCACTCTGTGTCTGACCCCGTGAGTGTACGATGGGACGGTGCGGATGGAGATTCACTTTGTGTCTGACCCCGGGAGTGTTTGATGGGACCGTGTAGAGGAATAATCTCTCTGTGTCAGACCACGGGATTGTGTGAAGGGACGGTGTCGAGGGAGAATCAGTCTGTGTCTGACCCCGGGAGTGTTTGATGGGACCGTGCAGAGTAATAATCACTCTGTGTCTGAGCCAGGGAGTGTTTGATGGGACTGTGTAGAGGAATAATCACTTTGTGCCTGACCCCGGGAATGTTTGATGGGACCGTGTACAGGCATAATCACTGTGTCTGACCCCGGGAGTGTTTGATGGGACCGTGTAGAGGAATAATCTCTCTGTGTCTGACCACGGGAGTGTGTGATGGGACGATGTGGAGGGTGTTTCACTCTGTGTCTGACCCCGGGAGTATGTGATGGGTCGGTCTGGAGGGAGACTCACTCTGTGTCTGACCCTAGTAGTGTGTGATGGGACGGTGTGGAGGGAGATTCACTCTGTGTCTGACCCCGTGAGTGTACGATGGGACGGTGCGGATGGAGATTCACTTTGTGTCTGACCCCGGGAGTGTTTGATGGGACCGTGTAGAGGAATAATCTCACTGTGTCAGACCACGGGATTGTGTGAAGGGACGGTGTCGAGGGAGAATCAGTCTGTGTCTGAGCCAGGGAGTGTTTGATGGGACTGTGTAGAGGAATAATCACTTTGTGCCTGACCCCGGGAATGTTTGATGGGACCGTGTAGAGGAATAATCTCTCTGTGTCTGACCACGGGAGTGTGTGATGGGACCGTGCAGAGTAATGATCACTCTGTGTCTGACCCCCGGGAGTGTTTGATGGGACGATGTGGAGGGTGTTTAACTCTGTGTGTGACCCCGAGAGTATGTGATGGGTCGGTCTGGAGGGAGATTCACTCTCTGTCTGACCCTAGTAGTGTGTGATGGGACGGTGTGGAGGGAGATTCACTCTGTGTCTGACCCCGGGAGTGTTGATGGGACCGTGTAGAGGAATAATCACTCTGTGTCTGACCCCCGGGAGTGTTTGATGGGACCGTGTAGAGGAATAATCACTCTGTGTCTGACCCCGGGAGTGTTTGATGGGACCGTGTACAGGCATAATCACTCTGTGTCTGACCCCGGGAGTGTTTCATGGGACCGTGCAGAGTAATAATCACTCTGTGTCTGACCCAGGGAGCCTTTGTTGGGACCGTGTAGAGGAATAATCGCTCCGCGTCTGACCCCGGGAGTGTTTGATGGGACCGTGTAGAGGAATAATCACTCTGTGTCTGACCCCCGGGAGTGTTTGATGGGACGGTGTGGAGGGAGATTCACTCTGTGTCTGACCCCGGGGGTGTTTGATGGGGCTGTGTAGAGGAACAATCACTCCGTGTATGACCCCGGGAGTGTTGATGGGACCGTGTAGAGGAATAATCACTCTGTGTCTGACCCCCGGGAGTGTTTGATGGGACCGTGTAGAGGAATAATCACTCTGTGTCTGACCCCCGGGGGTGTTTGATGGTACTTTGTGGAGGGAGATTCACTCTGTGTCTGACCCCGGGAGTATGTGATGGGACGGTCTGGAGGGAGATTCACTCTGTGTCTGACCCCGTGAGTGTACGATGGGACGGTGCGGATGGAGATTCACTCTGTGTCTGACCCCGGGAGTGTTTGATGGGTCCGTGTAGAGGAATAATCACTCTGTGTCTGACCCCGGGAGTGTGTGATGTGACGGTGCGGATGGAGATTCACTCTGTGTCTGATGCCGGGAGTGTGTGATGGGTCCGTGTAGAGGAATAATCACTCTGTGTCTGACCCCGGGAGTGTTTGATGGGACCGTGTAGAGGAATAATCTCTCTGTGTCTGACCACGGGAGTGTGTGATGGGACGGTGCGGATGGAGATTCACTCTGTGTCTGACGCCGGGAGTGTGTGATGGGACGGGGTGGAGGGCAATTCACTTTTTGTCTGACCCAGGGATTGTTTGATGGGACTGTGTAGAGGAATAATCACTCTGTGTCTGACCCCGTGAGCGTGTGATGACACGGTGTGGAGGGAGATTCACTCTGTGTCTGACCTCGGGAGTGTGTGATGCGACCGTGTAGAGGAATAATCACTCTGTGTCTGACCACGGGACTGTGTGATGGGACGGTGTGGAGGGAGATTCACACAGTGTCTGAAACCGAGAGTGTTTGATGGGACGGCGTAGAGGAATAATCACTCTATGTCTGACCCCGGGGGTGTTTTATGGGACCGTGTAGAGGAATAATCACTCTGTGTCTGACCCCGGGAGTGTTTGATGGGACCGTGTACAGGCATAATCACTTTGTGTCTGACCCCGGGAGTGTTTGATGGGACCGTGCAGAGTAATAATCACTCTGTGTCTGACCCAGGGAGCCTTTGTTGGGACCGTGTAGAGGAATAATCGCTCCGCGTCTGACCCCGGGAGTGTTTGATGGGACCGTGTAGAGGAATAATCACTCTGTCTGACCCCGGGAGTGTTTGATGGGACTGTGTAGAGGAATAATCTCTCTGTGTCTGACCACGGGAGTGTGTGATGGGACGGTGTGGAGGGAGATTCACTCTGTGGCTGACCCCGGGAGTGTGTGATGGGACGGTGTGGAGGGCAATTCACTTTTTGTCTGACCCAGGGATTGTTTGATGGGACTGTGTAGAGGAATAATCACTCTGTGTCTGACCCCGTGAGCGTGTGATGACACGGTGTGGAGGGAGATTCACTCTTTGTCTGACCTCGGGAGTGTGTGATGCGACTGTGTAGATGAATCATCACTCTGTGTCTGACCACGGGACTGTGTGATGGGACGGTGTGGAGGGAGATTCACACAGTGTCTGAAACCGAGAGTGTTTGATGGGACGGCGTAGAGGAATAATCACTCTCTGTCTGACCCCGGGGGTGTTTTATGGGACCGTGTAGAGGAATAATCACTCTGTGTCTGACCCCGGGAGTGTTTGATGGGACCGTGTACAGGCATAATCACTCTGTGTCTGACCCCGGGAGTGTTTCATGGGACCGTGCAGAGTAATAATCACTCTGTGTCTGACCCAGGGAGCCTTTGTTGGGACCGTGTAGAGGAATAATCGCTCCGCGTCTGACCCCGGGAGTGTTTGATGGGACCGTGTAGAGGAATAATCACTCTGTGTCTGACCCCCGGGAGTGTTTGATGGGACGATGTGGAGGGTGTTTCACTCTGTGTCTGACCCCGGGAGTATGTGATGGGTCGGTCTGGAGGGAGACTCACTCTGTGTCTGACCCTAGTAGTGTGTGATGGGACGGTGTGGAGGGAGATTCACTCTGTGTCTGACCCCGGGGGTGTTTGATGGGGCTGTGTAGAGGAACAATCACTCCGTGTATGACCCCGGGAGTGTTGAGGGGACCATGTAGAGGAATAATCACTCTGTGTCTGACCCCCGGGAGTGTTTGATGGGGCCGTGTAGAGGAATAATCACTCTGTGTCTGACCCCCGGGAGTGTTTGATGGTACTTTGTGGAGGGAGATTCACTCTGTGTCTGACCCCGGGAGTATGTGATGGGACGGTCTGGACGGAGATTCACTCTATGTCTGACCCTAGTAGTGTGTGATGGGACGGTGTGGAGGGAGATTCACTTTGTGTCTGACGCCGGGAGTGTGTGATGGGACGATGTGGAGGGAGATTCACTCTGTGTCTGACTCCGGGATTGTTTGATGGGACGGTGCGGATGGAGATTCACTCTGTGTCTGACCCCGGGAGTGTTTGATGCGACCGTGCAGAGGAATAATCTCTCTGTGGCAGACCACGGGAGTGTGTGATGGGACGGTGTGGAGGGAGATTCACTCTGTGTCTGACCCCGGGAGTGTTTGATGGGACAGTGTAGAGGAATAATCTCTCTGTGTCTGACCACGGGAGTGTGTGATGGGACGGTGTGGAGGGAGATTCACTCTGTGTCTGACCCCGGGTGTGTTTGATGGGACCGTGTAGATGAATAATCACTCTGTTTCTGACCCAGGGAGTGTGTGATGGGACTGTTTGGAGGGAGATTCACTCTGTGTTTGACCCCGGGGGTGTTTGATGGGTCTGTGTAGAGGAATAATCACTCCGTGTCTGACCCCCGGGAGTGTATGATGGGACCGTGTAGAGGAATAATCACTCTGTGTCTGACACCCGGGTGTGTTTGATGGGACGATGTGGAGGGAGATTCACACTGTGTGTGACCCCGGGAGTATGTGATGGGACGGTCTGGAGGGAGATTCACTCTGTGTCTGACCCTAGTAGTGTGTGATGGGACGGTGTGGAGGGAGATTCACTTAGTGTCTGACGCCGGGAGTGTGTGATGGGACGATGTGGAGGGAGATTCACTCTGTGTCTGATCCCGGGAGTGTTTGATGGGACCGTGTAGAGGAATAATCACTCTGTGTCTGACCCCGGTAGTGTGTGATGTGACGGTGCGGATGGAGATTCACTCTGTGTCTGATCCCGGGAGTGTGTGATGGGACCGTGTAGAGGAATAATCACTCTGTGTCTGACACCGGGAGTGTTTGATGGGACCGTGTAGAGGAATAATCTGTCTGTGTCTGACCACGGGAGTGTGTGATGGGACGATGTGGAGGGTGTTTCACTCTGTGTCTGACCCCGGGAGTATGTGATGGGTCGGTCTGGAGGGAGACTCACTCTGTGTCTGACCCTAGTAGTGTGTGATGGGACGGTGTGGAGGGAGATTCACTCTGTGTCTGACCCCGTGAGTGTACGATGGGACGGTGCGGATGGAGATTCACTCTGTGTCTGACCCCGGGAGTGTTTGATGGGACCGTGTAGAGGAATAATCTCTCTGTGTCAGACCACGGGAATGTGTGAAGGGACGGTGTCGAGGGAGAATCAGTCTGTGTCTGACCCCGGGAGTGTTTGATGGGACTGTGTAGAGGAATAATCTCTCTGTGTCTGACCACGGGGTTGTGTGATGGGACGGTGCGGATGGAGATTCACTCTGTGTCTTACCCCGGGAGTGTTTGATGGGACCGTGTAGAGGAATAATCACTTTGTGCCTGACCCCGGGAATGTTTGATGGGGCCGTGTACAGGCATAATCACTGTGTCTGACCCCGGGAGTGTTTGATGGGACCGTGCAGAGTAATAATCACTCTGTGTCTGAGCCAGGGAGTCTTTGTTGGGACCGTGTAGAGGAATAATCGCTCCGCATCTGACCCGGGAGTGTTTGATGGGACCGTGAAGAGGAATAATCACTCTGTGTCTGACCCCCGGGAGTGTTTGATGGGACGATGTGGAGGGTGTTTAACTCTGTGTGTGACCCCGAGAGTATGTGATGGGTCGGTCTGGAGGGAGATTCACTCTGTGTCTGACCCTAGTAGTGTGTGATGGGACGGTGTGGAGGGAGATTCACTCTGTGTCTGACCCCGGGGGTGTTTGATGGAGCTGTGTAGAGGAACAATCACTCCGTGTATGACCCCGGGAGTGTTGATGGGACCGTGTAGAGGAATAATCACTCTGTGTCTGACCCCCGGGAGTGTTTGATGGGACCGTGTAGAGGAATAATCACTCTGTGTCTGACCCCGGGAGTGTTTGATGGCACCGTGTACAGGCATAATAACTCTGTGTCTGACCCCGGGAGTGTTTCATGGGACCGTGCAGAGTAATAATCACTCTGTGTCTGACCCAGGGAGCCTTTGTTGGGACCGCGTAGAGGAATAATCGCTCCGCGTCTGACCCCGGGAGTGTTTGATGGGACCGTGTAGAGGAATAATCACTCTGTGTCTGACCCCCGGGAGTGTTTAATGGGACGATGTGGAGGGTGTTTCACTCTGTGTCTGACCCCGGGAGTATGTGATGGGTCGGTCTGGAGGGAGACTCACTCTGTGTCTGACCCTAGTAGTGTGTGATGGGACGGTGTGGAGGGAGATTCACTCTGTGTCTGACCCCGGGGGTGTTTGATGGGGCTGTGTAGAGGAACAATCACTCCGTGTATGACCCCGGGAGTGTTGATGGGACCGTGTAGAGGAATAATCACTCTGTGTCTGACCCCCGGGAGTGTTTGATGGGACCGTGTAGAGGAATAATCACTCTGTGTCTGACCCCGGGAGTGTTTGATGGGACCGTGTACAGGCATAATCACTCTGTGTCTGACCCCGGGAGTGTTTCATGGGACCGTGCAGAGTAATAATCACTCTGTGTCTGACCCAGGGAGCCTTTGTTGGGACCGTGTAGAGGAATAATCGCTCCGCGTCTGACCCCGGGAGTGTTTGATGGGACCGTGTAGAGGAATAATCACTCTGTGTCTGACCCCCGGGAGTGTTTGATGGGACGGTGTGGAGGGAGATTCACTCTGTGTCTGACCCCGGGGGTGTTTGATGGGGCTGTGTAGAGGAACAATCACTCCGTGTATGACCCCGGGAGTGTTGATGGGACCGTGTAGAGGAATAATCACTCTGTGTCTGACCCCCGGGAGTGTTTGATGGGACCGTGTAGAGGAATAATCACTCTGTGTCTGACCCCCGGGGGTGTTTGATGGTACTTTGTGGAGGGAGATTCACTCTGTGTGTGACCCCGGGAGTATGTGATGGGACTGTGTGGAGGGAGATTCACTCTGTGTGTGACCCCGGGAGTATGTGATGGGACGGTCTGGAGGGAGATTCACTCTGTGTCTGACCCCGTGAGTGTACGATGGGACGGTGCGGATGGAGATTCACTCTGTGTCTGACCCCGGGAGTGTTTGATGGGTCCGTGTAGAGGAATAATCACTCTGTGTCTGACCCCGGGAGTGTGTGATGTGACGGTGCGGATGGAGATTCACTCTGTGTCTGATGCCGGGAGTGTGTGATGGGTCCGTGTAGAGGAATAATCACTCTGTGTCTGACCCCGGGAGTGTTTGATGGGACCGTGTAGAGGAATAATCTCTCTGTGTCTGACCACGGGAGTGTGTGATGGGACGGTGCGGATGGAGATTCACTCTGTGTCTGACGCCGGGAGTGTGTGATGGGACGGTGTGGAGGGAGATTCACTCTGTGTCTGATCCCGGGAGTGTGTGATGGGACCGTGTAGAGGAATAATCACTCTGTCTGACCCCGGCAGTGTTTGATGGGACCGTGTAGAGGAATAATCTCTCTGTGTCTGACCACGGGAGTGTGTGATGGGACGGTGTGGAGGGAGATTCACTCTGTGGCTGACCCAGGGAGTGTGTGATGGGACGGGGTGGAGGGCAATTCACTTTTTGTCTGACCCAGGGATTGTTTGATGGGACTGTGTAGAGGAATAATCACTCTGTGTCTGACCCCGTGAGCGTGTGATGACACGGTGTGGAGGGAGATTCACTCTGTGTCTGACCTCGGGAGTGTGTGATGCGACCGTGTAGAGGAATAATCACTCTGTGTCTGACCACGGGACTGTGTGATGGGACGGTGTGGAGGGAGATTCACACAGTGTCTGAAACCGAGAGTGTTTGATGGGACGGCGTAGAGGAATAATCACTCTATGTCTGACCCCGGGGGTGTTTTATGGGACCGTGTAGAGGAATAATCACTCTGTGTCTGACCCCGGGAGTGTTTGATGGGACCGTGTACAGGCATAATCACTTTGTGTCTGACCCCGGGAGTGTTTGATGGGACCGTGCAGAGTAATAATCACTCTGTGTCTGACCCAGGGAGCCTTTGTTGGGACCGTGTAGAGGAATAATCGCTCCGCGTCTGACCCCGGGAGTGTTTGATGGGACCGTGTAGAGGAATAATCACTCTGTCTGACCCCGGGAGTGTTTGATGGGACCGTGTAGAGGAATAATCTCTCTGTGTCTGACCACGGGAGTGTGTGATGGGACGGTGTGGAGGGAGATTCACTCTGTGGCTGACCCCGGGAGTGTGTGATGGGACGGTGTGGAGGGCAATTCACTTTTTGTCTGACCCAGGGATTGTTTGATGGGACTGTGTAGAGGAATAATCACTCTGTGTCTGACCCCGTGAGCGTGTGATGACACGGTGTGGAGGGAGATTCACTCTTTGTCTGACCTCGGGAGTGTGTGATGCGACTGTGTAGATGAATCATCACTCTGTGTCTGACCACGGGACTGTGTGATGGGACGGTGTGGAGGGAGATTCACACAGTGTCTGAAACCGAGAGTGTTTGATGGGACGCCGTAGAGGAATAATCACTCTCTGTCTGACCCCGGGGGTGTTTTATGGGACCGTGTAGAGGAATAATCACTCTGTGTCTGACCCCGGGAGTGTTTGATGGGACCGTGTACAGGCATAATCACTCTGTGTCTGACCCCGGGAGTGTTTCATGGGACCGTGCAGAGTAATAATCACTCTGTGTCTGACCCAGGGAGCCTTTGTTGGGACCGTGTAGAGGAATAATCGCTCCGCGTCTGACCCCGGGAGTGTTTGATGGGACCGTGTAGAGGAATAATCACTCTGTGTCTGACCCCCGGGAGTGTTTGATGGGACGATGTGGAGGGTGTTTCACTCTGTGTCTGACCCCGGGAGTATGTGATGGGTCGGTCTGGAGGGAGACTCACTCTGTGTCTGACCCTAGTAGTGTGTGATGGGACGGTGTGGAGGGAGATTCACTCTGTGTCTGACCCCGGGGGTGTTTGATGGGGCTGTGTAGAGGAACAATCACTCCGTGTATGACCCCGGGAGTGTTGAGGGGACCATGTAGAGGAATAATCACTCTGTGTCTGACCCCCGGGAGTGTTTGATGGGGCCGTGTAGAGGAATAATCACTCTGTGTCTGACCCCCGGGAGTGTTTGATGGTACTTTGTGGAGGGAGATTCACTCTGTGTCTGACCCCGGGAGTATGTGATGGGACGGTCTGGACGGAGATTCACTCTATGTCTGACCCTAGTAGTGTGTGATGGGACGGTGTGGAGGGAGATTCACTTTGTGTCTGACGCCGGGAGTGTGTGATGGGACGATGTGGAGGGAGATTCACTCTGTGTCTGACTCCGGGATTGTTTGATGGGACGGTGCGGATGGAGATTCACTCTGTGTCTGACCCCGGGAGTGTTTGATGCGACCGTGCAGAGGAATAATCTCTCTGTGGCAGACCACGGGAGTGTGTGATGGGACGGTGTGGAGGGAGATTCACTCTGTGTCTGACCCCGGGAGTGTTTGATGGGACAGTGTAGAGGAATAATCTCTCTGTGTCTGACCACGGGAGTGTGTGATGGGACGGTGTGGAGGGAGATTCACTCTGTGTCTGACCCCGGGTGTGTTTGATGGGACCGTGTAGATGAATAATCACTCTGTTTCTGACCCAGGGAGTGTGTGATGGGACTGTTTGGAGGGAGATTCACTCTGTGTTTGACCCCGGGGGTGTTTGATGGGTCTGTGTAGAGGAATAATCACTCCGTGTCTGACCCCCGGGAGTGTATGATGGGACCGTGTAGAGGAATAATCACTCTGTGTCTGACACCCGGGTGTGTTTGATGGGACGATGTGGAGGGAGATTCACACTGTGTGTGACCCCGGGAGTATGTGATGGGACGGTCTGGAGGGAGATTCACTCTGTGTCTGACCCTAGTAGTGTGTGATGGGACGGTGTGGAGGGAGATTCACTTAGTGTCTGACGCCGGGAGTGTGTGATGGGACGATGTGGAGGGAGATTCACTCTGTGTCTGATCCCGGGAGTGTTTGATGGGACCGTGTAGAGGAATAATCACTCTGTGTCTGACCCCGGTAGTGTGTGATGTGACGGTGCGGATGGAGATTCACTCTGTGTCTGATCCCGGGAGTGTGTGATGGGACCGTGTAGAGGAATAATCACTCTGTGTCTGACACCGGGAGTGTTTGATGGGACCGTGTAGAGGAATAATCTGTCTGTGTCTGACCACGGGAGTGTGTGATGGGACGATGTGGAGGGTGTTTCACTCTGTGTCTGACCCCGGGAGTATGTGATGGGTCGGTCTGGAGGGAGACTCACTCTGTGTCTGACCCTAGTAGTGTGTGATGGGACGGTGTGGAGGGAGATTCACTCTGTGTCTGACCCCGTGAGTGTACGATGGGACGGTGCGGATGGAGATTCACTCTGTGTCTGACCCCGGGAGTGTTTGATGGGACCGTGTAGAGGAATAATCTCTCTGTGTCAGACCACGGGAATGTGTGAAGGGACGGTGTCGAGGGAGAATCAGTCTGTGTCTGACCCCGGGAGTGTTTGATGGGACAGTGTAGAGGAATAATCTCTCTGTGTCTGACCACGGGGTTGTGTGATGGGACGGTGCGGATGGAGATTCACTCTGTGTCTTACCCCGGGAGTGTTTGATGGGACCGTGTAGAGGAATAATCACTTTGTGCCTGACCCCGGGAATGTTTGATGGGGCCGTGTACAGGCATAATCACTGTGTCTGACCCCGGGAGTGTTTGATGGGACCGTGCAGAGTAATAATCACTCTGTGTCTGAGCCAGGGAGTCTTTGTTGGGACCGTGTAGAGGAATAATCGCTCCGCATCTGACCCGGGAGTGTTTGATGGGACCGTGAAGAGGAATAATCACTCTGTGTCTGACCCCCGGGAGTGTTTGATGGGACGATGTGGAGGGTGTTTAACTCTGTGTGTGACCCCGAGAGTATGTGATGGGTCGGTCTGGAGGGAGATTCACTCTGTGTCTGACCCTAGTAGTGTGTGATGGGACGGTGTGGAGGGAGATTCACTCTGTGTCTGACCCCGGGGGTGTTTGATGGAGCTGTGTAGAGGAACAATCACTCCGTGTATGACCCCGGGAGTGTTGATGGGACCGTGTAGAGGAATAATCACTCTGTGTCTGACCCCCGGGAGTGTTTGATGGGACCGTGTAGAGGAATAATCACTCTGTGTCTGACCCCGGGAGTGTTTGATGGCACCGTGTACAGGCATAATAACTCTGTGTCTGACCCCGGGAGTGTTTCATGGGACCGTGCAGAGTAATAATCACTCTGTGTCTGACCCAGGGAGCCTTTGTTGGGACCGCGTAGAGGAATAATCGCTCCGCGTCTGACCCCGGGAGTGTTTGATGGGACCGTGTAGAGGAATAATCACTCTGTGTCTGACCCCCGGGAGTGTTTAATGGGACGATGTGGAGGGTGTTTCACTCTGTGTCTGACCCCGGGAGTATGTGATGGGTCGGTCTGGAGGGAGACTCACTCTGTGTCTGACCCTAGTAGTGTGTGATGGGACGGTGTGGAGGGAGATTCACTCTGTGTCTGACCCCGGGGGTGTTTGATGGGGCTGTGTAGAGGAACAATCACTCCGTGTATGACCCCGGGAGTGTTGATGGGACCGTGTAGAGGAATAATCACTCTGTGTCTGACCCCCGGGAGTGTTTGATGGGGCCGTGTAGAGGAATAATCACTCTGTGTCTGACCCCCGGGAGTGTTTGATGGGACCGTGTAGAGGAATAATCACTCTGTGTCTGACCCCCGGGGGTGTTTGATGGTACTTTGTGGAGGGAGATTCACTCTATGTCTGACCCCGGGAGTATGTGATGGGACTGTGTGGAGGGAGATTCACTCTGTGTGTGACCCCGGGAGTATGTGATGGGACGGTCTGGAGGGAGATTCACTCTGTGTCTGACCCCGTGAGTGTATGATGGGTCGGTGCGGATGGAGATTCACTCTGTGTCTGACCCCGGGAGTGTTTGATGGGACCGTGTAGAGGAATAATCACTCTGTGTCTGACCCCGGGAGTGTGTGATGTGACGGTGCGGATGGAGATTCACTCTGTGTCTGATGCCGGGAGTGTGTGATGGGTCCGTGTAGAGGAATAATCACTCTGTGTCTGACCCCGGGAGTGTTTGATGGGACCGTGTAGAGGAATAATCTCTCTGTGTCTGACCACGGGAGTGTGTGATGGGACGGTGCGGATGGAGATTCACTCTGTGTCTGACGCCGGGAGTGTGTGATGGGACGGTGTGGAGGGAGATTCACTCTGTGTCTGACCCCGTGAGTGTACGATGGGACGGTGCGGATGGAGATTCACTTTGTGTCTGACCCCGGGAGTGTTTGATGGGACCGTGTAGAGGAATAATCTCACTGTGTCAGACCACGGGATTGTGTGAAGGGACGGTGTCGAGGGAGAATCAGTCTGTGTCTGACCCCGGGAGTGTTTGATGGGACCGTGCAGAGTAATAATCACTCTGTGTCTGAGCCAGGGAGTGTTTGATGGGACTGTGTAGAGGAATAATCACTTTGTGCCTGACCCCGGGAATGTTTGATGGGACCGTGTACAGGCATAATCACTGTGTCTGACCCCGGGAGTGTTTGATGGGACCGTGCAGAGTAATAATCACTCTGTGTCTGACCCCCGGGAGTGTTTGATGGGACGATGTGGAGGGTGTTTAACTCTGTGTGTGACCCCGAGAGTATGTGATGGGTCGGTCTGGAGGGAGATTCACTCTCTGTCTGACCCTAGTAGTGTGTGATGGGACGGTGTGGAGGGAGATTCACTCTGTGTCTGACCCCGGGGGTGTTTGATGGGGCTGTGTAGAGGAACAATCACTCCGTGTATGACCCCGGGAGTGTTGATGGGACCGTGTAGAGGAATAATCACTCTGTGTCTGACCCCCGGGAGTGTTTGATGGGACCGTGTAGAGGAATAATCACTCTGTGTCTGACCCCGGGAGTGTTTGATGGGACCGTGTACAGGCATAATCACTCTGTGTCTGACCCCGGGAGTGTTTCATGGGACCGTGCAGAGTAATAATCACTCTGTGTCTGACCCAGGGAGCCTTTGTTGGGACCGTGTAGAGGAATAATCGCTCCGCGTCTGACCCCGGGAGTGTTTGATGGGACCGTGTAGAGGAATAATCACTCTGTGTCTGACCCCCGGGAGTGTTTGATGGGACGGTGTGGAGGGAGATTCACTCTGTGTCTGACCCCGGGGGTGTTTGATGGGGCTGTGTAGAGGAACAATCACTCCGTGTATGACCCCGGGAGTGTTGATGGGACCGTGTAGAGGAATAATCACTCTGTGTCTGACCCCCGGGAGTGTTTGATGGGACCGTGTAGAGGAATAATCACTCTGTGTCTGACCCCCGGGGGTGTTTGATGGTACTTTGTGGAGGGAGATTCACTCTGTGTCTGACCCCGGGAGTATGTGATGGGACTGTGTGGAGGGAGATTCACTCTGTGTGTGACCCCGGGAGTATGTGATGGGACGGTCTGGAGGGAGATTCACTCTGTGTCTGACCCCGTGAGTGTACGATGGGACGGTGCGGATGGAGATTCACTCTGTGTCTGACCCCGGGAGTGTTTGATGGGACCGTGTAGAGGAATAATCACTCTGTGTCTGACCCCGGGAGTGTGTGATGTGACGGTGCGGATGGAGATTCACTCTGTGTCTGATGCCGGGAGTGTGTGATGGGTCCGTGTAGAGGAATAATCACTCTGTGTCTGACCCCGGGAGTGTTTGATGGGACCGTGTAGAGGAATAATCTCTCTGTGTCTGACCACGGGAGTGTGTGATGGGACGGTGCGGATGGAGATTCACTCTGTGTCTGACGCCGGGAGTGTGTGATGGGACGGTGTGGAGGGAGATTCACTCTGTGTCTGATCCCGGGAGTGTGTGATGGGACCGTGTAGAGGAATAATCACTCTGTCTGACCCCGGCAGTGTTTGATGGGACCGTGTAGAGGAATAATCTCTCTGTGTCTGACCACGGGAGTGTGTGATGGGACGGTGCGGAGGGAGATTCACTCTGTGGCTGACCCAGGGAGTGTGTGATGGGACGGGGTGGAGGGCAATTCACTTTTTGTCTGACCCAGGGATTGTTTGATGGGACTGTGTAGAGGAATAATCACTCTGTGTCTGACCCCGTGAGCGTGTGATGACACGGTGTGGAGGGAGATTCACTCTGTGTCTGACCTCGGGAGTGTGTGATGCGACCGTGTAGAGGAATAATCACTCTGTGTCTGACCACGGGACTGTGTGATGGGACGGTGTGGAGGGAGATTCACACAGTGTCTGAAACCGAGAGTGTTTGATGGGACGGCGTAGAGGAATAATCACTCTATGTCTGACCCCGGGGGTGTTTTATGGGACCGTGTAGAGGAATAATCACTCTGTGTCTGACCCCGGGAGTGTTTGATGGGACCGTGTACAGGCATAATCACTCTGTGTCTGACCCCGGGAGTGTTTGATGGGACCGTGCAGAGTAATAATCACTCTGTGTCTGACCCAGGGAGCCTTTGTTGGGACCGTGTAGAGGAATAATCGCTCCGCGTCTGACCCCGGGAGTGTTTGATGGGACCGTGTAGAGGAATAATCACTCTGTCTGACCCCGGGAGTGTTTGATGGGACCGTGTAGAGGAATAATCTCTCTGTGTCTGACCACGGGAGTGTGTGATGGGACGGTGTGGAGGGAGATTCACTCTGTGGCTGACCCCGGGAGTGTGTGATGGGACGGTGTGGAGGGCAATTCACTTTTTGTCTGACCCAGGGATTGTTTGATGGGACTGTGTAGAGGAATAATCACTCTGTGTCTGACCCCGTGAGCGTGTGATGACACGGTGTGGAGGGAGATTCACTCTTTGTCTGACCTCGGGAGTGTGTGATGCGACTGTGTAGATGAATCATCACTCTGTGTCTGACCACGGGACTGTGTGATGGGACGGTGTGGAGGGAGATTCACACAGTGTCTGAAACCGAGAGTGTTTGATGGGACGGCGTAGAGGAATAATCTCTCTGTGTCTGACCCCGGGGGTGTTTTATGGGACCGTGTAGAGGAATAATCACTCTGTGTCTGACCCCGGGAGTGTTTGATGGGACCGTGTACAGGCATAATCACTCTGTGTCTGACCCCGGGAGTGTTTCATGGGACCGTGCAGAGTAATAATCACTCTGTGTCTGACCCAGGGAGCCTTTGTTGGGACCGTGTAGAGGAATAATCGCTCCGCGTCTGACCCCGGGAGTGTTTGATGGGACCGTGTAGAGGAATAATCACTCTGTGTCTGACCCCCGGGAGTGTTTGATGGGACGATGTGGAGGGTGTTTCACTCTGTGTCTGACCCCGGGAGTATGTGATGGGTCGGTCTGGAGGGAGACTCACTCTGTGTCTGACCCTAGTAGTGTGTGATGGGACGGTGTGGAGGGAGATTCACTCTGTGTCTGACCCCGGGGGTGTTTGATGGGGCTGTGTAGAGGAACAATCACTCCGTGTATGACCCCGGGAGTGTTGAGGGGACCATGTAGAGGAATAATCACTCTGTGTCTGACCCCCGGGAGTGTTTGATGGGGCCGTGTAGAGGAATAATCACTCTGTGTCTGACCCCCGGGAGTGTTTGATGGTACTTTGTGGAGGGAGATTCACTCTGTGTCTGACCCCGGGAGTATGTGATGGGACGGTCTGGACGGAGATTCACTCTATGTCTGACCCTAGTAGTGTGTGATGGGACGGTGTGGAGGGAGATTCACTTTGTGTCTGACGCCGGGAGTGTGTGATGGGACGATGTGGAGGGAGATTCACTCTGTGTCTGACTCCGGGATTGTTTGATGGGACGGTGCGGATGGAGATTCACTCTGTGTCTGACCCCGGGAGTGTTTGATGCGACCGTGCAGAGGAATAATCTCTCTGTGGCAGACCACGGGAGTGTGTGATGGGACGGTGTGGAGGGAGATTCACTCTGTGTCTGACCCCGGGAGTGTTTGATGGGACAGTGTAGAGGAATAATCTCTCTGTGTCTGACCACGGGAGTGTGTGATGGGACGGTGTGGAGGGAGATTCACTCTGTGTCTGACCCCGGGTGTGTTTGATGGGACCGCGTAGATGAATAATCACTCTGTTTCTGACCCAGGGAGTGTGTGATGGGACTGTGTGGAGGGAGATTCACTCTGTGTTTGACCCCGGGGGTGTTTGATGGGTCTGTGTAGAGGAATAATCACTCCGTGTCTGACCCCCGGGAGTGTATGATGGGACCGTGTAGAGGAATAATCACTCTGTGTCTGACACCCGGGTGTGTTTGATGGGACGATGTGGAGGGAGATTCACACTGTGTGTGACCCCGGGAGTATGTGATGGGACGGTCTGGAGGGAGATTCACTCTGTGTCTGACCCTAGTAGTGTGTGATGGGACGGTGTGGAGGGAGATTCACTTAGTGTCTGACGCCGGGAGTGTGTGATGGGACGATGTGGAGGGAGATTCACTCTGTGTCTGACCCCGGGAGTGTTTGATGCGACCGTGCAGAGGAATAATCTCTCTGTGGCAGACCACGGGAGTGTGTGATGGGAAGGTGTGGAGGGAGATTCACTCTGTGTCTGACCCCGGGAGTGTTTGATGGGACAGTGTAGAGGAATAATCTCTCTGTGTCTGACCACGGGAGTGTGTGATGGGACGGTGTGGAGGGAGATTCACTCTGTGTCTGACCCCGGGTGTGTTTGATGGGACCGCGTCGATGAATAATCACTCTGTTTCTGACCCAGGGAGTGTGTGATGGGACTGTGTGGAGGGAGATTCACTCTGTGTTTGACCCCGGGGGTGTTTGATGGGTCTGTGTAGAGGAATAATCACTCCGTGTCTGACCCCCGGGAGTGTATGATGGGACCGTGTAGAGGAATAATCACTCTGTGTCTGACACCCGGGTGTGTTTGATGGGACGATGTGGAGGGAGATTCACACTGTGTGTGACCCCGGGAGTATGTGATGGGACGGTCTGGAGGGAGATTCACTCTGTGTCTGACCCTAGTAGTGTGTGATGGGACGGTGTGGAGGGAGATTCACTTAGTGTCTGACGCCGGGAGTGTGTGATGGGACGATGTGGAGGGAGATTCACTCTGTGTCTGATCCCGGGAGTGTTTGATGGGACCGTGTAGAGGAATAATCACTCTGTGTCTGACCCCGGTAGTGTGTGATGTGACGGTGCGGATGGAGATTCACTCTGTGTCTGATCCCGGGAGTGTGTGATGGGACCGTGTAGAGGAATAATCACTCTGTGTCTGACACCGGGAGTGTTTGATGGGACCGTGTAGAGGAATAATCTGTCTGTGTCTGACCACGGGAGTATGTGATGGGTCGGTCTGGAGGGAGACTCACTCTGTGTCTGACCCTAGTAGTGTGTGATGGGACGGTGTGGAGGGAGATTCACTCTGTGTCTGACCCCGTGAGTGTACGATGGGACGGTGCGGATGGAGATTCACTCTGTGTCTGACCCCGGGAGTGTTTGATGGGACCGTGTAGAGGAATAATCTCTCTGTGTCAGACCACGGGAATGTGTGAAGGGACGGTGTCGAGGGAGAATCAGTCTGTGTCTGACCCCGGGAGTGTTTGATGGGACAGTGTAGAGGAATAATCTCTCTGTGTCTGACCACGGGGTTGTGTGATGGGACGGTGCGGATGGAGATTCACTCTGTGTCTTACCACGGGAGTGTTTGATGGGACCGTGTAGAGGAATAATCACTTTGTGCCTGACCCAGGGAATGTTTGATGGGGCCGTGTACAGGCATAATCACTGTGTCTGACCCCGGGAGTGTTTGATGGTACCGTGCAGAGTAATAATCACTCTGTGTCTGAGCCAGGGAGTCTTTGTTGGGACCGTGTAGAGGAATAATCGCTCCGCATCTGACCCGGGAGTGTTTGATGGGAACGTGAAGAGGAATAATCACTCTGTGTCTGACCCCCGGGAGTGTTTGATGGGACGATGTGGAGGGTGTTTAACTCTGTGTGTGACCCCGAGAGTATGTGATGGGTCGGTCTGGAGGGAGATTCACTCTGTGTCTGACCCTAGTAGTGTGTGATGGGACGGTGTGGAGGGAGATTCACTCTGTGTCTGACCCCGGGGGTGTTTGATGGAGCTGTGTAGAGGAACAATCACTCCGTGTATGACCCCGGGAGTGTTGATGGGACCGTGTAGAGGAATAATCACTCTGTGTCTGACCCCCGGGAGTGTTTGATGGGACCGTGTAGAGGAATAATCACTCTGTGTCTGACCCCGGGAGTGTTTGATGGCACCGTGTACAGGCATAATAACTCTGTGTCTGACCCCGGGAGTGTTTCATGGGACCGTGCAGAGTAATAATCACTCTGTGTCTGACCCAGGGAGCCTTTGTTGGGACCGCGTAGAGGAATAATCGCTCCGCGTCTGACCCCGGGAGTGTTTGATGGGACCGTGTAGAGGAATAATCACTCTGTGTCTGACCCCCGGGAGTGTTTAATGGGACGATGTGGAGGGTGTTTCACTCTGTGTCTGACCCCGGGAGTATGTGATGGGTCGGTCTGGAGGGAGACTCACTCTGTGTCTGACCCTAGTAGTGTGTGATGGGACGGTGTGGAGGGAGATTCACTCTGTGTCTGACCCCGGGGGTGTTTGATGGGGCTGTGTAGAGGAACAATCACTCCGTGTATGACCCCGGGAGTGTTGATGGGACCGTGTAGAGGAATAATCACTCTGTGTCTGACCCCCGGGAGTGTTTGATGGGGCCGTGTAGAGGAATAATCACTCTGTGTCTGACCCCCGGGAGTGTTTGATGGGACCGTGTAGAGGAATAATCACTCTGTGTCTGACCCCCGGGGGTGTTTGATGGTACTTTGTGGAGGGAGATTCACTCTATGTCTGACCCCGGGAGTATGTGATGGGACTGTGTGGAGGGAGATTCACTCTGTGTGTGACCCCGGGAGTATGTGATGGGACGGTCTGGAGGGAGATTCACTCTGTGTCTGACCCAGTGAGTGTATGATGGGACGGTGCGGATGGAGATTCACTCTGTGTCTGACCCCGGGAGTGTTTGATGGGACCGTGTAGAGGAATAATCACTCTGTGCCTGACCCCGGGAGTGTGTGATGTGACGGTGCGGATGGAGATTCACTCTGTGTCTGATGCCGGGAGTGTGTGATGGGTCCGTGTAGAGGAATAATCACTCTGTGTCTGACCCCGGGAGTGTTTGATGGGACCGTGTAGAGGAATAATCTCTCTGTGTCTGACCACGGGAGTGTGTGATGGGACGGTGCGGATGGAGATTCACTCTGTGTCTGACGCCGGGAGTGTGTGATGGGACGGTGTGGAGGGAGATTCACTCTGTGTCTGATCCCGGGAGTGTGTGATGGGACCGTGTAGAGGAATAATCACTCTGTCTGACCCCGGCAGTGTTTGATGGGACCGTGTAGAGGAATAATCTCTCTGTGTCTGACCACGGGAGTGTGTGATGGGACGGTGTGGAGGGAGATTCACTCTGTGGCTGACCCCGGGAGTGTGTGATGGGACGGGGTGGAGGGCAATTCACTTTTTGTCTGACCCAGGGATTGTTTGATGGGACTGTGTAGAGGAATAATCACTCTGTGTCTGACCCCGTGAGGGTGTGATGGGACGGTGTGGAGGGAGATTCACTCTGTGTCTGACCTCGGGAGTGTGAGATGCGACCGTGTAGATGAATAATCACTCTTTGTCTGACCCCGGGAGTGTTTGATGGGACCGTGTAGATGAATCATCACTCTGTGTCTGACCCCGGGACTGTGTGATGGGACCGTGTACAGGCATAATCACTCTGTGTCTGACCCCGGGACTGTTTGATGGGACCGTGTACAGGCATAATCACTCTGTGTCTGACCCCGGGAGTGTTTGATGGGACCGTGCAGAGTAATAATCACTCTGTGTCTGACCCAGGGAGCCTTTGTTGGGACCGTGTAGAGGAATAATCGCTCCGCGTCTGACCCCGGGAGTGTTTGATGGGACCGTGTAGAGGAATAATCACTCTGTGTCTGACCCCCGGGAGTGTTTGATGGGACGATGTGGAGGGTGTTTCACTCTGTGTGTGACCCCGGGAGTATGTGATGGGTCGGTCTGGAGGGAGACTCACTCTGTGTCTGACCCTAGTAGTGTGTGATGGGACGGTGTGGAGGGAGTTTCACTCTGTGTCTGACCCCGTGAGTATACGATGGGACGGTGCGGATGGAGATTAACTCTGTGTCTGACCCCGGGAGTGTTTGATGGGCACGTGTAGAGGAATAATCTCTCTGTGTCAGACCACGGGAGTGTGTGATGGGACGGTGTCGAGGGAGATTCAGTCTGTGTCTGACCCCGGGTGTGTTTGATGGGACTGTGTAGAGGAATAATCTCTCTGTGTCTGACCACGGGATTGTGTGATGGGACGGTGCGGATGGAGATTCACTCTGTGTCTGACCCCGGGAATGTTTGATGGGACCGTGTACAGGCATAATCACTGTGTCTGACCCCGGGAGTGTTTGATGGGACCGTGCAGAGTAATAATCACTCTGAGTCTGACCCCCGGGAGTGTTTGATGGGACGATGTGGAGGGTGTTTAACTCTGTGTGTGACCCCGAGAGTATGTGATGGGTCGGTCTGGAGGGAGATTCACTCTCTGTCTGACCCTAGTAGTGTGTGATGGGACGGTGTGGAGGGAGATTCACTCTGTGTCTGACCCCGGGGGTGTTTGATGGGGCTGTGTAGAGGAACAATCACTCCGTGTATGACCCCGGGAGTGTTGATGGGACCGTGTAGAGGAATAATCACTCTGTGTCTGACCCCCGGGAGTGTTTGATGGGACCGTGTAGAGGAATAATCACTCTGTGTCTGACCCCGGGAGTGTTTGATGGGACCGTGTACAGGCATAATCACTCTGTGTCTGACCCCGGGAGTGTTTCATGGGACCGTGCAGAGTAATAATCACTCTGTGTCTGACCCAGGGAGCCTTTGTTGGGACCGTGTAGAGGAATAATCGCTCCGCGTCTGACCCCGGGAGTGTTTGATGGGACCGTGTAGAGGAATAATCACTCTGTGTCTGACCCCCGGGAGTGTTTGATGGGACGGTGTGGAGGGAGATTCACTCTGTGTCTGACCCCGGGGGTGTTTGATGGGGCTGTGTAGAGGAACAATCACTCCGTGTATGACCCCGGGAGTGTTGATGGGACCGTGTAGAGGAATAATCACTCTGTGTCTGACCCCCGGGAGTGTTTGATGGGACCGTGTAGAGGAATAATCACTCTGTGTCTGACCCCCGGGGGTGTTTGATGGTACTTTGTGGAGGGAGATTCACTCTGTGTCTGACCCCGGGAGTATGTGATGGGACTGTGTGGAGGGAGATTCACTCTGTGTGTGACCCCGGGAGTATGTGATGGGACGGTCTGGAGGGAGATTCACTCTGTGTCTGACCCCGTGAGTGTACGATGGGACGGTGCGGATGGAGATTCACTCTGTGTCTGACCCCGGGAGTGTTTGATGGGACCGTGTAGAGGAATAATCACTCTGTGTCTGACCCCGGGAGAGTGTGATGTGACGGTGCGGATGGAGATTCACTCTGTGTCTGATGCCGGGAGTGTGTGATGGGTCCGTGTAGAGGAATAATCACTCTGTGTCTGACCCCGGGAGTGTTTGATGGGACCGTGTAGAGGAATAATCTCTCTGTGTCTGACCACGGGAGTGTGTGATGGGACGGTGCGGATGGAGATTCACTCTGTGTCTGACGCCGGGAGTGTGTGATGGGACGGTGTGGAGGGAGATTCACTCTGTGTCTGATCCCGGGAGTGTGTGATGGGACCGTGTAGAGGAATAATCACTCTGTCTGACCCCGGCAGTGTTTGATGGGACCGTGTAGAGGAATAATCTCTCTGTGTCTGACCACGGGAGTGTGTGATGGGACGGTGTGGAGGGAGATTCACTCTATGGCTGACCCAGGGAGTGTGTGATGGGACGGGGTGGAGGGCAATTCACTTTTTGTCTGACCCAGGGATTGTTTGATGGGACTGTGTAGAGGAATAATCACTCTGTGTCTGACCCCGTGAGCGTGTGATGACACGGTGTGGAGGGAGATTCACTCTGTGTCTGACCTCGGGAGTGTGTGATGCGACCGTGTAGAGGAATAATCACTCTGTGTCTGACCACGGGACTGTGTGATGGGACGGTGTGGAGGGAGATTCACACAGTGTCTGAAACCGAGAGTGTTTGATGGGACGGCGTAGAGGAATAATCACTCTATGTCTGACCCCGGGGGTGTTTTATGGGACCGTGTAGAGGAATAATCACTCTGTGTCTGACCCCGGGAGTGTTTGATGGGACCGTGTACAGGCATAATCACTCTGTGTCTGACCCCGGGAGTGTTTGATGGGACCGTGCAGAGTAATAATCACTCTGTGTCTGACCCAGGGAGCCTTTGTTGGGACCGTGTAGAGGAATAATCGCTCCGCGTCTGACCCCGGGAGTGTTTGATGGGACCGTGTAGAGGAATAATCACTCTGTCTGACCCCGGGAGTGTTTGATGGGACCGTGTAGAGGAATAATCTCTCTGTGTCTGACCACGGGAGTGTGTGATGGGACGGTGTGGAGGGAGATTCACTCTGTGTCTGACCCCGTGAGTGTACGATGGGACGGTGCGGATGGAGATTCACTCTGTGTCTGACCCCGGGAGTGTTTGATGGGACCGTGTAGAGGAATAATCTCTCTGTGTCAGACCACGGGAATGTGTGAAGGGACGGTGTCGAGGGAGAATCAGTCTGTGTCTGACCCCGGGAGTGTTTGATGGGACAGTGTAGAGGAATAATCTCTCTGTGTCTGACCACGGGGTTGTGTGATGGGACGGTGCGGATGGAGATTCACTCTGTGTCTTACCACGGGAGTGTTTGATGGGACCGTGTAGAGGAATAATCACTTTGTGCCTGACCCCGGGAATGTTTGATGGGGCCGTGTACAGGCATAATCACTGTGTCTGACCCCGGGAGTGTTTGATGGGACCGTGCAGAGTAATAATCACTCTGTGTCTGAGCCAGGGAGTCTTTGTTGGGACCGTGTAGAGGAATAATCGCTCCGCATCTGACCCGGGAGTGTTTGATGGGAACGTGAAGAGGAATAATCACTCTGTGTCTGACCCCCGGGAGTGTTTGATGGGACGATGTGGAGGGTGTTTAACTCTGTGTGTGACCCCGAGAGTATGTGATGGGTCGGTCTGGAGGGAGATTCACTCTGTGTCTGACCCTAGTAGTGTGTGATGGGACGGTGTGGAGGGAGATTCACTCTGTGTCTGACCCCGGGGGTGTTTGATGGAGCTGTGTAGAGGAACAATCACTCCGTGTATGACCCCGGGAGTGTTGATGGGACCGTGTAGAGGAATAATCACTCTGTGTCTGACCCCCGGGAGTGTTTGATGGGACCGTGTAGAGGAATAATCACTCTGTGTCTGACCCCGGGAGTGTTTGATGGCACCGTGTACAGGCATAATAACTCTGTGTCTGACCCCGGGAGTGTTTCATGGGACCGTGCAGAGTAATAATCACTCTGTGTCTGACCCAGGGAGCCTTTGTTGGGACCGCGTAGAGGAATAATCGCTCCGCGTCTGACCCCGGGAGTGTTTGATGGGACCGTGTAGAGGAATAATCACTCTGTGTCTGACCCCCGGGAGTGTTTAATGGGACGATGTGGAGGGTGTTTCACTCTGTGTCTGACCCCGGGAGTATGTGATGGGTCGGTCTGGAGGGAGACTCACTCTGTGTCTGACCCTAGTAGTGTGTGATGGGACGGTGTGGAGGGAGATTCACTCTGTGTCTGACCCCGGGGGTGTTTGATGGGGCTGTGTAGAGGAACAATCACTCCGTGTATGACCCCGGGAGTGTTGATGGGACCGTGTAGAGGAATAATCACTCTGTGTCTGACCCCCGGGAG
The DNA here is from genome assembly GCF_030144855.1 of Hypanus sabinus. Taxonomy (NCBI): domain Eukaryota; kingdom Metazoa; phylum Chordata; class Chondrichthyes; order Myliobatiformes; family Dasyatidae; genus Hypanus; species Hypanus sabinus. The sequence goes on along the minus strand of NW_026781239.1, from coordinate 179,818 downwards.
TGTTTGATGGGGCCGTGTAGAGGAATAATCACTCTGTGTCTGACCCCCGGGAGTGTTTGATGGGACCGTGTAGAGGAATAATCACTCTGTGTCTGACCCCCGGGGGTGTTTGATGGTACTTTGTGGAGGGAGATTCACTCTATGTCTGACACCGGGAGTATGTGATGGGACTGTGTGGAGGGAGATTCACTCTGTGTGTGACCCCGGGAGTATGTGATGGGACGGTCTGGAGGGAGATTCACTCTGTGTCTGACCCAGTGAGTGTATGATGGGACGGTGCGGATGGAGATTCACTCTGTGTCTGACCCCGGGAGTGTTTGATGGGACCGTGTAGAGGAATAATCACTCTGTGCCTGACCCCGGGAGTGTGTGATGTGACGGTGCGGATGGAGATTCACTCTGTGTCTGATGCCGGGAGTGTGTGATGGGTCCGTGTAGAGGAATAATCACTCTGTGTCTGACCCCGGGAGTGTTTGATGGGACCGTGTAGAGGAATAATCTCTCTGTGTCTGACCACGGGAGTGTGTGATGGGACGGTGCGGATGGAGATTCACTCTGTGTCTGACGCCGGGAGTGTGTGATGGGACGGTGTGGAGGGAGATTCACTCTGTGTCTGATCCCGGGAGTGTGTGATGGGACCGTGTAGAGGAATAATCACTCTGTCTGACCCCGGCAGTGTTTGATGGGACCGTGTAGAGGAATAATCTCTCTGTGTCTGACCACGGGAGTGTGTGATGGGACGGTGTGGAGGGAGATTCACTCTGTGGCTGACCCCGGGAGTGTGTGATGGGACGGGGTGGAGGGCAATTCACTTTTTGTCTGACCCAGGGATTGTTTGATGGGACTGTGTAGAGGAATAATCACTCTGTGTCTGACCCCGTGAGGGTGTGATGGGACGGTGTGGAGGGAGATTCACTCTGTGTCTGACCTCGGGAGTGTGAGATGCGACCGTGTAGATGAATAATCACTCTTTGTCTGACCCCGGGAGTGTTTGATGGGACCGTGTAGATGAATCATCACTCTGTGTCTGACCCCGGGACTGTGTGATGGGACCGTGTACAGGCATAATCACTCTGTGTCTGACCCCGGGACTGTTTGATGGGACCGTGTACAGGCATAATCACTCTGTGTCTGACCCCGGGAGTGTTTGATGGGACCGTGCAGAGTAATAATCACTCTGTGTCTGACCCAGGGAGCCTTTGTTGGGACCGTGTAGAGGAATAATCGCTCCGCGTCTGACCCCGGGAGTGTTTGATGGGACCGTGTAGAGGAATAATCACTCTGTGTCTGACCCCCGGGAGTGTTTGATGGGACGATGTGGAGGGTGTTTCACTCTGTGTGTGACCCCGGGAGTATGTGATGGGTCGGTCTGGAGGGAGACTCACTCTGTGTCTGACCCTAGTAGTGTGTGATGGGACGGTGTGGAGGGAGTTTCACTCTGTGTCTGACCCCGTGAGTATACGATGGGACGGTGCGGATGGAGATTAACTCTGTGTCTGACCCCGGGAGTGTTTGATGGGCACGTGTAGAGGAATAATCTCTCTGTGTCAGACCACGGGAGTGTGTGATGGGACGGTGTCGAGGGAGATTCAGTCTGTGTCTGACCCCGGGTGTGTTTGATGGGACTGTGTAGAGGAATAATCTCTCTGTGTCTGACCACGGGATTGTGTGATGGGACGGTGCGGATGGAGATTCACTCTGTGTCTGACCCCGGGAATGTTTGATGGGACCGTGTACAGGCATAATCACTGTGTCTGACCCCGGGAGTGTTTGATGGGACCGTGCAGAGTAATAATCACTCTGAGTCTGACCCCCGGGAGTGTTTGATGGGACGATGTGGAGGGTGTTTAACTCTGTGTGTGACCCCGAGAGTATGTGATGGGTCGGTCTGGAGGGAGATTCACTCTCTGTCTGACCCTAGTAGTGTGTGATGGGACGGTGTGGAGGGAGATTCACTCTGTGTCTGACCCCGGGGGTGTTTGATGGGGCTGTGTAGAGGAACAATCACTCCGTGTATGACCCCGGGAGTGTTGATGGGACCGTGTAGAGGAATAATCACTCTGTGTCTGACCCCCGGGAGTGTTTGATGGGACCGTGTAGAGGAATAATCACTCTGTGTCTGACCCCGGGAGTGTTTGATGGGACCGTGTACAGGCATAATCACTCTGTGTCTGACCCCGGGAGTGTTTCATGGGACCGTGCAGAGTAATAATCACTCTGTGTCTGACCCAGGGAGCCTTTGTTGGGACCGTGTAGAGGAATAATCGCTCCGCGTCTGACCCCGGGAGTGTTTGATGGGACCGTGTAGAGGAATAATCACTCTGTGTCTGACCCCCGGGAGTGTTTGATGGGACGGTGTGGAGGGAGATTCACTCTGTGTCTGACCCCGGGGGTGTTTGATGGGGCTGTGTAGAGGAACAATCACTCCGTGTATGACCCCGGGAGTGTTGATGGGACCGTGTAGAGGAATAATCACTCTGTGTCTGACCCCCGGGAGTGTTTGATGGGACCGTGTAGAGGAATAATCACTCTGTGTCTGACCCCCGGGGGTGTTTGATGGTACTTTGTGGAGGGAGATTCACTCTGTGTCTGACCCCGGGAGTATGTGATGGGACTGTGTGGAGGGAGATTCACTCTGTGTGTGACCCCGGGAGTATGTGATGGGACGGTCTGGAGGGAGATTCACTCTGTGTCTGACCCCGTGAGTGTACGATGGGACGGTGCGGATGGAGATTCACTCTGTGTCTGACCCCGGGAGTGTTTGATGGGACCGTGTAGAGGAATAATCACTCTGTGTCTGACCCCGGGAGAGTGTGATGTGACGGTGCGGATGGAGATTCACTCTGTGTCTGATGCCGGGAGTGTGTGATGGGTCCGTGTAGAGGAATAATCACTCTGTGTCTGACCCCGGGAGTGTTTGATGGGACCGTGTAGAGGAATAATCTCTCTGTGTCTGACCACGGGAGTGTGTGATGGGACGGTGCGGATGGAGATTCACTCTGTGTCTGACGCCGGGAGTGTGTGATGGGACGGTGTGGAGGGAGATTCACTCTGTGTCTGATCCCGGGAGTGTGTGATGGGACCGTGTAGAGGAATAATCACTCTGTCTGACCCCGGCAGTGTTTGATGGGACCGTGTAGAGGAATAATCTCTCTGTGTCTGACCACGGGAGTGTGTGATGGGACGGTGTGGAGGGAGATTCACTCTGTGGCTGACCCAGGGAGTGTGTGATGGGACGGGGTGGAGGGCAATTCACTTTTTGTCTGACCCAGGGATTGTTTGATGGGACTGTGTAGAGGAATAATCACTCTGTGTCTGACCCCGTGAGCGTGTGATGACACGGTGTGGAGGGAGATTCACTCTGTGTCTGACCTCGGGAGTGTGTGATGCGACCGTGTAGAGGAATAATCACTCTGTGTCTGACCACGGGACTGTGTGATGGGACGGTGTGGAGGGAGATTCACACAGTGTCTGAAACCGAGAGTGTTTGATGGGACGGCGTAGAGGAATAATCACTCTATGTCTGACCCCGGGGGTGTTTTATGGGACCGTGTAGAGGAATAATCACTCTGTGTCTGACCCCGGGAGTGTTTGATGGGACCGTGTACAGGCATAATCACTCTGTGTCTGACCCCGGGAGTGTTTGATGGGACCGTGCAGAGTAATAATCACTCTGTGTCTGACCCAGGGAGCCTTTGTTGGGACCTTGTAGAGGAATAATCGCTCCGCGTCTGACCCCGGGAGTGTTTGATGGGACCGTGTAGAGGAATAATCACTCTGTCTGACCCCGGGAGTGTTTGATGGGACCGTGTAGAGGAATAATCTCTCTGTGTCTGACCACGGGAGTGTGTGATGGGACGGTGTGGAGGGAGATTCACTCTGTGGCTGACCCCGGGAGTGTGTGATGGGACGGTGTGGAGGGCAATTCACTTTTTGTCTGACCCAGGGATTGTTTGATGGGACTGTGTAGAGGAATAATCACTCTGTGTCTGACCCCGTGAGCGTGTGATGACACGGTGTGGAGGGAGATTCACTCTTTGTCTGACCTCGGGAGTGTGTGATGCGACTGTGTAGATGAATCATCACTCTGTGTCTGACCACGGGACTGTGTGATGGGACGGTGTGGAGGGAGATTCACACAGTGTCTGAAACCGAGAGTGTTTGATGGGACGGCGTAGAGGAATAATCACTCTGTGTCTGACCCCGGGGGTGTTTTATGGGACCGTGTAGAGGAATAATCACTCTGTGTCTGACCCCGGGAGTGTTTGATGGGACCGTGTACAGGCATAATCACTCTGTGTCTGACCCCGGGAGTGTTTCATGGGACCGTGCAGAGTAATAATCACTCTGTGTCTGACCCAGGGAGCCTTTGTTGGGACCGTGTAGAGGAATAATCGCTCCGCGTCTGACCCCGGGAGTGTTTGATGGGACCGTGTATAGGAATAATCACTCTGTGTCTGACCCCCGGGAGTGTTTGATGGGACGATGTGGAGGGTGTTTCACTCTGTGTCTGACCCCGGGAGTATGTGATGGGTCGGTCTGGAGGGAGACTCACTCTGTGTCTGACCCTAGTAGTGTGTGATGGGACGGTGTGGAGGGAGATTCACTCTGTGTCTGACCCCGGGGGTGTTTGATGGGGCTGTGTAGAGGAACAATCACTCCGTGTATGACCCCGGGAGTGTTGAGGGGACCATGTAGAGGAATAATCACTCTGTGTCTGACCCCCGGGAGTGTTTGATGGGGCCGTGTAGAGGAATAATCACTCTGTGTCTGACCCCCGGGAGTGTTTGATGGTACTTTGTGGAGGGAGATTCACTCTGTGTCTGACCCCGGGAGTATGTGATGGGACGGTCTGGACGGAGATTCACTCTATGTCTGACCCTAGTAGTGTGTGATGGGACGGTGTGGAGGGAGATTCACTTTGTGTCTGACGCCGGGAGTGTGTGATGGGACGATGTGGAGGGAGATTCACTCTGTGTCTGACTCCGGGATTGTTTGATGGGACGGTGCGGATGGAGATTCACTCTGTGTCTGACCCCGGGAGTGTTTGATGCGACCGTGTAGAGGAATAATCTCTCTGTGGCAGACCACGGGAGTGTGTGATGGGACGGTGTGGAGGGAGATTCACTCTGTGTCTGACCCCGGGAGTGTTTGATGGGACAGTGTAGAGGAATAATCTCTCTGTGTCTGACCACGGGAGTGTGTGATGGGACGGTGTGGAGGGAGATTCACTCTGTGTCTGACCCCGGGAGTGTTTGATGGGACCGTGTAGATGAATAATCACACTGTTTCTGACCCAGGGAGTGTGTGATGGGACTGTGTGGAGGGAGATTCACTCTGTGTTTGACCCCGGGGGTGTTTGATGGGTCTGTGTAGAGGAATAATCACTCCGTGTCTGACCCCCGGGAGTGTATGATGGGACCGTGTAGAGGAAAAATCACTCTGTGTCTGACACCCGGGTGTGTTTGATGGGACGATGTGGAGGGAGATTCACACTGTGTGTGACCCCGGGAGTATGTGATGGGACGGTCTGGAGGGAGATTCACTCTGTGTCTGACCCTAGTAGTGTGTGATGGGACGGTGTGGAGGGAGATTCACTTAGTGTCTGACGCCGGGAGTGTGTGATGGGACGATGTGGAGGGAGATTCACTCTGTGTCTGATCCCGGGAATGTTTGATGGGACCGTGTAGAGGAATAATCACTCTGTGTCTGACCCCGGTAGTGTGTGATGTGACGGTGCGGATGGAGATTCACTCTGTGTCTGATCCCGGGAGTGTGTGATGGGACCGTGTAGAGGAATAATCACTCTGTGTCTGACACCGGGAGTGTTTGATGGGACCGTGTAGAGGAATAATCTGTCTGTGTCTGACCACGGGAGTGTGTGATGGGACGATGTGGAGGGTGTTTCACTCTGTGTCTGACCCCGGGAGTATGTGATGGGTCGGTCTGGAGGGAGACTCACTCTGTGTCTGACCCTAGTAGTGTGTGATGGGACGGTGTGGAGGGAGATTCACTCTGTGTCTGACCCCGTGAGTGTACGATGGGACGGTGCGGATGGAGATTCACTCTGTGTCTGACCCCGGGAGTGTTTGATGGGACCGTGTAGAGGAATAATCTCTCTGTGTCAGACCACGGGAATGTGTGAAGGGACGGTGTCGAGGGAGAATCAGTCTGTGTCTGACCCCGGGAGTGTTTGATGGGACAGTGTAGAGGAATAATCTCTCTGTGTCTGACCACGGGGTTGTGTGATGGGACGGTGCGGATGGAGATTCACTCTGTGTCTTACCCCGGGAGTGTTTGATGGGACCGTGTAGAGGAATAATCACTTTGTGCCTGACCCCGGGAATGTTTGATGGGGCCGTGTACAGGCATAATCACTGTGTCTGACCCCGGGAGTGTTTGATGGGACCGTGCAGAGTAATAATCACTCTGTGTCTGAGCCAGGGAGCCTTTGTTGGGACCGCGTAGAGGAATAATCGCTCCGCGTCTGACCCCGGGAGTGTTTGATGGGACCGTGTAGAGGAATAATCACTCTGTGTCTGACCCCCGGGAGTGTTTGATGGGACGATGTGGAGGGTGTTTCACTCTGTGTCTGACCCCGGGAGTATGTGATGGGTCGGTCTGGAGGGAGACTCACTCTGTGTCTGACCCTAGTAGTGTGTGATGGGACGGTGTGGAGGGAGATTCACTCTGTGTCTGACCCCGGGGGTGTTTGATGGGGCTGTGTAGAGGAACAATCACTCCGTGTATGACCCCGGGAGTGTTGATGGGACCGTGTAGAGGAATAATCACTCTGTGTCTGACCCCCGGGAGTGTTTGATGGGGCCGTGTAGAGGAATAATCACTCTGTGTCTGACCCCCGGGAGTGTTTGATGGGACCGTGTAGAGGAATAATCACTCTGTGTCTGACCCCCGGGGGTGTTTGATGGTACTTTGTGGAGGGAGATTCACTCTATGTCTGACCCCGGGAGTATGTGATGGGACTGTGTGGATGGAGATTCACTCTGTGTGTGACCCCGGGAGTATGTGATGGGACGGTCTGGAGGGAGATTCACTCTGTGTCTGACCCCGTGAGTGTATGATGGGACGGTGCGGATGGAGATTCACTCTGTGTCTGACCCCGGGAGTGTTTGATGGGACCGTGTAGAGGAATAATCACTCTGTGTCTGACCCCGGGAGCGTGTGATGTGACGGTGCGGATGGAGATTCACTCTGTGTCTGATGCCGGGAGTGTGTGATGGGTCCGTGTAGAGGAATAATCACTCTGTGTCTGACCCCGGGAGTGTTTGATGGGACCGTGTAGAGGAATAATCTCTCTGTGTCTGACCACGGGAGTGTGTGATGGGACGGTGCGGATGGAGATTCACTCTGTGTCTGACGCCGGGAGTGTGTGATGGGACGGTGTGGAGGGAGATTCACTCTGTGTCTGATCCCGGGAGTGTGTGATGGGACCGTGTAGAGGAATAATCACTCTGTCTGACCCCGGCAGTGTTTGATGGGACCGTGTAGAGGAATAATCTCTCTGTGTCTGACCACGGGAGTGTGTGATGGGACGGTGTGGAGGGAGATTCACTCTGTGGCTGACCCCGGGAGTGTGTGATGGGACGGGGTGGAGGGCAATTCACTTTTTGTCTGACCCAGGGATTGTTTGATGGGACTGTGTAGAGGAATAATCACTCTGTGTCTGACCCCGTGAGCGTGTGATGGGACGGTGTGGAGGGAGATTCACTCTGTGTCTGACCTCGGGAGTGTGAGATGCGACCGTGTAGATGAATAATCACTCTTTGTCTGACCCCGGGAGTGTTTGATGGGACCGTGTAGATGAATCATCACTCTGTGTCTGACCCCGGGACTGTGTGATGGGACCGTGTACAGGCATAATCACTCTGTGTCTGACCCCGGGACTGTTTGATGGGACCGTGTACAGGCATAATCACTCTGTGTCTGACCCCGGGAGTGTTTGATGGGACCGTGCAGAGTAATAATCACTCTGTGTCTGACCCAGGGAGCCTTTGTTGGGACCGTGTAGAGGAATAATCGCTCCGCGTCTGACCCCGGGAGTGTTTGATGGGACCGTGTAGAGGAATAATCACTCTGTGTCTGACCCCCGGGAGTGTTTGATGGGACGATGTGGAGGGTGTTTCACTCTGTGTGTGACCCCGGGAGTATGTGATGGGTCGGTCTGGAGGGAGACTCACTCTGTGTCTGACCCTAGTAGTGTGTGATGGGACAGTGTGGAGGGAGTTTCACTCTGTGTCTGACCCCGTGAGTATACGATGGGACGGTGCGGATGGAGATTAACTCTGTGTCTGACCCCGGGAGTGTTTGATGGGCACGTGTAGAGGAATAATCTCTCTGTGTCAGACCACGGGAGTGTGTGATGGGACGGTGTCGAGGGAGATTCAGTCTGTGTCTGACCCCGGGTGTGTTTGATGGGACTGTGTAGAGGAATAATCTCTCTGTGTCTGACCACGGGATTGTGTGATGGGACGGTGCGGATGGAGATTCACTCTGTGTCTGACCCCGGGAGTGTTTGATGGGACCGTGTAGAGGAATAATCACTTTGTGCCTGAACCCGGGAATGTTTGATGGGACCGTGTACAGGCATAATCACTGTGTCTGACCCCGGGACTGTTTGATGGGACCGTGCAGAGTAATAATCACTCTGTGTCTGAGCCAGGGAGTCTTTGTTGGGACCGTGTAGAGGAATAATCTCTCTGTGTCTGACCACGGGAGTGTGTGACGGGACGGTGTGGAGGGAGATTCACTCTGTGTCTGACCACGGGAGTGTTTGATGGGACCGTGTAGAGGAATAATCACTCTGTGTCTGACCCCGGGAGTGTGTGATGGGACGGTGTGGAGGGAGTTTCACATTTTGTCTGACCCAGGGATTGTTTGATGGGACCGTGTAGAGTAATAATCACTCTGTGTCTGACCCCGTGAGCGTGTGATGACACGGTGTGGAGGGAGATTCACTCTTGGTCTGACCTCGGGAGTCTGTGATGCGACCGTGTAGATGAATAATCACTCTGTGTCTGACCACGGGGTTGTGTGATGGGACGGTGCGGATGGAGATTCACTCTGTGTCTGACCCCGGGAGTGTTTGATGGGACCGTGTAGAGGAATAATCACTTTGTGCCTGACCCCGGGAATGTTTGATGGGACCGTGTACAGGCATAATCACTGTGTCTGACCCCGGGAGTGTTTGATGGGACCGTGCAGAGTAATAATCACTCTGTGTCTGAGCCAGGGAGTCTTTGTTGGGACCGTGTAGAGGAATAATCGCTCCGCATCTGACCCGGGAGTGTTTGATGGGACCGTGAAGAGGAATAATCACTCTGTGTCTGACCCCCGGGAGTGTTTGATGGGACGATGTGGAGGGTGTTTCACTCTGTGTGTGACCCCGGGAGTATGTGATGGGTCGGTCTGGAGGGAGATTCACTCTGTGTCTGACCCTAGTAGTGTGTGATGGGACGGTGTGGAGGGAGATTCACTCTGTGTCTGACCCCGGGGGTGTTTGATGGGGCTGTGTAGAGGAACAATCACTCCGTGTATGACCCCGGGAGTGTTGATGGGACCGTGTAGAGGATTAATCACTCTGTGTCTGACCCCCGGGAGTGTTTGAGGGACCGTGTAGATGAATAATCACTCTGAGTCTGACCCCCGGGGGTGTTTGATGGTACTTTGTGGAGGGAGATTCACTCTGTGTCAGACCCCGGGAGTATGTGATGGGACTGTGTGGAGGGAGATTCACTCTGTGTGTGACCCCGGGAGTATGTGATGGGACGGTCTGGAGGGAGATTCACTCTGTGTCTGACCCTAGTAATGTGTGATGGGACGGTGTGGAGGGAGATTCACTTTGTGTCTGACGCCGGGAGTGTGTGATGGGACGATGTGGAGGGAGATTCACTCTGTGTCTGATCCCGGGAGTGTTTGATGGGACCGTGTAGAGGAATAATCACACTGTGTCTGACCCCGGGAGTGTGTGATGTGACGGTGCGGATGGAGATTCACTCTGTGTCTGATGCCGGGAGTGTGTGATGGGTCCGTGTAGAGGAATAATCACTCTGTGTCTGACCCCGGGAGTGTTTGATGGGACCGTGTAGAGGAATAATCTCTCTGTGTCTGACCACGGGAGTGTGTGATGGGACGGTGCGGATGGAGATTCACTCTGTGTCTGACGCCGGGAGTGTGTGATGGGACGGTGTGGAGGGAGATTCACTCTGTGTCTGATCCCGGGAGTGTGTGATGGGACCGTGTAGAGGAATAATCACTCTGTCTGACTCCGGCAGTGCTTGATGGGACCGTGTAGAGGAATAATCTCTCTGTGTCTGACCACGGGAGTGTGTGATGGGACGGTGTGGAGGGAGATTCACTCTGTGGCTGACCCCGGGAGTGTGTGATGGGACGGTGTGGAGGGCAATTCACTTTTTGTCTGACCCAGGGATTGTTTGATGGGACTGTGTAGAGGAATAATCACTCTGTGTCTGACCCCGTGAGCGTGTGATGACACGGTGTGGAGGGAGATTCACTCTTTGTCTGACCTCGGGAGTGTGTGATGCGACCGTGTAGATGAATAATCACTCTGTGTCTGACCACGGGACTGTGTGATGGGACGGTGTGGAGGGAGATTCACACAATGTCTGAAACCGAGAGTGTTTGATGGGACGGCGTAGAGGAATAATCACACTATGTCTGACCCCGGGGGTATTTTATGGGACCGTGTAGAGGAATAATCACTCTGTGTCTGACTCCGGGAGTGTTTGATGGGACCGTGTACAGGCATAATCACTCTGTGTCTGACCCCGGGAGTGTTTGATGGGACCGTGCAGAGTAATAATCACTCTGTGTTTGACCCAGGGAGCCTTTGTTGGGACCGTGTAGAGGAATAATCGCTCCGCGTCTGACCCCGGGAGTGTTTGATGGGACCGTGTAGAGGAATAATCACTCTGTGTCTGACCCCCGGGAGTGTTTGATGGGACGATGTGGAGGGTATTTCACTCTGTGTGTGACCCCGGGAGTATGTGATGGGTCGGTCTGGAGGGAGACTCACTCTGTGTCTGACCCTAGTAGTGTGAAATGGGACGGTGTGGATGGAGATTCACTCTGTGTCTGACCCCGGGGGTGTTTGATGGGCCCGTGTAGAGGAATAATCTCTCTGTGTCAGACCACGGGAGTGTGTGATGGGACGGTGTCGAGGGAGATTCAGTCTGTGTCTGACCCCGGGAGTGTTTGATGGGACCGTGTAGAGGAATAATCACTTTGTGCCTGACCCCGGGAATGTTTGATGGGACCGTGTACAGGCATAATCACTGTGTCTGACCCCGGGACTGTTTGATGGGACCGTGCAGAGTAATAATCACTCAGTGTCTGAGCCAGGGAGTCTTTGATGGGACCGTGTAGAGGAATAATCTCTCTGTGTCTGACCACGGGAGTGTGTGCCGGGACGGTGTGGAGGGAGATTCACTCTGTGTCTGACCCCGGGAGTGTTTGATGGGACCGTGTAGAGGAATAATCACTCTGTGTCTGACCCCGGGAGTGTGTGATGGGACGGTGTGGAGGGAGTTTCACATTTTGTCTGACCCAGGGATTGTTTGATGGGACCGTGTAGAGTAATAATCACTCTGTGTCTGACCCCGTGAGCGTGTGATGACACGGTGTGGAGGGAGATTCACTCTTTGTCTGACCTCGGGAGCCTGTAATGCGACCGTGTAGATGAATAATCACTCTGTGTCTGACCACGGGACTGTGTGATGGGACGGTGTGGAGGGAGATTCACACTGAGTCTGAAACCGAGAGTGTTTGATGGGACCGTGTAGAGGAATAATCACTCTGTGTCTGACCCCCGGGAGTGCTTGATGGGACCGTGTAGAGGAATAATCACTCTGTGTCTGACCCCCGGGAGTGTTTGATGGGACCGTGTAGAGGAATAATCACTCAGTGTCTGACCCCCGGGAGAGTTTGATGGTACTTTGTGGAGGGAGATTCACTCTGTGTCTGACCCCGGGAGTATGTGATGGGACGGTCTGGAGGGAGATTCACTCTGTGTCTGACCCTAGAAGTGTGTGATGGGACGGTGTGGAGGGAGATTCACTTTGTGTCTGACGCCGGGAGTGTGTGATGGGACGATGTGGAGGGAGATTCACTCTGTGTCTGACCCCGGGATTGTGTGATGGGACGGTGCGGATGGAGATTCACTCTGTGTCTGACCCCGGGAGTGTTTGATGGGACCGTGTAGAGGAATAATCTCTCTGTGGCAGACCACGGGAGTGTGTGATGGGACGGCGTGGAGGGAGATTCACTCTGTGTCTGACCCCGGGAGTGTTTGATGGGACAGTGTAGATGAATAATCTCTCTGTGTCTGACCACGGGAGTGTGTGATGGGACGGTGTGGAGGGAGGTTCACTCTGTGTCTGACCCCGGGAGTGTTCGATGGGACCGTGTAGTTGAATAATCACTCTGTTTCTGACCCCGGGAGTGTGTGATGGGACGGTGTGGAGGGAGATTCATTCTGTGTCTGAAATCGGGAGAGTGTGATCGGACGGGTAGGAGGGAGATTCACTCTGTGTCTGACCCCGGGATTGTGTGATGGGTTCGTGTAGAGGAATAATCACTCTGTGTCTGACCCCGGGAGAGTGTGATGGGTTTTTGTAGAGGAATAATCACTCTGTGTCTGACCCCGGGAGAGTGTGATGGGACGGTGTGGATGGAGATTCACTCAGTGTCTGACCCCGGGAGTGTGTAATGGGCGGTGTGGAGTGAGATTCACTCTGTGTCTGACCCCCGGGAGTGTTTGATGGGACAGTGTAGAGGAATAATCACTCTGTGTCTCACCCCCGGGAGTGTTGATGGGACCGTGTAGAGGAATAATCACTCAGTGTCTGACCCCCGGGAGTGTTTGATGGGACCGTACAGAGGAATAATCACTCTGTGTCTGACCACGGGACTGTGTGACTGGACGGTCAGGAGGGAGATTCACTCTGTGCCTGACCCCGGGAGTCTTTGATGGGACCGTGTAGATGAATAATCACTCTGTTTCTGACCCCGGGAGTGAGTGATGGGACTGTGTGGAGGGAGATTCACTCTGTGTTTGACCCCGGTGGTGTTTGATGGGACTGTGTAGAGGAATAATCACTCCGTGTCTGTCCCCCGGGAGTGTATGATGGGACCGTGTAGAGGAATAATCACTCTGTGTGTGACCCCGGGAGTATGTGATGGGACGGTCTGGAGGGAGATTCACTCTGTGTCTGACACTAGTAGTGTGTGATGGGACGGTGTGTAGGGAGATTCACTTTGTGTCTGACGCCGGGAGTGTGTGATGGTACGATGTGGAGGGAGATTCACTCTGTGTCTGACCCCGGGATTGTGTGATGGGACGGTGCGGATGGAGATTCACTCTGTGTCTGACCCCGGGAGTGTTTGATGGGACCGTGTAGAGGAATAATCTCTCTGTGGCAGACCACGGGTGTGTGTGATGGGACGGCGTGGAGGGAGATTCACTCTGTGTCTGACCCCGGGAGTGTTTGATGGGACAGTGTAGATGAATAATCTCTCTGTGTCTGACCACGGGAGTGTGTGATGGGACGGTGTGGAGGGAGGTTCACTCTGTGTCTGACCCCGGGAGTGTTTGATGGGACCGTGTAGTTGAATAATCACTCTGTTTCTGACCCCGGGAGTGTGTGATGGGACGGTGTGGAGGGAGATTCATTCTGTGTCTGAAATCGGGAGAGTGTGATCGGACGGGTAGGAGGGAGATTCACTCTGTGTCTGACCCCGGGATTGTGTGATGGGTTCGTGTAGAGGAATAATCACTCTGTGTCTGACCCCGGGAGAGTGTGATGGGTTTTTGTAGAGGAATAATCACTCTGTGTCTGACCCCGGGAGAGTGTGATGGGACGGTGTGGATGGAGATTCACTCAGTGTCTGACCCCGGGAGTGTGTAATGGGCGGTGTGGAGTGAGATTCACTCTGTGTCTGACCCCCGGGAGTGTTTGATGGGACAGTGTAGAGGAATAATCACTCTGTGTCTCACCCCCGGGAGTGTTGATGGGACCGTGTAGAGGAATAATCACTCAGTGTCTGACCCCCGGGAGTGTTTGATGGGACCGTACAGAGGAATAATCACTCTGTGTCTGACCACGGGACTGTGTGACTGGACGGTCAGGAGGGAGATTCACTCTGTGCCTGACCCCGGGAGTCTTTGATGGGACCGTGTAGATGAATAATCACTCTGTTTCTGACCCCGGGAGTGAGTGATGGGACTGTGTGGAGGGAGATTCACTCTGTGTTTGACCCCGGTGGTGTTTGATGGGACTGTGTAGAGGAATAATCACTCCGTGTCTGTCCCCCGGGAGTGTATGATGGGACCGTGTAGAGGAATAATCACTCTGTGTGTGACCCCGGGAGTATGTGATGGGACGGTCTGGAGGGAGATTCACTCTGTGTCTGACACTAGTAGTGTGTGATGGGACGGTGTGGAGGGAGATTCACTTTGTGTCTGACGCCGGGAGTGTGTGATGGTACGATGTGGAGGGAGATTCACTCTGTGTCTGATCCCGGGAGTGTTTGATGGGACCGTGTAGAGGAATAATCACTCTGTCCCTCACCCCGTGAGAGTGTGATGAGACGGTGTGGAGAGTGATTCACTCATTTTCTGAACTCAGGAGTGTGTGATGGGTCCGAGTAGAGGAATAATCAGTCTGTGTCTGACCCTGGGAGTGTTTGATGGGACCGTGTAGAGGAATAATCACTCAGTATCTGACCCCGGGAGTGTTTGATGGGACCGTTTAGAGTAATAATCACTCTGTGTCTGACCCCGGGAGTGTTTGATTGGACCGTGCAGAGGAATAATCACAATGTGTCTGACCCCGGGTGTGTTTGATGGGATCGTGTGGAGGAATAATCACTCTGTGTCTGACCCCCGGGAGTGTTTGTATGGACCGTGTAGAGGAATAATCACTCTATGTCGGACCCCGGGAGTGTGTGATGGGACGGTGTGGAGGGAGATTCAGTCTGTGTCTGAAATCGGGAGAGTGTGATGGGACGGGTAGGAGGGAGATTCACTTTGTGTCTGACCCCGGGATTGTGTGATGGGTTCGTGTAGAGGAATAATCACTCTGTGTCTGACCCCGGGAGAGTGTGATGGGTTCGTGTAGAGGAATAATCACTCTGTGTCTGACCCCGGGAGAGTGTGATGGGACGGTGTGGAGGGAGATTCACACAGTGTCTGACCCCGGGAGAGTGTAATGGGCGGTGTGGAGTGAGATTCACTCTGTGTCGGACGCCCGGGAGTGTTTGATGGGACCGTGTAGAGGAATAATCACTCTGTGTGTGACCCCGGGAGTATGTGATGGGACGGTCTGGAGGGAGATTCACTCTGTGTCTGACACTAGTAGTGTGTGATGGGACGGTGTGTAGGGAGATTCACTTTGTGTCTGACGCCGGGAGTGTTTGATGGGACCGTGTAGAGGAATAATCTCTCTGTGGCAGACCACGGGTGTGTGTGATGGGACGGCGTGGAGGGAGATTCACTCTGTGTCTGACCCCGGGAGTGTTTGATGGGACAGTGTAGATGAATAATCTCTCTGTGTCTGACCACGGGAGTGTGTGATGGGACGGTGTGGAGGGAGGTTCACTCTGTGTCTGACCCCGGGAGTGTTTGATGGGACCGTGTAGTTGAATAATCACTCTGTTTCTGACCCCGGGAGTGTGTGATGGGACGGTGTGGAGGGAGATTCATTCTGTGTCTGAAATCGGGAGAGTGTGATCGGACGGGTAGGAGGGAGATTCACTCTGTGTCTGACCCCGGGATTGTGTGATGGGTTCGTGTAGAGGAATAATCACTCTGTGTCTGACCCCGGGAGAGTGTGATGGGTTTTTGTAGAGGAATAATCACTCTGTGTCTGACCCCGGGAGAGTGTGATGGGACGGTGTGGATGGAGATTCACTCAGTGTCTGACCCCGGGAGTGTGTAATGGGCGGTGTGGAGTGAGATTCACTGTGTCTGACCCCCGGGAGTGTTTGATGGGACAGTGTAGAGGAATAATCACTCTGTGTCTCACCCCCGGGAGTGTTGATGGGACCGTGTAGAGGAATAATCACTCAGTGTCTGACCCCCGGGAGTGTTTGATGGGACCGTACAGAGGAATAATCACTCTGTGTCTGACCACGGGACTGTGTGACTGGACGGTCAGGAGGGAGATTCACTCTGTGCCTGACCCCGGGAGTCTTTGATGGGACCGTGTAGATGAATAATCACTCTGTTTCTGACCCCGGGAGTGAGTGATGGGACTGTGTGGAGGGAGATTCACTCTGTGTTTGACCCCGGTGGTGTTTGATGGGACTGTGTAGAGGAATAATCACTCAGTATCTGACCCCGGGAGTGTTTGATGGGACCGTTTAGAGTAATAATCACTCTGTGTCTGACCCCGGGAGTGTTTGATTGGACCGTGCAGAGGAATAATCACAATGTGTCTGACCCCGGGTGTGTTTGATGGGATCGTGTGGAGGAATAATCACTCTGTGTCTGACCCCCGGGAGTGTTTGTATGGACCGTGTAGAGGAATAATCACTCTATGTCGGACCCCGGGAGTGTGTGATGGGACGGTGTGGAGGGAGATTCAGTCTGTGTCTCAAATCGGGAGAGTGTGATGGGACGGGTAGGAGGGAGATTCACTCTGTGTCTGACCCCGGGATTGTGTGATGGGTTCGTGTAGAGGAATAATCACTCTGTGTCTGACCCCGGGAGAGTGTGATGGGTTCGTGTAGAGGAATAATCACTCTGTGTCTGACCCCGGGAGAGTGTGATGGGACGGTGTGGAGGGAGATTCACACAGTGTCTGACCCCGGGAGAGTGTAATGGGCGGTGTGGAGTGAGATTCACTCTGTGTCGGACGCCCGGGAGTGTTTGATGGGACCGTGTAGAGGAATAATCACTCTGTGTGTGACCCCGGGAGTATGTGATGGGACGGTCTGGAGGGAGATTCACTCTGTGTCTGACACTAGTAGTGTGTGATGGGACGGTGTGTAGGGAGATTCACTTTGTGTCTGACGCCGGGAGTGTGTGATGGTACGATGTGGAGGGAGATTCACTCTGTGTCTGACCCCGGGATTGTGTGATGGGACGGTGCGGATGGAGATTCACTCTGTGTCTGACCCCGGGAGTGTTTGATGGGACCGTGTAGAGGAATAATCTCTCTGTGGCAGACCACGGGTGTGTGTGATGGGACGGCGTGGAGGGAGATTCACTCTGTGTCTGACCCCGGGAGTGTTTGATGGGACAGTGTAGATGAATAATCTCTCTGTGTCTGACCACGGGAGTGTGTGATGGGACGGTGTGGAGGGAGGTTCACTCTGTGTCTGACCCCGGGAGTGTTTGATGGGACCGTGTAGTTGAATAATCACTCTGTTTCTGACCCCGGGAGTGTGTGATGGGACGGTGTGGAGGGAGATTCATTCTGTGTCTGAAATCGGGAGAGTGTGATCGGACGGGTAGGAGGGAGATTCACTCTGTGTCTGACCCCGGGATTGTGTGATGGGTTCGTGTAGAGGAATAATCACTCTGTGTCTGACCCCGGGAGAGTGTGATGGGTTTTTGTAGAGGAATAATCACTCTGTGTCTGACCCCGGGAGAGTGTGATGGGACGGTGTGGATGGAGATTCACTCAGTGTCTGACCCCGGGAGTGTGTAATGGGCGGTGTGGAGTGAGATTCACTCTGTGTCTGACCCCCGGGAGTGTTTGATGGGACAGTGTAGAGGAATAATCACTCTGTGTCTCACCCCCGGGAGTGTTGATGGGACCGTGTAGAGGAATAATCACTCAGTGTCTGACCCCCGGGAGTGTTTGATGGGACCGTACAGAGGAATAATCACTCTGTGTCTGACCACGGGACTGTGTGACTGGACGGTCAGGAGGGAGATTCACTCTGTGCCTGACCCCGGGAGTCTTTGATGGGACCTTGTAGATGAATAATCACGCTGTTTCTGACCCCGGGAGTGAGTGATGGGACTGTGTGGAGGGAGATTCACTCTGTGTTTGACCCCGGTGGTGTTTGATGGGACTGTGTAGAGGAATAATCACTCCGTGTCTGTCCCCCGGGAGTGTATGATGGGACCGTGTAGAGGAATAATCACTCTGTGTGTGACCCCGGGAGTATGTGATGGGACGGTCTGGAGGGAGATTCACTCTGTGTCTGACACTAGTAGTGTGTGATGGGACGGTGTGGAGGGAGATTCACTTTGTGTCTGACGCCGGGTGTGTGTGATGGTACGATGTGGAGGGAGATTCACTCTGTGTCTGATCCCGGGAGTGTTTGATGGGACCGTGTAGAGGAATAATCACTCTGTCCCTCACCCCGTGAGAGTGTGATGAGACGGTGTGGAGAGTGATTCACTCATTTTCTGAACTCAGGAGTGTGTGATGGGTCCGAGTAGAGGAATAATCAGTCTGTGTCTGACCCTGGGAGTGTTTGATGGGACCGTGTAGAGGAATAATCACTCAGTATCTGACCCCGGGAGTGTTTGATGGGACCGTTTAGAGTAATAATCACTCTGTGTCTGACCCCGGGAGTGTTTGATTGGACCGTGCAGAGGAATAATCACAATGTGTCTGACCCCGGGTGTGTTTGATGGGATCGTGTGGAGGAATAATCACTCTGTGTCTGACCCCCGGGAGTGTTTGTATGGACCGTGTAGAGGAATAATCACTCTATGTCGGACCCCGGGAGTGTGTGATGGGACGGTGTGGAGGGAGATTCAGTCTGTGTCTGAAATCGGGAGAGTGTGATGGGACGGGTAGGAGGGAGATTCACTCTGTGTCTGACCCCGGGATTGTGTGATGGGTTCGTGTAGAGGAATAATCACTCTGTGTCTGACCCCGGGAGAGTGTGATGGGTTCGTGTAGAGGAATAATCACTCTGTGTCTGACCCCGGGAGAGTGTGATGGGACGGTGTGGAGGGAGATTCACACAGTGTCTGACCCCGGGAGAGTGTAATGGGCGGTGTGGAGTGAGATTCACTCTGTGTCGGACGCCCGGGAGTGTTTGATGGGACAGTGTAGAGGAATAATCACTCTGTGTCTGACCCCCGGGAGTGTTTGATGGGACCGTGTAGAGGAATAATCACTCTGTGTCTGACCCCGGGAGTGTACGATGGGACCGTGTAGAAGAATAATCACTCTGTGTCTAACCCCGGGAGTGTGTGATGGGACGGTGTGGAGGGAGATTCACTCTTTTTCTGACCCCGGGAGTGTGTGATGGGTCCGAGTAGAGGAATAATCAGTCTGTGTCTGACCCCGGGAGTGTTTGATGGGACCGTGTAGAGGAATAATCACTCAGTATCTGACCACGGGAGTGTTTGATGGGACGGTGTGGAGGGAGATTCACACAGTGTCTGACCCCGGGAGTATGTGATGGGACGGTGTGGATGGAAGTTCACTCTGTGTCTGACCCCGGGAGTGTTTGATGGGACCGTGTAGAGGCATAATCACTCTGAGTCTGACCCCGGGAGTGTGTGATGGAACGGTGTGGAGGGAGATTCACTCTTTTTCTGACCACGGGAGTGTTTGATGGGACCGTGTAGAGGAATAATCACTCTGTCCCTGACCCCGTGAGAGTGTGATGAGACGGTGTGGAGAGTGATTCACTCATTTTCTGACCTCAGGAGTGTGTGATGGGTCCGAGTAGAGGAATAATCAGTCTGTGTCTGACCCCGGGAGTGTTTGATGGGACCGTGTAGAGGAATAATCACTCAGTATCTGACCCCGGGAGTGTTTGATGGGACCGTCTAGAGTAATAATCACTCTGTGTCTGACCCAGAGAGTTTTTGATGGGACCGTGCAGAGGAATAATCACAATGTGTCTGACCCCGGGAGTTTTTGATTGGACCGTCTAGAGTAATAATCACTCTGTGTCTGACCCAGAGAGTTTTTGATGGGACCGTGCAGAGGAATAATCACAATGTGTCTGACCCCGGGTGTGTTTGATGGGATCGTGTAGAGGAATAATCACTCTGTGTCTGACCCCCGGGAGTGTTTGAACGGACCGTGTAGAGGAATAATCACTCTATGTCTGACCCCGGGAGTGTGTGATGGGACGGTGTGGAGGGAGATTCAGTCTGTGTCTGAAATCGGGAGAGTGTGATGGGACGGGTAGGAGGGAGATTCACTCTGTGTCTGACCCCGGGAAAGTGTGATGGGTTCGTGTAGAGAAATAATCACTCTGTGTCTGACCCCGGGAGAGTGTGATGGGTTCGTGTGGAGGAATAATCACTCTGTGTCTGACCCCGGGAGAGTGTGATGGGACGGTGTGGAGGGAGATTCACTCAGTGTCTGACCCCGGGAGTGTGTAATGGGCGGTGTGGAGTGAGATTCACTCTGTGTCTGACCCCCGGGAGTGTTTGATGGGACAGTGTAGAGGAATAATCACTCTGTGTCTGACCCCCGGGAGTGTTGATGGGACCGTGTAGAGGAATAATCACTCAGTGTCTGACCCCCGGGAGTGTTTGATGGGACCGTACAGAGGAATAATCACTCTGTGTCTGACCACGGGACTGTGTGATTGGACGGTCTGGAGGGAGATTCACTCTGTGCCTGACCCCGGGAGTCTTTGATGGGACCGTGTAGATGAATAATCACTCTGTTTCTGACCCCGGGAGTGTCTGATGGGACTGTGTGGAGGGAGATTCACTCTGTGTTTGAACCCGGGGGTGTTTGATGGGACTGTGTAGAGGAATAATCACTCCGTGTCTGACCCCCGGGAGTGTATGATGGGACCGTGTAGAGGAATAATCACTCTGTGTGTGACCCCGGGAGTATGTGATGGGACGGTCTGGAGGGAGATTCACTCTGTGTCTGACCCTAGTAGTGTGTGATGGGACGGTGTGGACGGAGATTCACTCTGTGTCTGATCCCGGGAGTGTTTGATGGGACCGTGTAGAGGAATAATCACAATGTGTCTGACCCCGGGTGTGTTTAATGGGACCGTGTAGAGGAATAATCACTCTATGTCTGACCCCAGGAGTATGTGATGGGACGGTGTGGAGGGAGATTCACTCTGTGTCTGACCCTAGTAGTGTGTGATGGGACGGTTTGGAGGGAGATTCACTCTGTGTCTGATCCCGGGAGTGTTTGATGGGACCGTGTAGAGGAATAATCACAATGTGTCTGACCCCGGGTGTGTTTAATGGGACCGTGTAGAGGAATAATCACTCTGTGTGTGACCCCGGGAGTATGTGATGGGACGGTGTGGAGGGAGATTCACTCTGTGTCTGACCCTAGTAGTGTGTGATGGGACGGTGTGGAGGGAGATTCACTCTGTGTCTGATCCCGGGAGTGTTTGATGGGACCGTGTAGAGGAATAATCACAATGTGTCTGACCCCGGGTGTGTTTAATGGGACCGTGTAGAGGAATAATCACTCTGTGTGTGACCCCGGGAGTATGTGATGGGACGATCTGGAGGGAGATTCACTCTGTGTCTGACCCTAGTAGTGTGTGATGGGACGGTGTGGAGGGAGATTCACTCTGTGTCTGATCCCGGGAGTGTTTGATGGGACCGTGTAGAGGAATAATCACAATGTGTCTGACCCCGGGTGTGTTTAATGGGACCGTGTAGAGGAATAATCACTCTATGTCTGACCCCGGGAGTATGTGATAGGACGGTGTGGAGGGAGATTCAGTCTGTGTCTGAAATCGGGAGAGTTTAATGGGACGGGTATGAGGGAGATTCACTCTGTGTCTGACACCGGATGTGTGAGATGTGACGGTGTGGAGGGAGATTCACTCTGTGTCTGACCCCGGGATTGTGTGATGGGTTCGTGTAGAGGGATAACCACTCTGTGTCTGACCCCGGGAGAGTGTGATGGGACGGTGTGGAGGGAGATTCACTCTGTGTCTGACCCCGGGAGTGTGTAATGGGAGGTGTAGAGTGAGATTCACTCTGTGTCTGACCCCGGGAGTGTTTGATGGGATGGTGTGGAGGGAGATTCACTTTTTGACTGACCCAGGCATTGTTTGATGGTACCGGGTAGAGGAATAATCACTCTGTGTCTGACCCCGAGAGCGTGTGATGAGACGGTGTGGAGGGAGATTCACTGCTTGTCTGACCTCGGGAGAGTGTTATGCCACTGTGTAGAGGAATAATCACTCTGTGTCTGACCACGGGAGTATGTGATGGGACCGTGTAGAGTAATAATCACTCTGTGTCTGACCACGGGAGTGTGTGATGGGACCGTGTGGAGGAATAATCACTCTGTGTCTGACCCCGGGAGTGTTTGATGGGACCGTGTAGAGGAATAATCTCTCTGTGTCTGACACCGGGAGTGTGTGATGGGACGGCGTGGAGGGAGATTCACTCTGTGTCTGACCCCCGGGAGTGTTTGATGGGACAGTGTAGAGGAATAATCACAATGTGTCTGACCCCGGGAGTTTTTGATTGGACCGTCTAGAGTAATAATCACTCTGTGTCTGACCCAGAGAGTTTTTGATGGGACCGTGCAGAGGAATAATCACAATGTGTCTGACCCCGGGTGTGTTTGATGGGATCGTGTAGAGGAATAATCACTCTGTGTCTGACCCCCGGGAGTGTTTGAATGGACCGTGTAGAGGAATAATCACTCTATGTCTGACCCCGGGAGTGTGTGATGGGACGGTGTGGAGGGAGATTCAGTCTGTGTCTGAAATCGGGAGAGTGTGATGGGACGGGTAGGAGGGAGATTCACTCTGTGTCTGACCCCGGGAAAGTGTGATGGGTTCGTGTAGAGGAATAATCACTCTGTGTCTGACCCCGGGAGAGTGTGATGGGTTCGTGTAGAGGAATAATCACTCTGTGTCTGACCCCGGGAGAGTGTGATGGGACGGTGTGGAGTGAGATTCACTCTGTGTCTGACCCCCGGGAGTGTTTGATGGGACAGTGTAGAGGAATAATCACTCTGTGTCTGACCCCCGGGAGTGTTGATGGGACCGTGTAGAGGAATAATCACTCAGTGTCTGACCCCCGGGAGTGTTTGATGGGACCGTACAGAGGAATAATCACTCTGTGTCTGACCACGGGACTGTGTGATTGGACGGTCTGGAGGGAGATTCACTCGTGCCTGACCCCGGGAGTATGTGATGGGACGGTGTGGAGGGAGATTCACTCTGTGTCTGACCCTAGTAGTGTGTGATGGGACGGTGTGGAGGGAGATTCACTCTGTGTCTGATCCCGGGAGTGTTTGATGGGACCGTGTAGAGGAATAATCACAATGTGTCTGACCCCGGGTGTGTTTAATGGGACCGTGTAGAGGAATAATCACTCTGTGTGTGACCCCGGGAGTATGTGATGGGACGGTCTGGAGGGAGATTCACTCTGTGTCTGACCCTAGTAGTGTGTGATGGGACGGTGTGGAGGGAGATTCACTCTGTGTCTGATCCCGGGAGTGTTTGATGGGACCGTGTAGAGGAATAATCACAATGTGTCTGACCCCGGGTGTGTTTAATGGGACCGTGTAGAGGAATAATCACTCTATGTCTGACCCCGGGAGTATGTGATGGGACGGTGTGGAGGGAGATTCAGTCTGTGTCTGAAATCGGGAGAGTTTAATGGGACGGGTATGAGGGAGATTCACTCTGTGTCTGACACCGGATGTGTGAGATGTGACGGTGTGGAGGGAGATTCACTCTGTGTCTGACCCCGGGATTGTGTGATGGGTTCGTGTAGAGGGATAACCACTCTGTGTCTGACCCCGGGAGAGTGTGATGGGACGGTGTGGAGGGAGATTCACTCTGTGTCTGACCCCGGGAGTGTGTAATGGGCGGTGTAGAGTGAGATTCACTCTGTGTCTGACCCCGGGAGTGTTTGATGGGATGGTGTGGAGGGAGATTCACTTTTTGACTGACCCAGGCATTGTTTGATGGTACCGGGTAGAGGAATAATCACTCTGTGTCTGACCCCGTGAGCGTGTGATGAGACGGTGTGGAGGGAGATTCACTGCTTGTCTGACCTCGGGAGAGTGTTATGCCACTGTGTAGAGGAATAATCACTCTGTGTCTGACCACGGGAGTATGTGATGGGACCGTGTAGAGTAATAATCACTCTGTGTCTGACCACGGGAGTGTGTGATGGGACCGTGTGGAGGAATAATCACTCTGTGTCTGACCCCGGGAGTGTTTGATGGGACCGTGTAGAGGAATAATCTCTCTGTGTCTGACACCGGGAGTGTGTGATGGGACGGCGTGGAGGGAGATTCACTCTGTGTCTGACCCCCGGGAGTGTTTGATGGGACAGTGTAGAGGAATAATCACAATGTGTCTGACCCCGGGAGTTTTTGATTGGACCGTCTAGAGTAATAATCACTCTGTGTCTGACCCAGAGAGTTTTTGATGGGACCGTGCAGAGGAATAATCACAATGTGTCTGACCCCGGGTGTGTTTGATGGGACCGTGTAGAGGAATAATCACTCTGTCCCTCACCCCGTGAGAGTGTGATGAGACGGTGTGGAGAGTGATTCACTCATTTTCTGAACTCAGGAGTGTGTGATGGGTCCGAGTAGAGGAATAATCAGTCTGTGTCTGACCCCGGGAGTGTTTGATGGGACCGTGTAGAGGAATAATCACTCAGTATCTGACCCCGGGAGTGTTTGATGGGACCGTTTAGAGTAATAATCACTCTGTGTCTGACCCCGGGAGTGTTTGATTGGACCGTGCAGAGGAATAATCACAATGTGTCTGACCCCGGGTGTGTTTGATGGGATCGTGTGGAGGAATAATCACTCTGTGTCTGACCCCCGGGAGTGTTTGTATGGACCGTGTAGAGGAATAATCACTCTATGTCGGACACCGGGAGTGTGTGATGGGACGGTGTGGAGGGAGATTCAGTCTGTGTCTGAAATCGGGAGAGTGTGATGGGACGGGTAGGAGGGAGACTCACTCTGTGTCTGACCCCGGGATTGTGTGATGGGTTCGTGTAGAGGAATAATCACTCTGTGTCTGACCCCGGGAGAGTGTGATGGGTTCGTGTAGAGGAATAATCACTCTGTGTCTGACCCCGGGAGAGTGTGATGGGACGGTGTGGAGGGAGATTCACACAGTGTCTGACCCCGGGAGAGTGTAATGGGCGGTGTGGAGTGAGATTCACTCTGTGTCTGACGCCCGGGAGTGTTTGATGGGACAGTGTAGAGGAATAATCACTCTGTGTCTGACCCCCGGGAGTGTTTGATGGGACCGTGTAGAGGAATAATCACACTGTGTCTGACCCCGGGAGTGTACGATGGGACCGTGTAGAAGAATAATCACTCTGTGTCTAACCCCGGGAGTGTGTGATGGGACGGTGTGGAGGGAGATTCACTCTTTTTCTGACCCCGGGAGTGTGTGATGGGTCCGAGTAGAGGAATAATCAGTCTGTGTCTGACCCCGGGAGTGTTTGATGGGACCGTGTAGAGGAATAATCACTCAGTATCTGACCACGGGAGTGTTTGATGGGACCGTGTAGAGGCATAATCACTCTGTGTCTGACCCCGGGAGTGTTTGATTGGACCGGGTAGAGTAATAATCACTCTGTGTCTGACCCAGGGAGTTTTTGATGGGACCGTGTAGAGGAATAATCACAATGTGTCTGACCCCGGGTGTGTTTAATGGGACCGTGTAGAGGAATAATCACTCTGTGTCTGACACCCGGGAGTGTTTGAATGGACCGTGTAGAGGAATAATCACTCTATGTCTGACCACGGGAGTGTGTGATGGGACGGTGTGGAGGGAGATTCAGTCTGTGTCTGAAATCGGGAGAGTTTAAAGGGACGGGTATGAGGGAGATTCACTCTGTGTCTGACACCGGATGTGTGTGATGTGATGGTGTGGAGGGAGATTCACTCTGTGTCTGACCCCGGGATTGTGTGATGGGTTCGTGTAGAGGGATAACCACTCTGTGTCTGACCCCGGGAGAGTGTGATGGGACGGTGTGGAGGGAGATTCACTCTGTGTCTGACCCCGGGAGTGTGTAATGGGCGGTGTAGAGTGAGATTCACTCTGTGTCTGACCCCGGGAGTGTTTGATGGGATGGTGTGGAGGGAGATTCACTTTTTGTCTGACCCAGGCATTGTTTGATGGTACCGGGTAGAGGAATAATCACTCTGTGTCTGACCCCGTGAGCGTGTGATGAGACGGTGTGGAGGGAGATTCACTGCTTGTCTGACCTCGGGAGCGTGTTATGCTACTGTGTAGAGGAATAATCACTCTGTGTCTGACCACGGGAGTATGTGATGGGACCGTGTAGAGGAATAATCACTCTGTGTCTGACCACGGGAGTGTGTGATGGGACCGTGTGGAGGAATAATCCCTCTGTGTCTGACCCACGGGAGTGTTTGATGGGACGATGTGGAGGGAGATTCACTCTGTGTCTGACCCCGGGAGTATGTGATGGGACGGTGTGGATGGAAGTTCACTCTGTGTCTGACCCCGGGAGTGTTTGATGGGACCGTGTAGAGGCATAATCACTCTGAGTCTGACCCCGGGAGTGTGTGATGGAACGGTGTGGAGGGAGATTCACTCTGTGTCTGACCCCGGGAGTATGTGATGGGACGGTGTGGATGGAAGTTCACTCTGTGTCTGACCCCGGGAGTGTTTGATGGGACCGTGTAGAGGCATAATCACTCTGAGTCTGACCCCGGGAGTGTGTGATGGAACGGTGTGGAGGGAGATTCACTCTTTTTCTGACCACGGGAGTGTTTGATGGGACCGTGTAGAGGAATAATCACTCTGTCCCTGACCCCGTGAGAGTGTGATGAGACGGTGTGGAGAGTGATTCACTCATTTTCTGACCTCAGGAGTGTGTGATGGGTCCGAGTAGAGGAATAATCAGTCTGTGTCTGACCCCGGGAGTGTTTGATGGGACCGTGTAGAGGAATAATCACTCAGTATCTGACCCCGGGAGTGTTTGATGGGACCGTCTAGAGTAATAATCACTCTGTGTCTGACCCAGAGAGTTTTTGATGGGACCGTGCAGAGGAATAATCACAATGTGTCTGACCCCGGGAGTTTTTGATTGGACCGTCTAGAGTAATAATCACTCTGTGTCTGACCCAGAGAGTTTTTGATGGGACCGTACAGAGGAATAATCACAATGTGTCTGACCCCGGGTGTGTTTGATGGGATCGTGTAGAGGAATAATCACTCTGTGTCTGAACCCCGGGAGTGTTTGAACGGACCGTGTAGAGGAATAATCACTCTATGTCTGACCCCGGGAGTGTGTGATGGGACGGTGTGGAGGGAGATTCAGTCTGTGTCTGAAATCGGGAGAGTGTGATGGGACGGGTAGGAGGGAGATTCACTCTGTGTCTGACCCCGGGAAAGTGTGATGGGTTCGTGTAGAGAAATAATCACTCTGTGTCTGACCCCGGGAGAGTGTGATGGGTTCGTGTAGAGGAATAATCACTCTGTGTCTGACCCCGGGAGAGTGTGATGGGACGGTGTGGAGGGAGATTCACTCAGTGTCTGACCCCGGGAGTGTGTAATGGGCGGTGTGGAGTGAGATTCACTCTGTGTCTGACCCCCGGGAGTGTTTGATGGGACAGTGTAGAGGAATAATCACTCTGTGTCTGACCCCCGGGAGTGTTGATGGGACCGTGTAGAGGAATAATCACTCAGTGTCTGACCCCCGGGAGTGTTTGATGGGACCGTACAGAGGAATAATCACTCTGTGTCTGACCACGGGACTGTGTGATTGGACGGTCTGGAGGGAGATTCACTCTGTGCCTGACCCCGGGAGTCTTTGATGGGACCGTTTAGATGAATAATCACTCTGTTTCTGACCCCGGGAGTGTCTGATGGGACTGTGTGGAGGGAGATTCACTCTGTGTTTGAACCCGGGGGTGTTTGATGGGACTGTGTAGAGGAATAATCACTCCGTGTCTGACCCCCGGGAGTGTATGATGGGACCGTGTAGAGGAATAATCACTCTGTGTGTGACCCCGGGAGTATGTGATGGGACGGTCTGGAGGGAGATTCACTCTGTGTCTGACCCTAGTAGTGTGTGATGGGACGGTGTGGACGGAGATTCACTCTGTGTCTGATCCCGGGAGTGTTTGATGGGACCGTGTAGAGGAATAATCACAATGTGTCTGACCCCGGGTGTGTTTAATGGGACCGTGTAGAGGAATAATCACTCTATGTCTGACCCCAGGAGTATGTGATGGGACGGTGTGGAGGGAGATTCACTCAGTGTCTGACCCTAGTAGTGTGTGATGGGACGGTGTGGAGGGAGATTCACTCTGTGTCTGATCCCGGGAGTGTTTGATGGGACCGTGTAGAGGAATAATCACAATGTGTCTGACCCCGGGTGTGTTTAATGGGACCGTGTAGAGGAATAATCACTCTGTGTGTGACCCCGGGAGTATGTGATGGGACGGTGTGGAGGGAGATTCACTCTGTGTCTGACCCTAGTAGTGTGTGATGGGACGGTGTGGAGGGAGATTCACTCTGTGTCTGATCCCGGGAGTGTTTGATGGGACCGTGTAGAGGAATAATCACAATGTGTCTGACCCCGGGTGTGTTTAATGGGACCGTGTAGAGGAATAATCACTCTGTGTGTGACCCCGGGAGTATGTGATGGGACGGTCTGGAGGGAGATTCACTCTGTGTCTGACCCCGGGATTGTGTGATGGGTTCGTGTAGAGGGATAACCACTCTGTGTCTGACCCCGGGAGAGTGTGATGGGACGGTGTGGAGGGAGATTCACTCTGTGTCTGACCCCGGGAGTGTGTAATGGGCGGTGTAGAGTGAGATTCACTCTGTGTCTGACCCCGGGAGTGTTTGATGGGATGGTGTGGAGGGAGATTCACTTTTTGACTGACCCAGGCATTGTTTGATGGTACCGGGTAGAGGAATAATCACTCTGTGTCTGACCCCGAGAGCGTGTGATGAGACGGTGTGGAGGGAGATTCACTGCTTGTCTGACCTCGGGAGAGTGTTATGCCACTGTGTAGAGGAATAATCACTCTGTGTCTGACCACGGGAGTATGTGATGGGACCGTGTAGAGTAATAATCACTCTGTGTCTGACCACGGGAGTGTGTGATGGGACCGTGTGGAGGAATAATCACTCTGTGTCTGACCCCGGGAGTGTTTGATGGGACCGTGTAGAGGAATAATCTCTCTGTGTCTGACACCGGGAGTGTGTGATGGGACGGCGTGGAGGGAGATTCACTCTGTGTCTGACCCCCGGGAGTGTTTGATGGGACAGTGTAGAGGAATAATCACAATGTGTCTGACCCCGGGAGTTTTTGATTGGACCGTCTAGAGTAATAATCACTCTGTGTCTGACCCAGAGAGTTTTTGATGGGACCGTGCAGAGGAATAATCACAATGTGTCTGACCCCGGGTGTGTTTGATGGGATCGTGTAGAGGAATAATCACTCTGTGTCTGACCCCCGGGAGTGTTTGAATGGACCGTGTAGAGGAATAATCACTCTATGTCTGACCCCGGGAGTGTGTGATGGGACGGTGTGGAGGGAGATTCAGTCTGTGTCTGAAATCGGGAGAGTGTGATGGGACGGGTAGGAGGGAGATTCACTCTGTGTCTGACCCCGGGAAAGTGTGATGGGTTCGTGTAGAGGAATAATCACTCTGTGTCTGACCCCGGGAGAGTGTGATGGGTTCGTGTAGAGGAATAATCACTCTGTGTCTGACCCCGGGAGAGTGTGATGGGACGGTGTGGAGTGAGATTCACTCTGTGTCTGACCCCCGGGAGTGTTTGATGGGACAGTGTAGAGGAATAATTACTCTGTGTCTGACCCCCGGGAGTGTTGATGGGACCGTGTAGAGGAATAATCACTCAGTGTCTGACCCCCGGGAGTGTTTGATGGGACCGTACAGAGGAATAATCACTCTGTGTCTGACCACGGGACTGTGTGATTGGACGGTCTGGAGGGAGATTCACTCTGTGCCTGACCCCGGGAGTATGTGATGGGACGGTGTGGAGGGAGATTCACTCTGTGTCTGACCCTAGTAGTGTGTGATGGGACGGTGTGGAGGGAGATTCACTCTGTGTCTGATCCCGGGAGTGTTTGATGGGACCGTGTAGAGGAATAATCACAATGTGTCTGACCCCGGGTGTGTTTAATGGGACCGTGTAGAGGAATAATCACTCTGTGTGTGACCCCGGGAGTATGTGATGGGACGGTCTGGAGGGAGATTCACTCTGTGTCTGACCCTAGTAGTGTGTGATGGGACGGTGTGGAGGGAGATTCACTCTGTGTCTGATCCCGGGAGTGTTTGATGGGACCGTGTAGAGGAAT
This sequence comes from Hypanus sabinus, assembly GCF_030144855.1. Classification (NCBI taxonomy): domain Eukaryota; kingdom Metazoa; phylum Chordata; class Chondrichthyes; order Myliobatiformes; family Dasyatidae; genus Hypanus; species Hypanus sabinus. Next base: position 149,559 of record NW_026781239.1, on the reverse strand, counting down.
AATCACAATGTGTCTGACCCCGGGTGTGTTTAATTGGACCGTGTAGAGGAATAATCACTCTATGTCTGACCCCGGGAGTATGTGATGGGACGGTGTGGAGGGAGATTCAGTCTGTGTCTGAAATCGGGAGAGTTTAATGGGACGGGTATGAGGGAGATTCACTCTGTGTCTGACACCGGATGTGTGAGATGTGACGGTGTGGAGGGAGATTCACTCTGTGTCTGACCCCGGGATTGTGTGATGGGTTCGTGTAGAGGGATAACCACTCTGTGTCTGACCCCGGGAGAGTGTGATGGGACGGTGTGGAGGGAGATTCACTCTGTGTCTGACCCCGGGAGTGTGTAATGGGCGGTGTAGAGTGAGATTCACTCTGTGTCTGACCCCGGGAGTGTTTGATGGGATGGTGTGGAGGGAGATTCACTTTTTGACTGACCCAGGCATTGTTTGATGGTACCGGGTAGAGGAATAATCACTCTGTGTCTGACCCCGTGAGCGTGTGATGAGACGGTGTGGAGGGAGATTCACTGCTTGTCTGACCTCGGGAGAGTGTTATGCCACTGTGTAGAGGAATAATCACTCTGTGTCTGACCACGGGAGTATGTGATGGGACCGTGTAGAGTAATAATCACTCTGTGTCTGACCACGGGAGTGTGTGATGGGACCGTGTGGAGGAATAATCACTCTGTGTCTGACCCCGGGAGTGTTTGATGGGACCGTGTAGAGGAATAATCTCTCTGTGTCTGACACCGGGAGTGTGTGATGGGACGGCGTGGAGGGAGATTCACTCTGTGTCTGACCCCCGGGAGTGTTTGATGGGACAGTGTAGAGGAATAATCACAATGTGTCTGACCCCGGGAGTTTTTGATTGGACCGTCTAGAGTAATAATCACTCTGTGTCTGACCCAGAGAGTTTTTGATGGGACCGTGCAGAGGAATAATCACAATGTGTCTGACCCCGGGTGTGTTTGATGGGATCGTGTAGAGGAATAATCACTCTGTGTCTGACCCCCGGGAGTGTTTGAATGGACCGTGTAGAGGAATAATCACTCTATGTCTGACCCCGGGAGTGTGTGATGGGACGGTGTGGAGGGAGATTCAGTCTGTGTCTGAAATCGGGAGAGTGTGATGGGACGGGTAGGAGGGAGATTCACTCTGTGTCTGACCCCGGGAAAGTGTGATGGGTTCGTGTAGAGGAATAATCACTCTGTGTCTGACCCCGGGAGAGTGTGATGGGTTCGTGTAGAGGAATAATCACTCTGTGTCTGACCCCGGGAGAGTGTGATGGGACGGTGTGGAGTGAGATTCACTCTGTGTCTGACCCCCGGGAGTGTTTGATGGGACAGTGTAGAGGAATAATCACTCTGTGTCTGACCCCCGGGAGTGTTGATGGGACCGTGTAGAGGAATAATCACTCAGTGTCTGACCCCCGGGAGTGTTTGATGGGACCGTACAGAGGAATAATCACTCTGTGTCTGACCACGGGACTGTGTGATTGGACGGTCTGGAGGGAGATTCACTCTGTGCCTGACCCCGGGAGTCTTTGATGGGACCGTGTAGATGAATAATCACTCTGTTTCTGACCCCGGGAGTGTCTGATGGGACTGTGTGGAGGGAGATTCACTCTGTGTTTGAACCCGGGGGTGTTTGATGGGACTGTGTAGAGGAATAATCACTCCGTGTCTGACCCCCGGGAGTGTATGATGGGACCGTGTAGAGGAATAATCACTCTGTGTGTGACCCCGGGAGTATGTGATGGGACGGTCTGGAGGGAGATTCACTCTGTGTCTGTCCCTAGTAGTGTGTGATGAGACGGTGTGGACGGAGATTCACTCTGTGTCTGATCCCGGGAGTGTTTGATGGGACCGTGTAGAGGAATAATCACAATGTGTCTGACCCCGGGTGTGTTTAATGGGACCGTGTAGAGGAATAATCACTCTATGTCTGACCCCAGGAGTATGTGATGGGACGGTGTGGAGGGAGATTCACTCTGTGTCTGACCCTAGTAGTGTGTGATGGGACGGTGTGGAGGGAGATTCACTCTGTGTCTGATCCCGGGAGTGTTTGATGGGACGGTGTAGAGGAATAATCACAATGTGTCTGACCCCGGGTGTGTTTAATGGGACCGTGTAGAGGAATAATCACTCTGTGTGTGACCCCGGGAGTATGTGATGGGACGGTGTGGAGGGAGATTCAGTCTGTGTCTGAAATCGGGAGAGTGTGATGGGACGGGTAGGAGGGAGATTCACTCTGTGTCTGACCCCGGGAAAGTGTGATGGGTTCGTGTAGAGGAATAATCACTCTGTGTCTAACCCCGGGAGAGTGTGATGGGTTCGTGTAGAGGAATAATCACTCTGTGTCTGACCCCGGGAGAGTGTGATGGGACGGTGTGGAGGGAGATTCACTCAGTGTCTGACCCCGGGAGTGTGTAATGGGCGGTGTGGAGTGAGATTCCCTCTGTGTCTGACCCCCGGGAGTGTTTGATGGGACAGTGTAGAGGAATAATCACTCTGTGTCTGACCCCCGGGAGTGTTGATGGAACCGTGTAGAGGAATAATCACTCAGTGTCTGACCCCCGGGAGTGTTTGATGGGACCGTACAGAGGAATAATCACTCTGTGTCTGACCACGGGACTGTGTGATTGGACGGTCTGGAGGGAGATTCACTCTGTGCCTGACCCCGGGAGTCTTTGATGGGACCGTGTAGATGAATAATCACTCTGTTTCTGACCCCGGGAGTGTCTGATGGGACTGTGTGGAGGGAGATTCACTCTCTGTTTGAACCCGGGGGTGTTTGATGGGACTGTGTAGAGGAATAATCACTCCGTGTCTGACCCCCGGGAGTGTATGATGGGACCGTGTAGAGGAATAATCACTCTGTGTGTGACCCCGGGAGTATGTGATGGGATGGTCTGGAGGGAGATTCACTCTGTGTCTGACCCCAGGAAAGTGTGATGGGACGGTGTGGACGGAGATTCACTCTGTGTCTGATCCCGGGAGTGTTTGATGGGACCGTGTAGAGGAATAATCACAATGTGTCTGACCCCGGGTGTGTTTAATGGGACCGTGTAGAGGAATAATCACTCTATGTCTGACCCCAGGAGTATGTGATGGGACGGTGTGGAGGGAGATTCACTCTGTGTCTGACCCTAGTAGTGTGTGATGGGACGGTGTGGAGGGAGATTCACTCTGTGTCTGATCCCGGGAGTGTTTGATGGGACCGTGTAGAGGAATAATCACAATGTGTCTGACCCCGGGTGTGTTTAATGGGACCGTGTAGAGGAATAATCACTCTGTGTGTGACCCCGGGAGTATGTGATGGGACGGTGTGGAGGGAGATTCACTCTGTGTCTGACCCTAGTAGTGTGTGATGGGACGGTGTGGAGGGAGATTCACTCTGTGTCTGATCCCGGGAGTGTTTGATGGGACCGTGTAGAGGAATAATCACAATGTGTCTGACCCCGGGTGTGTTTAATGGGACCGTGTAGAGGAATAATCACTCTGTGTGTGACCCCGGGAGTATGTGATGGGACGGTCTGGAGGGAGATTCACTCTGTGTCTGACCCTAGTAGTGTGTGATGGGACGGTGTGGAGGGAGATTCAGTCTGTGTCTGAAATCGGGAGAGTTTAATGGGACGGGTATGAGGGAGATTCACTCTGTGTCTGACACCGGATGTGTGAGATGTGACGGTGTGGAGGGAGATTCACTCTGTGTCTGACCCCGGGATTGTGTGATGGGTTCGTGTAGAGGGATAACCACTCTGTGTCTGACCCCGGGAGAGTGTGATGGGACGGTGTGGAGGGAGATTCACTCTGTGTCTGACCCCGGGAGTGTGTAATGGGCGGTGTAGAGTGAGATTCACTCTGTGTCTGACCCCGGGAGTGTTTGATGGGATGGTGTGGAGGGAGATTCACTTTTTGACTGACCCAGGCATTGTTTGATGGTACCGGGTAGAGGAATAATCACTCTGTGTCTGACCCCGTGAGCGTGTGATGAGACGGTGTGGAGGGAGATTCACTGCTTGTCTGACCTCGGGAGAGTGTTATGCCACTGTGTAGAGGAATAATCACTCTGTGTCTGACCACGGGAGTATGTGATGGGACCGTGTAGAGTAATAATCACTCTGTGTCTGACCACGGGAGTGTGTGATGGGACCGTGTGGAGGAATAATCACTCTGTGTCTGACCCCGGGAGTGTTTGATGGGACCGTGTAGAGGAATAATCTCTCTGTGTCTGACACCGGGAGTGTGTGATGGGACGGCGTGGAGGGAGATTCACTCTGTGTCTGACCCCAGGGAGTGTTTGATGGGACAGTGTAGAGGAATAATCACTCTGTGTCTGACCCCGGGAGTGTACGATGGGACCGTGTAGAGGAATAATCACTCTGTGTCTGACCCCGGGAGTGTTTGATGGGACCGTGTAGAGGCATAATCACTCTGAGTCTGACCCCGGGAGTGGGTGATGGGACGGTGTGGAGGGAGATTCACTCTTTTTCTGACCCCGGGAGTGTGTGATGGGTCCGAATAGAGGAATAATCAGTCTGTGTCTGACCCCGGGAGTGTTTGATGGGACCGTGTAGAGGAATAATCACTCAGTATCTGACCACGGGAGTGTTTGATGGGACCGTGTAGAGGCATAATCACTCTGTGTCTGACCCCGGGAGTGTTTGATTGCACCGTGTAGAGTAATAATCACTCTGTGTCTGACCCAGGGAGTTTTTGATGGGACCGTGTAGAGGAATAATCACAATGTGTCTGACCCCGGGTGTGTTTAATGGGACCGTGTAGAGGAATAGTCACTCTTGTGTCTGACACACGGGAGTGTTTGAATGGACCGTGTAGAGGAATAATCACTCTATGTCTGACCCCGGGAGTGTGTAATGGGCGGTGTAGAGTGAGATTCACTCTGTGTCTGACCCCGGGAGTGTTTGATGGGATGGTGTGGAGGGAGATTCACTTTTTGTCTGACCCAGGCATTGTTTGATGGTACCGGGTAGAGGAATAATCACTCTGTGTCTGACCCCGTGAGCATGGGATGAGACGGTGTGGAGGGAGATTCACTGCTTGTCTGACCTCGGGAGAGTGTTATGCGACTGTGTAGAGGAATAATCACTCTGTGTCTGACCACGGGAGTATGTGATGGGACCGTGTAGAGGAATAATCACTCTGTGTCTGACCAAGGGAGTGTGTGATGGGGCGGTGTGGAGGGAGATTCACTCTGTGTCTGACCCCAGTAGTGTTTGATGGGACCGTGTAGAGGAATAATCACTCGGTGTCTGACACCGGGAGTGTTTGATGGGACCGTGTAGAGGCATAATCACTCTGAGTCTCACCCCGGGAGTGAGTGATGGGACGGTGTGGAGGGAGATTCACTCTTTTTCTGACCCCGGGAGTGTGTGATGGGTCCGAGTAGAGGAATAATCAGTCTGTGTCTGACCCCGGGAGTGTTTGAAGGGACCGTGTAGTGGAATAATCACTAAGTATCTGACCACGGGAGTGTTTGATGGGACCGTGTAGAGGCATAATCACTCTGTGTCTGACCCCGGGAGTGTTTGATTGGACCGGGTAGAGTAATAATCACTCTGTGTCTGACCCAGGGAGTTTTTGATGGGACCGTGTAGAGGAATAATCACAATGTGTCTGACCCCGGGTGTGTTTAATGGGACCGTGTAGAGGAATAATCACTCTATGTCTGACCCCGGGATTATGTGATGGGACGGTGTGGAGGGAGATTCAGTCTGTGTCTGAAATCGGGAGAGTTTAATGGGACGGGTATGAGGGAGATTCACTCTGTGTCTGTCACCGGATGTGTGTGATGTGACGGTGTGGAGGGAGATTCACTCTGTGTCTGACCCCGGGATTGTGTGATGGGTTCGTGTAGAGGGATAACCACTCTGTGTCTGACCCCGGGAGAGTGTGATGGGACGGTGTGGAGGGAGATTCACTCTGTGTCTGACCCCGGGAGTGTGTAATGGGCGGTGTAGAGTGAGATTCACTCTGTGTCTGACCCCGGGAGTGTTTGATGGGATGGTGTGGAGGGAGATTCACTTTTTGTCTGACCCAGGCATTGTTTGATGGTACCGGGTAGAGGAATAATCACTCTGTGTCTGACCCCGTGAGCGTGTGATGAGACGGTGTGGAGGGAGATTAACTGCTTGTCTGACCTCGGGAGAGTGTTATGCCACTGTGTAGAGGAATAATCACTCTGTGTCTGACCACGGGAGTATGTGATGGGACCGTGTACAGGAATAATCACTCTGTGTCTGACCACGGGAGTGTGTGATGGGACCGTGTGGAGGAATAATCACTCTGTGTCTGACCCCGGGAGTGTTTGATGGGACCGTGTAGAGGAATAATCTCTCTGTGTCTGACACCGGGAGTGTGTGATGGGACGGCGTGGAGGGAGATTCACTCTGTGTCTGACCCCCGGGAGTGTTTGATGGGACAGTGTAGAGGAATAATCACTCTGTGTCCGACCCCCGGGAGTGTTTGATGGGACCGTGTAGAGGAATAATCACTCTGTGTCTGACCCCGGGAGTGTACGATGGGACCGTGTAGAGGAATAATAACTCTATGTCTGACCCCGGGAGTGTTTGAGGGGACCGTGTATAGGCATAATCACTCTGAGTCTGACCCCGGGAGTGTGTGATGGGACGGTGTGGAGGGAGATTCACTCTTTTTCTGACCCCGGGAGTATGTGATGGGTCCGTATAGAGGAATAATCAGTCTGTGTCTGACCCCGGGAGTGTTTGATGGGACCGTGTAGAGGAATAATCACTCAGTATCTGACCACGGGAGTGTTTGATGGGACCGTGTAGAGGCATAATCACTCTGTGTCTGACCCCGGGAGTGTTTGATGGGACCGTGTAGAGGAATAATCACAATGTGTCTGACCCCGGGTGTGTTTAATGGGACCGTGTAGAGGAATAATCACTCTTGTGTCTGACACCCGGGAGTGTTTGAATGGACCGTGTAGAGGAATAATCACTCTATGTCTGACCCCGGGAGTGTGTGATGGGACGGTGTGGAGGGAGATTCAGTCTGTGTCTGAAATCGGGAGTTTAATGGGACGCGTATGAGGGAGATTCACTCTGTGTCTGACACCGGATGTGTGTAATGTGACGGTGTGGAGGGAGATTCACTCTGTGTCTGACCCCGGGATTGTGTGATGGGTTCGTGTAGAGGAATAACCACTCTGTGTCTGACCCCGGGAGAGTGTGCTGGGACGGTGTGGAGGGAGATTCACTCTGTGTCTGACCCCGGGAGTGTTTGATGGGATGGTGTGGAGGGAGATTCACTTTTTGTCTGACCCAGGCATTGTTTCATGGTACCGGGTAGAGGAAAAATCACTCTGTGTCTGACCCCGTGAGAGTGTGATGAGACGGTGTGGAGGGAGATTCACTGCTTGTCTGACCTCGGGAGAGTGTTATGCGACTGTGTAGAGGAATAATCACTCTGTGTCTGACCACGGGAGTATGTGATGGGACCGTGTAGAGGAATAATCACTCTGTGTCTGACCACGGGAGTGTGTGATGGGACCGTGTAGAGGAATAATCACTCTGTCCCTGACCCCGTGAGAGTGTGATGAGACGGTGTGGAGAGTGATTCACTCATTTTCTGACCTCAGGAGTGTGTGATGGGTCCGAGTAGAGGAATAATCAGTCTGTGTCTGACCCCGGGAGTGTTTGATGGGACCGTGTAGAGGAATAATCACTCAGTATCTGACCCCGGGAGTGTTTGATGGGACCGTTTAGAGGCATAATCACTCTGTGTCTGACCCCGGGAGATTTTGATTGGACCGTCTAGAGTAATAATCACTCTGTGTCTGACCCAGAGAGTTTTTGATGGGACCGTGCAGAGGAATAATCACAATGTGTCTGACCCCGGGTGTGTTTGATGGGATCGTGTAGAGGAATAATCACTCTGTGTCTGACCCCCGGGAGTGTTTGAATGGACCGTGTAGAGGAATAATCACTCTATGTCTGACCCCGGGAGTGTGTGATGGGACGGTGTGGAGGGAGATTCAGTCTGTGTCTGAAATCGGGAGAGTGTGATGGGACGGGTAGGAGGGAGATTCACTCTGTGTCTGACCCCGGGATTGTGTGATGGGTTCGTGTAGAGGAATAATCACTCTGTGTCTGACCCCGGGAGAGTGTGAGGGGTTCGTGTAGAGGAATAATCACTCTGTGTCTGACCCCGGGAGAGTGTGATGGGACGGTGTGGAGGGAGATTCACTCAGTGTCTGACCCCGGGAGTGTGTAATGGGCGGTGTGGAGTGAGATTCACTCTGTGTCTGACCCCCGGGAGTGTTTGATGGGACAGTGTAGAGGAATAATCACTCTGTGTCTGACCCACGGGAGTGTTGATGGGACCGTGTAGAGGAATAATCACTCAGTGTTTGACCCCCGGGAGTGTTTGATGGGACCGTACAGAGGAATAATCACTCTGTGTCTGACCACGGGACTGTGTGATTGGACGGTCTGGAGGGAGATTCACTCTGTGCCTGACCCCGGGAGTCTTTGATGGGACCGTGTAGATGAATAATCACTCTGTTTCTGACCCCGGGAGTGTCTGATGGGACTGTGTGGAGGGAGATTCACTCTGTGTTTGAACCCGGGGGTGTTTGATGGGACTGTGTAGAGGAATAATCACTCCGTGTCTGACCCCCGGGAGTGTATGATGGGACCGAGTAGAGGAATAATCACTCTGTGTGTGACCCCGGGAGTATGTGATGGGACGGTCTGGAGGGAGATTCACTCTGTGTCTGACCCTAGTAGTGTGTGATGGGACGGTGTGGACGGAGATTCACTCTGTGTCTGATCCCGGGAGTGTTTGATGGGACCGTGTAGAGGAATAATCACAATGTGTCTGACCCCGGGTGTGTTTAATGGGACCGTGTAGAGGAATAATCACTCTATGTCTGACCCCGGGAGTATGTGATGGGACGGTGTGGAGGGAGATTCACTCTGTGTCTGACCCTAGTAGTGTGTGATGGGACGGTGTGGAGGGAGATTCACTCTGTGTCTGATCCCGGGAGTGTTTGATGGGACCGTGTAGAGGAATAATCACAATGTGTCTGACCCCGGGTGTGTTTAATGGGACCGTGTAGAGGAATAATCACTCTGTGTGTGACCCCGGGAGTATGTGATGGGACGGTGTGGAGGGAGATTCACTCTGTGTCTGACCCTAGTAGTGTGTGATGGGACGGTGTGGAGGGAGATTCACTCTGTGTCTGATCCCGGGAGTGTTTGATGGGACCGTGTAGAGGAATAATCACAATGTGTCTGACCCCGGGTGTGTTTAATGGGACCGTGTAGAGGAATAATCACTCTATGTCTGACCCCGGGAGTATGTGATGGGACGGTGTGGAGGGAGATTCAGTCTGTGTCTGAAATCGGGAGAGTTTAATGGGACGGGTATGAGGGAGATTCACTCTGTGTCTGACACCGGATGTGTGTGATGTGACGGTGTGGAGGGAGATTCACTCTGTGTCTGACCCCGGGATTGTGTGATGGGTTCGTGTAGAGGGAGAACCACTCTGTGTCTGACCCCGGGAGAGTGTGATGGGACGGTGTGGAGGGAGATTCACTCTGTGTCTGACCCCGGGAGTGTGTAATGGGCGGTGTAGAGTGAGATTCACTCTGTGTCTGACCCCGGGAGTGTTTGATGGGATGGTGTGGAGGGAGATTCACTTTTTGTCTGACCCAGGCATTGTTTGATGGTACCGGGTAGAGGAATAATCACTCTGTGTCTGACCCCGTGAGCGTGTGATGAGACGGTGTGGAGGGAGATTCACTGCTTGTCTGACCTCGGGAGAGTGTTATGCCACTGTGTAGAGGAATAATCACTCTGTGTCTGACCACGGGAGTATGTGATGGGACCGTGTAGAGTAATAATCACTCTGTGTCTGACCACGGGAGTGTGTGATGGGACCGTGTGGAGGAATAATCACTCTGTGTCTGACCCCGGGAGTGTTTGATGGGACCGTGTAGAGGAATAATCTCTCTGTGTCTGACACCGGGAGTGTGTGATGGGACAGCGTGGAGGGAGATTCACTCTGTGTCTGACCCCCGGGAGTGTTTGATGGGACAGTGTAGAGGAATAATCACTCTGTGTCTGACCCCCGGGAGTGTTTGATGGGACCGTGTAGAGGAATAATCACTCTGTGTCTGACCCCGGGAGTGTACGATGGGACCGTGTAGAGGAATAATCACTCTGTGTCTGACCCCGGGAGTGTTTGATGGGACCGTGTAGAGGCATAATCACTCTGAGTCTGACCCCGGGAGTGTGTGATGGGACGGTGTGGAGGGAGATTCACTCTTTTTCTGACCCCGGGAGTGTGTGATGGGTCCGAATAGAGGAATAATCAGTCTGTGTCTGACCCCGGGAGTGTTTGATGGGACCGTGTAGAGGAATAATCACTCAGTATCTGACCACGGGAGTGTTTGATGGGACCGTGTAGAGGCATAATCACTCTGTGTCTGACCCCGGGAGTGTTTGATTGCACCGTGTAGAGTAATAATCACTCTGTGTCTGACCCAGGGAGTTTTTGATGGGACCGTGTAGAGGAATAATCACAATGTGTCTGACCCCGGGTGTGTTTAATGGGACCGTGTAGAGGAATAGTCACTCTTGTGTCTGACACACGGGAGTGTTTGAATGGACCGTGTAGAGGAATAATCACTCTATGTCTGACCCCGGGAGTGTTTGATGGGATGGTGTGGAGGGAGATTCACTTTTTGTCTGACCCAGGCATTGTTTAATGGGACCGTGTAGAGGAATAATCACTCTATGTCTGACCCCGGGAGTATGTGATGGGACGGTGTGGAGGGAGATTCAGTCTGTGTCTGAAATCGGGAGAGTTTAATGGGACGGGTATGAGGGAGATTCACTCTGTGTCTGACACCGGATGTGTGTGATGTGACGGTGTGGAGGGAGATTCACTCTGTGTCTGACCCCGGGATTGTGTGATGGGTTCGTGTAGAGGGAGAACCACTCTGTGTCTGACCCCGGGAGAGTGTGATGGGACGGTGTGGAGGGAGATTCACTCTGTGTCTGACCCCGGGAGTGTGTAATGGGCGGTGTAGAGTGAGATTCACTCTGTGTCGGACCCCGGGAATGTTTGATGGGACAGTGTAGAGGAATAATCTCTCCGTGTCTGACCACGGGATTGTGTGATGGGACGGTGCGGATGGAGATTCACTCTGTGTCTGACCCCGGGAGTGTTTGATGGGACCGTGTAGAGGAATAATCACTCTATGTCTGACCCCGGGAGTGTGTAATGGGCGGTGTAGAGTGAGATTCACTCTGTGTCTGACCCCGGGAGTGTTTGATGGGATGGTGTGGAGGGAGATTCACTTTTTGTCTGACCCAGGCATTGTTTGATGGTACCGGGTAGAGGAATAATCACTCTGAGTCTGACCCAGGGAGTGTGTGATGTGACGGTGTGGAGGGAGATTCACTGCTTGTCTGACCTCGGGAGAGTGTTATGCGACTGTGTAGAGGAATAATCACTCTGTGTCTGACCACGGGAGTATGTGATGGGACCGTGTAGAGGAATAATCACTCTGTGTCTGACCACGGGAGTGTGTGATGGGACCGTGTAGAGGAATAATCACTCTGTCCCTGACCCCGTGAGAGTGTGATGAGACGGTGTGGAGAGTGATTCACTCATTTTCTGACCTCAGGAGTGTGTGATGGGTCCGAGTAGAGGAATAATCAGTCTGTGTCTGACCCCGGGAGTGTTTGATGGGACCGTGTAGAGGAATAATCACTCAGTATCTGACCCCGGGAGTGTTTGATGGGACCGTTTAGAGGCATAATCACTCTGTGTCTGACCCCGGGAGATTTTGATTGGACCGTCTAGAGTAATAATCACTCTGTGTCTGACCCAGAGAGTTTTTGATGGGACCGTGCAGAGGAATAATCACAATGTGTCTGACCCCGGGTGTGTTTGATGGGATCGTGTAGAGGAATAATCACTCTGTGTCTGACCCCCGGGAGTGTTTGAATGGACCGTGTAGAGGAATAATCACTCTATGTCTGACCCCGGGAGTGTGTGATGGGACGGTGTGGAGGGAGATTCAGTCTGTGTCTAAAATCGGGAGAGTGTGATGGGACGGGTAGGAGGGAGATTCACTCTGTGTCTGACCCCGGGATTGTGTGATGGGTTCGTGTAGAGGAATAATCACTCTGTGTCTGACCCCGGGAGAGTGTGATGGGTTCGTGTAGAGGAATAATCACTCTGTGTCTGACCCCGGGAGAGTGTGATGGGACGGTGTGGAGGGAGATTCACTCAGTGTCTGACCCCGGGAGTGTGTAATGGGCGGTGTGGAGTGAGATTCACTCTGTGTCTGACCCCCGGGAGTGTTTGATGGGACAGTGTAGAGGAATAATCACTCTGTGTCTGACCCACGGGAGTGTTGATGGGACCGTGTAGAGGAATAATCACTCAGTGTCTGACCCCCGGGAGTGTTTGATGGGACCGTACAGAGGAATAATCACTCTGTGTCTGACCACGGGACTGTGTGATTGGACGGTCTGGAGGGAGATTCACTCTGTGCCTGACCCCGGGAGTCTTTGATGGGACCGTGTAGATGAATAATCACTCTGTTTCTGACCCCGGGAGTGTCTGATGGGACTGTGTGGAGGGAGATTCACTCTGTGTTTGAACCCGGGGGTGTTTGATGGGACTGTGTAGAGGAATAATCACTCCGTGTCTGACCCCCGGGAGTGTATGATGGGACCGAGTAGAGGAATAATCACTCTGTGTGTGACCCCGGGAGTATGTGATGGGACGGTCTGGAGGGAGATTCACTCTGTGTCTGACCCTAGTAGTGTGTGATGGGACGGTGTGGACGGAGATTCACTCTGTGTCTGATCCCGGGAGTGTTTGATGGGACCGTGTAGAGGAATAATCACAATGTGTCTGACCCCGGGTGTGTTTAATGGGACCGTGTAGAGGAATAATCACTCTATGTCTGACCCCGGGAGTATGTGATGGGACGGTGTGGAGGGAGATTCACTCTGTGTCTGACCCTAGTAGTGTGTGATGGGACGGTGTGGAGGGAGATTCACTCTGTGTCTGATCCCGGGAGTGTTTGATGGGACCGTGTAGAGGAATAATCACAATGTGTCTGACCCCGGGTGTGTTTAATGGGACCGTGTAGAGGAATAATCACTCTGTGTGTGACCCCGGGAGTATGTGATGGGACGGTGTGGAGGGAGATTCACTCTGTGTCTGACCCTAGTAGTGTGTGATGGGACGGTGTGGAGGGAGATTCACTCTGTGTCTGATCCCGGGAGTGTTTGATGGGACCGTGTAGAGGAATAATCACAATGTGTCTGACCCCGGGTGTGTTTAATGGGACCGTGTAGAGGAATAATCACTCTATGTCTGACCCCGGGAGTATGTGATGGGACGGTGTGGAGGGAGATTCAGTCTGTGTCTGAAATCGGGAGAGTTTAATGGGACGGGTATGAGGGAGATTCACTCTGTGTCTGACACCGGATGTGTGTGATGTGACGGTGTGGAGGGAGATTCACTCTGTGTCTGACCCCGGGATTGTGTGATGGGTTCGTGTAGAGGGAGAACCACTCTGTGTCTGACCCCGGGAGAGTGTGATGGGACGGTGTGGAGGGAGATTCACTCTGTGTCTGACCCCGGGAGTGTGTAATGGGCGGTGTAGAGTGAGATTCACTCTGTGTCTGACCCCGGGAGTGTTTGATGGGATGGTGTGGAGGGAGATTCACTTTTTGTCTGACCCAGGCATTGTTTGATGGTACCGGGTAGAGGAATAATCACTCTGTGTCTGACCCCGTGAGCGTGTGATGAGACGGTGTGGAGGGAGATTCACTGCTTGTCTGACCTCGGGAGAGTGTTATGCCACTGTGTAGAGGAATAATCACTCTGTGTCTGACCACGGGAGTATGTGATGGGACCGTGTAGAGTAATAATCACTCTGTGTCTGACCACGGGAGTGTGTGATGGGACCGTGTGGAGGAATAATCACTCTGTGTCTGACCCCGGGAGTGTTTGATGGGACCGTGTAGAGGAATAATCTCTCTGTGTCTGACACCGGGAGTGTGTGATGGGACAGCGTGGAGGGAGATTCACTCTGTGTCTGACCCCCGGGAGTGTTTGATGGGACAGTGTAGAGGAATAATCACTCTGTGTCTGACCCCCGGGAGTGTTTGATGGGACCGTGTAGAGGAATAATCACTCTGTGTCTGACCCCGGGAGTGTACGATGGGACCGTGTAGAGGAATAATCACTCTGTGTCTGACCCCGGGAGTTTTTGATGGGACCGTGTAGAGGCATAATCACTCTGAGTCTGACCCCGGGAGTGTGTGATGGGACGGTGTGGAGGGAGATTCACTCTTTTTCTGACCCCGGGAGTGTGTGATGGGTCCGAATAGAGGAATAATCAGTCTGTGTCTGACCCCGGGAGTGTTTGATGGGACCGTGTAGAGGAATAATCACTCAGTATCTGACCACGGGAGTGTTTGATGGGACCGTGTAGAGGCATAATCACTCTGTGTCTGACCCCGGGAGTGTTTGATTGCACCGTGTAGAGTAATAATCACTCTGTGTCTGACCCAGGGAGTTTTTGATGGGACCGTGTAGAGGAATAATCACAATGTGTCTGACCCCGGGTGTGTTAATGGGACCGTGTAGAGGAATAGTCACTCTTGTGTCTGACACACGGGAGTGTTTGAATGGACCGTGTAGAGGAATAATCACTCTATGTCTGACCCCGGGAGTGTGTAATGGGCGGTGTAGAGTGAGATTCACTCTGTGTCTGACCCCGGGAGTGTTTGATGGGATGGTGTGGAGGGAGATTCACTTTTTGTCTGACCCAGGCATTGTTTGATGGTACCGGGTAGAGGAATAATCACTCTGAGTCTGACCCAGGGAGTGTGTGATGTGACGGTGCGGATGGAGATTCACTCTGTGTCTGATCCCGGGAGTGTGTGATGAGACCGTGTAGAGGAATCATCACTCTGTGTCTGACCCCGGGAGTGTTTGATGGGACCGTGTAGAGGAATAATCTCTCTGTGTCTGTCCACGGGAGTGTGTGATGGGACGGTGCGGATGGAGATTCACTCTGTGTCTGACGCCGGGAGTGTGTGATGGGACGGTGTGGAAGGAGATTCACTCTGTGTCTGATCCCGGGAGTGTGTGATGGGACCGTGTAGAGGAATAATCACTCTGTCTGACCCCGGGAGTGTTCGATGGGACCGTGTAGAGGAATAATCTCTTTGTGTCTGACCACGGGAGTGTGTGATGGGACGGTGTGGAGGGAGATTCACTCTGTGTCTGACCCCGGGAGTGTGTGATGGGACGGTGTGGAGGGAATTCACTTTTTGTCTGACCCAGGGATTGTTTGATGGGACTGTGTAGAGGAATAATCACTCTGTGTCTGACCCCGTGAGCGTGTGATGACACGGTGTGGAGGGAGATTCACTCTTTGTCTGACCTCGGGAGTGTGTGATGCGACCGTGTAGATGAATAATCACTCTGTGTCTGACCACGGGACTGTGTGATGGGACGGTGTGGAGGGAGATTCACACTGTGTCTGAAACCGAGAGTGTTTGATGGGACGGCGTAGAGGAATAATCACTCTGTGTCTGACCCCGGGGGTGTTTTATGGGACCGTGTAGAGGAATAATCACTCTGTGTCTGACCCCGGGAGTGTTTGATGGGACCGTGTACAGGCATAATCACTCTGTGTCTGACCCCGGGAGTGTTTGATGGGACCGTGCAGAGTAATAATCACTCTGTGTCTGACCCAGGGAGTCTTTGTTGGGACCGTGTAGAGGAATAATCGTTCCGCGTCTGACCCCGGGAGTGTTTGATGGGACCGTGTAGAGGAATATACACTCTGGGTCAGTCCCCCGGGAGTGTTTGAGGGGACGATGTGGAGGGTGTTTCACTCTGTGTCTGACCCCGGGAGTGTGTGATGGGACGGTCTGGAGGGAGATTCACTCTGTGTCTGACCCTAGTAGTGTGTGATGGGACGGTGTGGAGGGAGATTCACCCTGTGTCTGACCCCGTGAGTGTATGATGGGACGGTGTGGAGGGAGATTCACTCTCTGTCTGACCCCGGGGGTGTTTGATGGGGCTGTGTAGAGGAACAATCACTCCGTGTCTGACCCCGGGAGTGTTGATGGGACCGTGTAGATGAATAATCACTCTGTGTCTGGCCCCCGTGTGTGTTTGATGGGACGATGTGGAGGGAGATTCTCTCTGTGTCTGACCCCGGGAGTATGTGATGGGACGGTCTGGAGTTAGATTTACTCTGTGTCTGACCCTAGTAGTGTGTGATGGGACGGTGTGGAGAGAGATTCACTTTGTGTCTGACGCCGGGATTGTGTGATGGGACGATGTGGAGGGAGATTTACTCTGTGTCTGACCCCGGGATTGTGTGATGGGACGGTGCGGATGGAGATACACTCTGTGTCGGACCCCGGGAATGTTTGATGGGACAGTGTAGAGGAATAATCTCTCTGTGTCTGACCACGGGATTGTGTGATGGGACGGTGCGGATGGAGATTCACTCTGTGTCTGACCCCGGGAGTGTTTGATGGGACCGTGTAGAGGAAAAATCTCTCTGTTTCAGACCACGGGAGTGTGTGATGGGACGGTGTGGAGGGAGATTCACTCTGTGTCTGTCCCCGGGGGTTTTTGATGGGTCCGTGTAGAGGAATAATCACTTTGTGTCTGACCCCGGGAATGTTTGATGGGACCGTGTACAGGCATAATCACTCTGTCTCTGACCCCGGGAGTGTTTGATGGGACCGTGCAGAGTAATAATCACTCTGTGTCTGAGCCAGGGAGTCTTTGTTGGGACCGTGTAGAGGAATAATCTCTCTGTGTCTGACCCCGGGAGTGTGTGATGGGACGGTGTGGAGGGAGATTCACTTTTTGTCTGACCCAGGGATTGTTTGATGGGACCGTGTAGAGGAATAATCACTCTGCGTCTTACCCCGTGAGCGTGTGATGACACGGTGTGGAGGGAGATTCACTCTGTGTCTGACCCCGGGATTGTGTGATGGGACCGTGTAGAGGAATAATCACTCTGTGTCTGACCCCGGGAGTGTTTGATGGGACCGTGTAGAGGAATAATCTCTCTGTGTCTGACCACGGGAGTGTGTGATGGGACGGTGCGGATGGAGATTCACTCTGTGTCTGACGCCGGGAGTGTGTGATGGGACGGTGTGGAAGGAGATTCACTCTGTGTCTGATCCCGGGAGTGTGTGATGGGACCGTGTAGAGGAATAATCACTCTGTCTGACCCCGGGAGGGTTCGATGGGACCGTGTAGAGGAATAATCACTCTGTGTCTGACCCCGGGAGTGTGTGATGGGACGGTGTGGAGGGAATTCACTTTTTGTCTGACCCAGGGATTGTTTGATGGGACTGTGTAGAGGAATAATCTCTCTGTGTCTGACCCCGTGAGCGTGTGATGACACGGTGTGGAGGGAGATTCACTCTTTGTCTGACCTCGGGAGTGTGTGATGCGACCGTGTAGATGAATAATCACTCTGTGTCTGACCACGGGACTGTGTGATGGGACGGTGTGGAGGGAGATTCACACTGTGAAACCGAGAGTGTTTGATGGGACGGCGTAGAGGAATCATCACTCAGTGTCTGACCCCGGGGGTGTTTGATGGGACCGTGCAGAGTAATAATCACTCTGTGTCTGAGCCAGGGAGTCTTTGTTGGGACCGTGTAGAGGAATAATCTCTCTGTGTCTGACCACGGGAGTGTGTGATGGGACGGTGTGGAGGGAGATTCACTCTGTGTCTGACCCCGGGAGTGTTTGATGGGACCGTGTAGAGGAATAATCACTCTGTGTCTGACCCCGGGAGTGTGTGATGGGACGGTGTGGAGGAAGATTCACTTTTTGTCTGACCCAGGGATTGTTTGATGGGACCGTGTAGAGGAATAATCACTCTGCGTCTTACCCCGTGAGCGTGTGATGACACGGTGTGGAGGGAGATTCACTCTGTGTCTGACCCCGGGAGTGTGTGATGGGACGGTGTGGAAGGAGATTCACTCTGTGTCTGATCCCGGGAGTGTGTGATGGGACCGTGTAGAGGAATAATCACTCTGTCTGACCCCGGGAGGGTTCGATGGGACCGTGTAGAGGAATAATCTCTTTGTGTCTGACCACGGGAGTGTGTGATGGGACGGTGTGGAGGGAGATTCACTCTGTGTCTGGCCCCGGGAGTGTGTGATGGGACGGTGTGGAGGGAATTCACTTTTTGTCTGACCCAGGGATTGTTTGATGGGACTGTGTAGAGGAATAATCACTCTGTGTCTGACCCCGTGAGCGTGTGATGACACGGTGTGGAGGGAGATTCACTCTTTGTCTGACCTCGGGAGTGTGTGATGCGACCGTGTAGATGAATAATCACTCTGTGTCTGACCACGGGACTGTGTGATGGGACGGTGTGGAGGGAGATTCACACTGTGAAACCGAGAGTGTTTGATGGGACGGCGTAGAGGAATAATCACTCTGTGTCTGACCCCGGGGGTGTTTTATGGGACCGTGTAGAGGAATAATCACTCTGTGTCTGACCCCGGGAGTGTTTGATGGGACCGTGTACAGGCATAATCACTCTGTGTCTGACCCCGGGAGTGTTTGATGGGACCGTGCAGAGTAATAATCACTCTGTGTCTGACCCAGGGAGTCTTTGTTGGGACCGTGTAGAGGAATAATCGCTCCGCGTCTGTCCCCGGGAGTGTTTGATGGGACCGTGT
Organism: Hypanus sabinus; assembly: GCF_030144855.1. Lineage (NCBI taxonomy): Eukaryota > Metazoa > Chordata > Chondrichthyes > Myliobatiformes > Dasyatidae > Hypanus > Hypanus sabinus. Next base: position 130,795 of record NW_026781239.1, on the reverse strand, counting down.
AGAGGAATAATCACTCTGGGTCTGTCCCCCGGGAGTGTTTGATGGGACGATGTGGAGGGTGTTTCACTCTGTGTCTGACCCTAGTAGTGTGTGATTGGACGGTGTGGATGGAGATTCACTTTGTGTCTGACGCCGAGAGTGTGTGATGGGACGATGTGGAGAGAGATTCACTCTGTGTCTGATCCCGGGAGTGTTTGATGGGACCGTGTAGAGGAATAATCACTCTGTGTCTGACCCCGGGAGTGTGCGATGTGACGGTGCGGATGGAGATTCACTCTGTGTCTGATCCCGGGAGTGTGTGATGAGACCGTGTAGAGGAATAATCACTCTGTGTCTGACCCCGGGAGTGTTTGATGGGACCGTGTAGAGGAATAATCTCTCTGTGTCTGACCACGGGAGTGTGTGATCGGACGGTGCGGATGGAGATTCACTCTGTGTCTGACGCCGGGAGTGTGTGATGGGACGGTGTGGAAGGAGATTCACTCTGTGTCTGATCCCGGGAGTGTGTGATGGGACCGTGTAGAGGAATAATCACTCTGTCTGACCCCGGGAGTGTTCGATGGGACCGTGTAGAGGAATAATCTCTTTGTGTCTGACCACGGGAGTGTGTGATGGGACGGTGTGGAGGGAGATTCACTCTGTGTCTGACCCCGGGAGTGTGTGATGGGACGGTGTGGAGGGAATTCACTTTTTGTCTGACCCAGGGATTGTTTGATGGGACTGTGTAGAGGAATAATCACTCTGTGTCTGACCCCGTGAGCGTGTGATGACACGGTGTGGAGGGAGATTCACTCTTTGTCTGACCTCGGGAGTGTGTGATGCGACCGTGTAGATGAATAATCACTCTGTGTCTGACCACGGGACTGTGTGATGGGACAGTGTGGAGGGAGATTCACACTGTGTCTGAAACCGAGAGTGTTTGATGGGACGGCGTAGAGGAATAATCACTCTGTGTCTGACCCCGGGGGAGTTTTATGGGACCGTGTAGAGGAATAATCACTCTGTGTCTGACCCCGGGAGTGTTTGATGGGACCGTGTACAGGCATAATCACTCTGTGTCTGACCCCGGGAGTGTTTGATGGGACGATGTGGAGGGTGTTTCACTCTGTGTCTGACCCCGGGAGTGTGTGATGGGACGGTCTGGAGGGAGATTCACTCTGTGTCTGACCCTAGTAGTGTGTGATGGGACGGTGTGGAGGGAGATTCACTCTGTGTCTGAACCCGTGAGTGTATGATGGGACGGTGTGGAGGGAGATTCACTCTCTGTCTGACCCCGGGGGTGTTTGATGGGGCTGTGTAGAGGAACAATCACTCCGTGTCTGACCCCGGGAGTGTTGATGGGACCGTGTAGAGGAATAATCACTCTGTGTCTGGCCCCCGTGTGTGTTTGATGGGACGATGTGGAGGGAGATTCACTCTGTGTCTGACCCCGGGAGTATGTGATGGGACGGTCTGGAGGGAGATTCACTCTGTGTCTGACCCTAGTAGTGTGTGATGGGACGGTGTGGAGAGAGAATCACTTTGTGTCTGACGCCCGGATTGTGTGATGGGACAGTGTAGAGGAATAATCTCTCTGTGTCTGACCACGGGATTGTGTGATGGGACGGTGCGGATGGAGATTCACTCTGTGTCTGACCCCGGGAGTGTTTGATGGGACCGTGTAGAGGAAAAATCTCTCTGCTTCAGACCACGGGAGTGTGTGATGGGACGGTGTGGAGGGAGATTCACTCTGTGTCAGTCCCCGGGTGTTTTTGATGGGTCCGTGTAGAGGAATAATCACTTTGTGTCTGACCCCGGGAATGTTTGATGGGACCGTGTACAGGCATAATCACTCTGTCTCTGACCCCGGGAGTGTTTGATGGGACCGTGCAGAGTAATAATCACTCTGTGTCTGAGCCAGGGAGTCTTTGTTGGGACCGTGTAGAGGAATAATCTCTCTGTGTCTGACCACGGGAGTGTGTGATGGGACGGTGTGGAGGGAGATTCACTCTGTGTCTGACCCCGGGAGTGTTTGATGGGACCGTGTAGAGGAATTATCACTCTGTGTCTGACCCCGGGAGTGTGTGATGGGACGGTGTGGAGGGAGATTCACTTTTTGTCTGACCCAGGGATTGTTTGATGGGACCGTGTAGAGGAATAATCACTCTGTGTCTTTCCCCGTGAGCGTGTGATGACACGGTGTGGAGGGAGATTCACTCTTTGTCTGACCTCGGGAGTGTGTGATGCGACCGTGTAGATGAATAATCACTCTGTGTCTGACCACGGGACTGTGTGATGGGACGGTGTGGAGGGAGATTCACACTGTGTCTGAAACCGAGAGTGTTTGATGGGACCGTGTAGAGGAATAATCACTCTGTGTCTGACCCCGGGAGTGTTCGATGGGACCGTGCAGAGTAAAAATCACTCTGTGTCTGACCCAGGGAGCCTTTGTTGGGACCGTGTAGAGGAATAATCGCTCCGCGTCTGACCCCGGGAGTTTTTGATTGGACCGTGTAGAGGAATAATCACTCTGTGTCTGACCCCGGGAGTGTGTGATGTGACGGTGCCGATGGAGATTCACTCTGTGTCTGCTCCCGGGAGTGTGTGATGGGACCGTGTAGAGGAATAATCACTCTGTGTCTGACCCCGGGAGTGTTTGATTGGACCGTGCAGAGTAATAATCACTCTGTGTCTGACCCAGGGAGTCTTTGTTGGGACCGTGTAGAGGAATAATCGCTCCGCGTCTGTCCCCGGGAGTGTTTGATGGGACCGTGTAGAGGAATAATCACTCTGGGTCTGTCCCCCGGGAGTGTTTGATGGGACGATGTGGAGGGTGTTTCACTCTGTGTCTGACCCCGGGAGTGTGTGATGGGACGGTGTGGAGGGAGATTCACTCTGTGTCTGACGCTAGTAGTGTGTGATGGGACGGTGTGGAGGGAGATTCAGTCTGTGTCTGACCCCGGGAGTGTTGATGGGACCGTGCAGAGGAATAATCACTCAGTGTCTGACCCCCGGGAGTGTTTGATGGGACCGTGTAGAGGAATAATCACTCTGTGTCTGACCCCCGGGAGTGTTTGATGGTACTTTGTGGAGGGAGATTCACTCTGTGTCTGACCCCGGGAGTATGTGATGGGACGGTCTGGAGGGAGATTCACTCTGTGTCTGACCCTAGTAGTGTGTGATGGGACGGTGTGGAGGGAGATTCACTTTGTGTCTGACGCCGGGAGTGTGTGATGGGACGATGTGGAGGGAGATTCACTCTGTGTCTGACCCCGGGATTGTGTGATGGGACGGTGCGGATGGAGATTCACTCTGTGTCTGACCCCGGGAGTGTTTGATGGGACCGTGTAAAGGAATAATCTCTCTGTCTCTGACCCCGGGAGTGTTTGATGGGACCGTGCAGAGTAATAATCACTCTGTTTCTGAGCCAGGGAATCTTTGTTGGGACCGTGTAGAGGAATAATCTCTCTGTGTCTGACCACGGGAGTGTGTGATGGGACGGTGTGGAGGGAGATTCACTCTGTGTCTGACCCCGGGAGTGATTGATGGGACCGTGTAGAGGAATAATCACTCTGTGTCTGACCCCGGGAGTGTGTGATGGGACGGTGTGGAGGGAGATTCACTTTTTGTCTGACCCAGGGATTGTCTGATGGGACCGTGTAGAGGAATAATCACTCTGTGTCTGACCCCGTGAGCGTGTGATGACACGGTGTGGAGGGAGATTCACTCTTTGTCTGACCTCGGGAGTGTGTGATGCGACCGTGTAGATGAATAATCACTCTGTGTCTGACCACGGGACTGTGTGATGGGACGGTGCGGAGGGAGATTCACACTGTGTCTGAAACCGAGAGTGTTTGATGGGACCGTGTAGAGGAATAATCACTCTGTGTCTGACCCCGGGAGTGTTTGATGGGACCGTGCAGAGATTAATCACTCTGTGTCTGACCCAGGGAGCCTTTGTTGGGACCGTGTAGAGGAATAATCGCTCCGCGTCTGACCCCGGGAATGTTTGATGGGACCGTGTACAGGCATAATCACTCTGTCTCTGACCCCGGGAGTGTTTGATGGGACCGTGTAGAGGAATAATCTCTCTGTGTCTGACCACGGGAGTGTGTGATGGGACCGTGTAGAGGAATAATCACTCTGTGTCTTACCCCGTGAGCGTGTGATGACACGGTGTGGAGGGAGATTCACTCTGTGTCTGACCCCGGGAGTGTGTGATGGGACCGTGTAGAGGAATAATCACTCTGAGTCTGACCCCGGTAGTGTTTGATGGGACCGTGTAGAGGAATAATCTCTCTGTGTCTGACCACGGGAGTGTGTGATGGGACGGTGCGGATGGAGATTCACTCTGTGTCTGACGCCGGGAGTGTGTGATGGGACGGTGTGGAAGGAGATTCACTCTGTGTCTGATCCCGGGAGTGTGTGATGGGACCGTGTAGAGGAATAATCACTCTGTCTGTCCCCGGGAGGGTTCGATGGGACCGTGTAGAGGAATAATCTCTTTGTGTCTGACCACGGGAGTGTGTGATGGGACGGTGTGGAGGGAGATTCACTCTGTGTCTGACCCCGCGAGTGTGTGATGGGACGGTGTGGAGGGAATTCACTTTTTGTCTGACCCAGGGGTTGTCTGATGGGACCGTGTAGAGGAATAATCACTCTGTGTCTGACCCCGTGAGCGTGTGATGACACGGTGTGGAGGGAGATTCACTCTTTGTCTGACCTCGGGAGTGTGTGATGCGACCGTGTAGATGAATAATCACTCTGTGTCTGACCACGGGACTGTGTGATGGGACGGTGTGGAGGGAGATTCACACTGTGTCTGAAACCGAGAGTGTTTGATGGTACCGTGTAGAGGAATAATCACTCTGTGTCTGACCCCGGGAGTGTTTGATGGTACCGTGCAGAGATTAATCACTCTGTGTCTGACCCAGGGAGCCTTTGTTGGGACCGTGTAGAGGAATAATCGTTCCGCGTCTGACCCCGGGAATGTTTGATGGGACCGTGTACAGGCATAATCACTCTGTCTCTGACCCCGGGAGTGTTTGATGGGACCGTGCAGAGTAATAATCACTCTGTGTCTGAGCCAGGGAGTCTTTGTTGGGACCGTGTAGAGGAATAATCTCTCTGTCTCTGACCACGGGAGTGTGTGATGGGACGGTGTGGAGGGAGATTCACTCTGTGTCTGACCCCGGGAGTGTTTGATGGGACCGTGTAGAGGAATAATCACTCTGTGTCTGACCCCGGGAGTGTGTGATGGGACGGTGTGGAGGGAGATTCACTTTTTGTCTGACCCAGGGATTGTTTGATGGGACCGTGTAGAGGAATAATCACTCTGTGTCTTACCCCGTGAGCGTGTGATGACACGGTGTGGAGGGAGATTCACTCTGTGTCTGACCCCGGGAGTGTGTGATGGGACCGTGTAGAGGAATAATCACTCTGTGTCTGACCCCGGGAGTGTTTGATGGGACCGTGTAGAGGAATAATCTCTCTGTGTCTGACCACGGGAGTGTGTGATGGGACGGTGCGGATGGAGATTCACTCTGTGTCTGACGCCGGGAGTGTGTGATGGGACGGTGTGGAAGGAGATTCACTCTGTGTCTGATCCCGGGAGTGTGTGATGGGACCGTGTAGAGGAATAATCACTCTGTCTGACCCCGGGAGGGTTCGATGGGACCGTGTAGAGGAATAATCTCTTTGTGTCTGACCACGGGAGTGTGTGATGGGACGGTGTGGAGGGAGATTCACTCTGTGTCTGACCCCGGGAGTGTGTGATGGGACAGTGTGGAGGGAATTCACTTTTTGTCTGACCCAGGGATTGTTTGATGGGACTGTGTAGAGGAATAATCACTCTGTGTCTGACCCCGTGAGCGTGTGATGACACGGTGTGGAGGGAGATTCACTCTTTGTCTGACCTCGGGAGTGTGTGATGCGACCGTGTAGATGAATAATCACTCTGTGTCTGACCACGGGACTGTGTGATGGGACGGTGTGGAGGGAGATTCACACTGTGTTTGAAAGCGAGAGTGTTTGATGGGACGGCGTAGAGGAATAATCACTCTGTGTCTGACCCCGGGGGTGTTTTATGGGACCGTGTAGAGGAATAATCACTCTGTGTCTGACCCCGGGAGTGTTTGATGGGACCGTGTACAGGCATAATCACTCTGTGTCTGACCCCGGGAGTGTTTGATGGGACCGTGCAGAGTAATAATCACTCTGTGTCTGACCCAGGGAGTCTTTGTTGGGACCGTGTAGAGGAATAATCGCTCACGCGTCTCTCCCCGGGAGTGTTTGATGGGACCGTGTAGAGGAATAATCACTCTGGGTCTGTCCCCCGGGAGTGTTTGATGGGACGATGTGGAGGGTGTTTCACTCTGTGTCTGACCCTAGTAGTGTGTGATTGGACGGTGTGGAGGGAGATTCACTTTGTGTCTGACGCCGAGAGTGTGTGATGGGACGATGTGGAGAGAGATTCACTCTGTGTCTGATCCCGGGAGTGTGTGATGAGACCGTGTAGAGGAATAATCACTCTGTGTCTGACCCCGGGAGTGTTTGATGGGACCGTGTAGAGGAATAATCTCTCTGTGTCTGACCACGGGAGTGTGTGATCGGACGGTGCGGATGGAGATTCACTCTGTGTTTTACGCCGGGAGTGTGTGATGGGACGGTGTGGAAGGAGATTCACTCTGTGTCTGATCCCGGGAGTGTGTGATGGGACCGTGTAGAGGAATAATCACTCTGTCTGACCCCGGGAGTGTTCGATGGGACCGTGTAGAGGAATAATCTCTTTGTGTCTGACTACGGGAGTGTGTGATGGGACGGTGTGGAGGGAGATTCACTCTGTGTCGAACCCCGGGAGTGTTTGATGGGACCGTGTAGAGGAATAATCACTCTGTGTCTGACCCCGGGAGTGTGCGATGTGACGGTGCGGATGGAGATTCACTCTGTGTCTGATCCCGGGAGTGTGTGATGAGACCGTGTAGAGGAATAATCACTCTGTGTCTGACCCCGGGAGTGTTTGATGGGACCGTGTAGAGGAATAATCTCTCTGTGTCTGACCACGGGAGTGTGTGATCGGACGGTGCGGATGGAGATTCACTCTGTGTCTGACGCCGGGAGTGTGTGATGGGACGGTGTGGAAGGAGATTCACTCTGTGTCTGATCCCGGGAGTGTGTGATGGGACCGTGTAGAGGAATAATCACTCTGTCTGACCCCGGGAGTGTTCGATGGGACCGTGTAGAGGAATAATCTCTTTGTGTCTGACCACGGGAGTGTGTGATGGGACGGTGTGGAGGGAGATTCACTCTGTGTCTGACCCCGGGAGTGTGTGATGGGACGGTGTGGAGGGAATTCACTTTTTGTCTGACCCAGGGATTGTTTGATGGGACTGTGTAGAGGAATAATCACTCTGTGTCTGACCCCGTGAGCGTGTGATGACACGGTGTGGAGGGAGATTCACTCTTTGTCTGACCTCGGGAGTGTGTGATGCGACCGTGTAGATGAATAATCACTCTGTGTCTGACCACGGGACTGTGTGATGGGACAGTGTGGAGGGAGATTCACACTGTGTCTGAAACCGAGAGTGTTTGATGGGACGGCGTAGAGGAATAATCACTCTGTGTCTGACCCCGGGGGAGTTTTATGGGACCGTGTAGAGGAATAATCACTCTGTGTCTGACCCCGGGAGTGTTTGATGGGACCGTGTACAGGCATAATCACTCTGTGTCTGACCCCGGGAGTGTTTGATGGGACGATGTGGAGGGTGTTTCACTCTGTGTCTGACCCCGGGAGTGTGTGATGGGACGGTCTGGAGGGAGATTCACTCTGTGTCTGACCCTAGTAGTGTGTGATGGGACGGTGTGGAGGGAGATTCACTCTGTGTCTGAACCCGTGAGTGTATGATGGGACGGTGTGGAGGGAGATTCACTCTCTGTCTGACCCCGGGGGTGTTTGATGGGGCTGTGTAGAGGAACAATCACTCCGTGTCTGACCCCGGGAGTGTTGATGGGACCGTGTAGAGGAATAATCACTCTGTGTCTGGCCCCCGTGTGTGTTTGATGGGACGATGTGGAGGGAGATTCACTCTGTGTCTGACCCCGGGAGTATGTGATGGGACGGTCTGGAGGGAGATTCACTCTGTGTCTGACCCTAGTAGTGTGTGATGGGACGGTGTGGAGAGAGAATCACTTTGTGTCTGACGCCCGGATTGTGTGATGGGACAGTGTAGAGGAATAATCTCTCTGTGTCTGACCACGGGATTGTGTGATGGGACGGTGCGGATGGAGATTCACTCTGTGTCTGACCCCGGGAGTGTTTGATGGGACCGTGTAGAGGAAAAATCTCTCTGCTTCAGACCACGGGAGTGTGTGATGGGACGGTGTGGAGGGAGATTCACTCTGTGTCAGTCCCCGGGTGTTTTTGATGGGTCCGTGTAGAGGAATAATCACTTTGTGTCTGACCCCGGGAATGTTTGATGGGACCGTGTACAGGCATAATCACTCTGTCTCTGACCCCGGGAGTGTTTGATGGGACCGTGCAGAGTAATAATCACTCTGTGTCTGAGCCAGGGAGTCTTTGTTGGGACCGTGTAGAGGAATAATCTCTCTGTGTCTGACCACGGGAGTGTGTGATGGGACGGTGTGGAGGGAGATTCACTCTGTGTCTGACCCCGGGAGTGTTTGATGGGACCGTGTAGAGGAATTATCACTCTGTGTCTGACCCCGGGAGTGTGTGATGGGACGGTGTGGAGGGAGATTCACTTTTTGTCTGACCCAGGGATTGTTTGATGGGACCGTGTAGAGGAATAATCACTCTGTGTCTTTCCCCGTGAGCGTGTGATGACACGGTGTGGAGGGAGATTCACTCTTTGTCTGACCTCGGGAGTGTGTGATGCGACCGTGTAGATGAATAATCACTCTGTGTCTGACCACGGGACTGTGTGATGGGACGGTGTGGAGGGAGATTCACACTGTGTCTGAAACCGAGAGTGTTTGATGGGACCGTGTAGAGGAATAATCACTCTGTGTCTGACCCCGGGAGTGTTCGATGGGACCGTGCAGAGTAAAAATCACTCTGTGTCTGACCCAGGGAGCCTTTGTTGGGACCGTGTAGAGGAATAATCGCTCCGCGTCTGACCCCGGGAGTTTTTGATTGGACCGTGTAGAGGAATAATCACTCTGTGTCTGACCCCGGGAGTGTGTGATGTGACGGTGCGGATGGAGATTCACTCTGTGTCTGCTCCCGGGAGTGTGTGATGGGACCGTGTAGAGGAATAATCAGTCTGTGTCTGACCCCGGGATTGTGTGATGGGGCGGTGGGGAGGGAGATTCACTCTGTGTCTGACCCCGGGAGTGTTTGATTGGACCGTGCAGAGGAATAATCGCTCCGCGTCTGTCCCCGGGAGTGTTTGATGGGACCGTGTAGAGGAATAATCACTCTGGGTCTGTCCCCCGGGAGTGTTTGATGGGACGATGTGGAGGGTGTTTCACTCTGTGTCTGACCCCGGGAGTGTGTGATGGGACGGTGTGGAGGGAGATTCACTCTGTGTCTGACGCTAGTAGTGTGTGATGGGACGGTGTGGAGGGAGATTCAGTCTGTGTCTGACCCCGGGAGTGTTGATGGGACCGTGCAGAGGAATAATCACTCAGTGTCTGACCCCCGGGAGTGTTTGATGGGACCGTGTAGAGGAATAATCACTCTGTGTCTGACCCCCGGGAGTGTTTGATGGTACTTTGTGGAGGGAGATTCACTCTGTGTCTGACCCCGGGAGTATGTGATGGGACGGTCTGGAGGGAGATTCACTCTGTGTCTGACCCTAGTAGTGTGTGATGGGACGGTGTGGAGGGAGATTCACTTTGTGTCTGACGCCGGGAGTGTGTGATGGGACGATGTGGAGGGAGATTCACTCTGTGTCTGACCCCGGGATTGTGTGATGGGACGGTGCGGATGGAGATTCACTCTGTGTCTGACCCCGGGAGTGTTTGATGGGACCGTGTAAAGGAATAATCTCTCTGTCTCTGACCCCGGGAGTGTTTGATGGGACCGTGCAGAGTAATAATCACTCTGTTTCTGAGCCAGGGAATCTTTGTTGGGACCGTGTAGAGGAATAATCTCTCTGTGTCTGACCACGGGAGTGTGTGATGGGACGGTGTGGAGGGAGATTCACTCTGTGTCTGACCCCGGGAGTGATTGATGGGACCGTGTAGAGGAATAATCACTCTGTGTCTGACCCCGGGAGTGTGTGATGGGACGGTGTGGAGGGAGATTCACTTTTTGTCTGACCCAGGGATTGTCTGATGGGACCGTGTAGAGGAATAATCACTCTGTGTCTGACCCCGTGAGCGTGTGATGACACGGTGTGGAGGGAGATTCACTCTTTGTCTGACCTCGGGAGTGTGTGATGCGACCGTGTAGATGAATAATCACTCTGTGTCTGACCACGGGACTGTGTGATGGGACGGTGCGGAGGGAGATTCACACTGTGTCTGAAACCGAGAGTGTTTGATGGGACCGTGTAGAGGAATAATCACTCTGTGTCTGACCCCGGGAGTGTTTGATGGGACCGTGCAGAGATTAATCACTCTGTGTCTGACCCAGGGAGCCTTTGTTGGGACCGTGTAGAGGAATAATCGCTCCGCGTCTGACCCCGGGAATGTTTGATGGGACCGTGTACAGGCATAATCACTCTGTCTCTGACCCCGGGAGTGTTTGATGGGACCGTGTAGAGGAATAATCTCTCTGTGTCTGACCACGGGAGTGTGTGATGGGACCGTGTAGAGGAATAATCACTCTGTGTCTTACCCCGTGAGCGTGTGATGACACGGTGTGGAGGGAGATTCACTCTGTGTCTGACCCCGGGAGTGTGTGATGGGACCGTGTAGAGGAATAATCACTCTGAGTCTGACCCCGGTAGTGTTTGATGGGACCGTGTAGAGGAATAATCTCTCTGTGTCTGACCACGGGAGTGTGTGATGGGACGGTGCGGATGGAGATTCACTCTGTGTCTGACGCCGGGAGTGTGTGATGGGACGGTGTGGAAGGAGATTCACTCTGTGTCTGATCCCGGGAGTGTGTGATGGGACCGTGTAGAGGAATAATCACTCTGTCTGTCCCCGGGAGGGTTCGATGGGACCGTGTAGAGGAATAATCTCTTTGTGTCTGACCACGGGAGTGTGTGATGGGACGGTGTGGAGGGAGATTCACTCTGTGTCTGACCCCGCGAGTGTGTGATGGGACGGTGTGGAGGGAATTCACTTTTTGTCTGACCCAGGGGTTGTCTGATGGGACCGTGTAGAGGAATAATCACTCTGTGTCTGACCCCGTGAGCGTGTGATGACACGGTGTGGAGGGAGATTCACTCTTTGTCTGACCTCGGGAGTGTGTGATGCGACCGTGTAGATGAATAATCACTCTGTGTCTGACCACGGGACTGTGTGATGGGACGGTGTGGAGGGAGATTCACACTGTGTCTGAAACCGAGAGTGTTTGATGGTACCGTGTAGAGGAATAATCACTCTGTGTCTGACCCCGGGAGTGTTTGATGGTACCGTGCAGAGATTAATCACTCTGTGTCTGACCCAGGGAGCCTTTGTTGGGACCGTGTAGAGGAATAATCGTTCCGCGTCTGACCCCGGGAATGTTTGATGGGACCGTGTACAGGCATAATCACTCTGTCTCTGACCCCGGGAGTGTTTGATGGGACCGTGCAGAGTAATAATCACTCTGTGTCTGAGCCAGGGAGTCTTTGTTGGGACCGTGTAGAGGAATAATCTCTCTGTGTCTGACCACGGGAGTGTGTGATGGGACGGTGTGGAGGGAGATTCACTCTGTGTCTGACCCCGGGAGTGTTTGATGGGACCGTGTAGAGGAATAATCACTCTGTGTCTGACCCCGGGAGTGTGTGATGGGACGGTGTGGAGGGAGATTCACTTTTTGTCTGACCCAGGGATTGTTTGATGGGACCGTGTAGAGGAATAATCACTCTGTGTCTTACCCCGTGAGCGTGTGATGACACGGTGTGGAGGGAGATTCACTCTGTGTCTGACCCCGGGAGTGTGTGATGGGACCGTGTAGAGGAATAATCACTCTGTGTCTGACCCCGGGAGTGTTTGATGGGACCGTGTAGAGGAATAATCTCTCTGTGTCTGACCACGGGAGTGTGTGATGGGACGGTGCGGATGGAGATTCACTCTGTGTCTGACGCCGGGAGTGTGTGATGGGACGGTGTGGAAGGAGATTCACTCTGTGTCTGATCCCGGGAGTGTGTGATGGGACCGTGTAGAGGAATAATCACTCTGTCTGACCCCGGGAGGGTTCGATGGGACCGTGTAGAGGAATAATCTCTTTGTGTCTGACCACGGGAGTGTGTGATGGGACGGTGTGGAGGGAGATTCACTCTGTGTCTGACCCCGGGAGTGTGTGATGGGACAGTGTGGAGGGAATTCACTTTTTGTCTGACCCAGGGATTGTTTGATGGGACTGTGTAGAGGAATAATCACTCTGTGTCTGACCCCGTGAGCGTGTGATGACACGGTGTGGAGGGAGATTCACTCTTTGTCTGACCTCGGGAGTGTGTGATGCGACCGTGTAGATGAATAATCACTCTGTGTCTGACCACGGGACTGTGTGATGGGACGGTGTGGAGGGAGATTCACACTGTGTTTGAAAGCGAGAGTGTTTGATGGGACGGCGTAGAGGAATAATCACTCTGTGTCTGACCCCGGGGGTGTTTTATGGGACCGTGTAGAGGAATAATCACTCTGTGTCTGACCCCGGGAGTGTTTGATGGGACCGTGTACAGGCATAATCACTCTGTGTCTGACCCCGGGAGTGTTTGATGGGACCGTGCAGAGTAATAATCACTCTGTGTCTGACCCAGGGAGTCTTTGTTGGGACCGTGTAGAGGAATAATCGCTCACGCGTCTCTCCCCGGGAGTGTTTGATGGGACCGTGTAGAGGAATAATCACTCTGGGTCTGTCCCCCGGGAGTGTTTGATGGGACGATGTGGAGGGTGTTTCACTCTGTGTCTGACCCTAGTAGTGTGTGATTGGACGGTGTGGAGGGAGATTCACTTTGTGTCTGACGCCGAGAGTGTGTGATGGGACGATGTGGAGAGAGATTCACTCTGTGTCTGATCCCGGGAGTGTGTGATGAGACCGTGTAGAGGAATAATCACTCTGTGTCTGACCCCGGGAGTGTTTGATGGGACCGTGTAGAGGAATAATCTCTCTGTGTCTGACCACGGGAGTGTGTGATCGGACGGTGCGGATGGAGATTCACTCTGTGTTTTACGCCGGGAGTGTGTGATGGGACGGTGTGGAAGGAGATTCACTCTGTGTCTGATCCCGGGAGTGTGTGATGGGACCGTGTAGAGGAATAATCACTCTGTCTGACCCCGGGAGTGTTCGATGGGACCGTGTAGAGGAATAATCTCTTTGTGTCTGACTACGGGAGTGTGTGATGGGACGGTGTGGAGGGAGATTCACTCTGTGTCGAACCCCGGGAGTGTGTGATGGGACGGTGTGGAGGGAATTCACTTTTTGTCTGACCCAGGGATTGTTTGATGGGACTGTGTAGAGGAATAATCACTCTGTGTCTGACCCCGTGAGCGTGTGATGACACGGTGTGGAGGGAGATTCACTCCTTGTCTGAACTCGGGAGTGTGTGATGCGACCGTGTAGATGAATAATCACTCTGTGTCTGACCACGGGACTGTGTGATGGGACGGTGTGGAGGGAGATTCACACTGTGTCTGAAACCGAGAGTGTTTGATGGGACGGCGTAGAGGAATAATCACTCTGTGTCTGACCCCGGGGTTGTTATATGGGACCGTGTAGAGGAATAATCACTCTGTGTCTGACCCCGGGAGTGTTTGATGGGACCGTGTACAGGCATAATCACTCTGTGTCTGACCCCGGGAGTGTTTGATTGGACCGTGCAGAGTAATAATCACTCTGTGTCTGACCCAGGGAGTCTTTGTTGGGACCGTGTAGAGGAATAATCGCTCCGCGTCTGACCCCGGGAGTGTTTGATGGGACCGTGTAGAGGAATATACACTCTGGGTCTGTCCCCCGGGAGTGTTTGATGGGACGATGTGGAGGGTGTTTCACTCTGTGTCTGACCCCGGGAGTGTGTGATGGGACGGTCTGGAGGGAGATTCACTCTGTGTCTGACCCTAGTAGTGTGTGATGGGACGGTGTGGAGGGAGATTCACTCTGTGTCTGACCCCGTGAGTGTATGATGGGGCTGTGTAGAGGAACAATCACTCCGTGTCTGACCCCGGGAGTGTTGATGGGACCGTGTAGAGGAATAATCACTCTGTGTCTGGCCCCCGTGTGTGTTTGATGGGACGATGTGGCGGGAGATTCACTCTGTGTCTGACCCCGGGAGTATGTGATGGGACGGTCTGGAGGGAGATTCACTCTGTGTCTGACCCCGGGATTGTGTGATGGGACGGTGCGGATGGAGATACACTCTGTGTCTGACCCCGGGAGTGTTTGATGGGACCGTGTAGAGTAATAATCTCATTGTGTCAGACCACGGGAGTGTGTGATGGGACGGTGTGGAGGGAGATTCAGTCTGTGTCTGACCCCGGGAGTGTTTGATGGGACAGTGTAGAGGAATAATCTCTCTGTGTCTGACCACGGGATTGTGTGATGGGACGGTGCGGATGGAGATTCACTCTGTGTCTGACCCCGGGAGTGTTTGATGGGACCGTGTAGAGGAAAAATCTCTCTGTTTCAGACCACGGGAGGGTGTGATGGGACGGTGTGGAGGGAGATTCACTCTGTGTCTGTCCCCGGAGGTTTTTGATGGGTCCGTGTAGAGGAATAATCACTTTGTGTCTGACCCCGGGAATGTTTGATGGGACCGTGTACAGGCATAATCACTCTGTCTCTGATCCCGGGAGTGTTTGATGGGACCGTGCAGAGTAATAATCACTCTGTGTCTGAGCCAGGGAGTCTTTATTGGGACCGTGTAGAGGAATAATCTCTCTGTGTCTGACCACGGGACTGTGTGATGGGACGGTGTGGAGGGAGATTCACTCTGTGTCTGACCCCGGGAGTGTTTGATGGGACCGTGTAGAGGAATAATCACTCTGTGTCTGACCCCGGGAGTGTGTGATGGGGCGGTGTGGAGGGAGATTCACTTTTTGTCTGACCCAGGGATTGTTTGATGGGACCGTGTAGAGGAATAATCACTCTGTGTCTTACCCCGTGAGCGTGTGATGACACGGTGTGGAGGGAGATTCACTCTTTGTCTGACCTCGGGAGTGTGTGATGCGACCGTGTAGATGAATAATCACTCTGTGTCTGACCACGGGACTGTGTGATGGGACGGTGTGGAGGGAGATTCACACTGTGTCTGAAACCGAGAGTGTTTGATGGGACCGTGTAGAGGAATAATCTCTCTGTGTCTGACCCCGGGAGTGTTTGATGGGACCGTGCAGAGTAATAATCACTCTGTGTCTGACCCAGGGAGCCTTTGTTGGGACCGTGTAGAGGAATAATCGCTCCGCGTCTGACCCCGGGAGTGTTTGATTGGACCGTGTAGAGGAATAATCACTCTGTGTCTGACGCCGGTAGTGAGTGATGGGACGATGTGGAGGGAGATTCACTCTGTGTCTGACCCCGGGATTGTGTGATGGGACGGTGCGGATGGAGATTCACTCTGTGTCTGACCCCGGGAGTGTTTGATGGGACCGTGTAAAGGAATAATCTCTCTGTCTCTGACCCCGGGAGTGTTTGATGGGACCGTGCAGAGTAATAATCACTCTGTTTCTGAGCCAGGGAATCTTTGTTGGGACCGTGTAGAGGAATAATCTCTCTGTGTCTGACCACGGGAGTGTGTGATGGGACGGTGTGGAGGGAGATTCACTCTGAGTCTGACCCCGGGAGTGATTGATGGGACCGTGTAGAGGAATAATCACTCTGTGTCTGACCCCGGGAGTGTGTGATGGGACGGTGTGGAGGGAGATTCACTTTTTGTCTGACCCAGGGATTGTCTGATGGGACCGTGTAGAGGAATAATCACTCTGTGTCTGACCCCGTGAGCGTGTGATGACACGGTGTGGAGGGAGATTCACTCTTTGTCTGACCTCGGGAGTGTGTGATGCGACCGTGTAGATGAATAATCACTCTGTGTCTGACCACGGGACTGCGTGATGGGACGGTGTGGAGGGAGATTCACACTGTGTCTGAAACCGAGAGTGTTTGATGGGACCGTGTAGAGGAATAATCACTCTGTGTCTGACCCCGTGAGCGTGTGATGACACGGTGTGGAGGGAGATTCACTCTTTGTCTGAACTCGGGTGTGTGAGATGCGACCGTGTAGATGAATAATCACTCTGTGTCTGACCACGGTACTGTGTGATGTGACGGTGCGGATGGAGATTCACTCTGTGTCTGATCCCGGGGGTGTTTTATGGGACCGTGTAGAGGAATAATCACTCTGTGTCTGACCCCGGGAGTGTTTGATGGGACCGTGTACAGGCATAATCACACTGTGTCTGACCCCGTGAGCGTGTGATGACACGGTGTGGAGGGAGATTCACTCTTTGTCTGAACTCGGGTGTGTGAGATGCGACCGTGTAGATGAATAATCACTCTGTGTCTGACCACGGTACTGTGTGATGTGACGGTGCGGATGGAGATTCACTCTGTGTCTGATCCCGGGGGTGTTTTATGGGACCGTGTAGAGGAATAATCACTCTGTGTCTGACCCCGGGAGTGTTTGATGGGACCGTGTACAGGCATAATCACTCTGTCTCTGATCCCGGGAGTGTTTGATGGGACCGTGCAGAGTAATAATCACTCTGTGTCTGAGCCAGGGAGTCTTTATTGGGACCGTGTAGAGGAATAATCTCTCTGTGTCTGACCACGGGACTGTGTGATGGGACGGTGTGGAGGGAGATTCACTCTGTGTCTGACCCCGGGAGTGTTTGATGGGACCGTGTAGAGGAATAATCACTCTGTGTCTGACCCCGGGAGTGTGTGATGGGGCGGTGTGGAGGGAGATTCACTTTTTGTCTGACCCAGGGATTGTTTGATGGGACCGTGTAGAGGAATAATCACTCTGTGTCTTCCCCGTGAGCGTGTGATGACACGGTGTGGAGGGAGATTCACTCTTTGTCTGACCTCGGGAGTGTGTGATGCGACCGTGTAGATGAATAATCACTCTGTGTCTGACCACGGGACTGTGTGATGGGACGGTGTGGAGGGAGATTCACACTGTGTCTGAAACCGAGAGTGTTTGATGGGACCGTGTAGAGGAATAATCACTCTGTGTCTGACCCCGGGAGTGTTTGATGGGACCGTGCAGAGTAATAATCACTCTGTGTCTGACCCAGGGAGCCTTTGTTGGGACCGTGTAGAGGAATAATCGCTCCGCGTCTGACCCCGGGAGTGTTTGATTGGACCGTGTAGAGGAATAATCACTCTGTGTCTGACGCCGGGAGTGAGTGATGGGACGATGTGGAGGGAGATTCACTCTGTGTCTGACCCCGGGATTGTGTGATGGGACGGTGCGGATGGAGATTCACTCTGTGTCTGACCCCGGGAGTGTTTGATGGGACCGTGTAAAGGAATAATCTCTCTGTCTCTGACCCCGGGAGTGTTTGATGGGACCGTGCAGAGTAATAATCACTCTGTTTCTGAGCCAGGGAATCTTTGTTGGGACCGTGTAGAGGAATAATCTCTCTGTGTCTGACCACGGGAGTGTGTGATGGGACGGTGTGGAGGGAGATTCACTCTGAGTCTGACCCCGGGAGTGATTGATGGGACCGTGTAGAGGAATAATCACTCTGTGTCTGACCCCGGGAGTGTGTGATGGGACGGTGTGGAGGGAGATTCACTTTTTGTCTGACCCAGGGATTGTCTGATGGGACCGTGTAGAGGAATAATCACTCTGTGTCTGACCCCGTGAGCGTGTGATGACACGGTGTGGAGGGAGATTCACTCTTTGTCTGACCTCGGGAGTGTGTGATGCGACCGTGTAGATGAATAATCACTCTGTGTCTGACCACGGGACTGCGTGATGGGACGGTGTGGAGGGAGATTCACACTGTGTCTGAAACCGAGAGTGTTTGATGGGACCGTGTAGAGGAATAATCACTCTGTGTCTGACCCCGTGAGCGTGTGATGACACGGTGTGGAGGGAGATTCACTCATTGTCTGAACTCGGGTGTGTGAGATGCGACCGTGTAGATGAATAATCACTCTGTGTCTGACCACGGTACTGTGTGATGTGACGGTGCGGATGGAGATTCACTCTGTGTCTGATCCCGGGGGTGTTTTATGGGACCGTGTAGAGGAATAATCACTCTGTGTCTGACCCCGGGAGTGTTTGATGGGACCGTGTACAGGCATAATCACACTGTGTCTGACCCCGTGAGCGTGTGATGACACGGTGTGGAGGGAGATTCACTCTTTGTCTGAACTCGGGTGTGTGAGATGCGACCGTGTAGATGAATAATCACTCTGTGTCTGACCACGGTACTGTGTGATGTGACGGTGCGGATGGAGATTCACTCTGTGTCTGATCCCGGGGGTGTTTTATGGGACCGTGTAGAGGAATAATCACTCTGTGTCTGACCCCGGGAGTGTTTGATGGGACCGTGTACAGGCATAATCACTCTGTGTCTGACCCCGGGAGTGTTTGATGGGACCGTGCAGAGTAATAATCACTCTGTGTCTGACCCAGGGAGTGTTTGATGGGACGATGTGGAGGGTGTTTCACTCTGTGTCTGACCCTAGTAGTGTGTGATTGGACTGTGTGGAGGGAGATTCACTCTGTGTTTGACCCCGGGGGTGTTTGATGGGACTGTGTAGAGGAATAATCTCTCTGTGTCTGACCACGGGAGTGTGTGATCGGACGGTGCGGATGGAGATTCACTCTGTGTCTGACGCCGGGAGTGTGTGATGGGACGATGTGGAGAGAGATTCACTCTGTGTCTGATCCCGGGAGTGTTTGATGGGACCGTGTAGAGGAATAATCACTCTGTGTCTGACCCCGGGAGTGTGTGATGTGACGGTGCGGATGGAGATTCACTCTGTGTCTGATCCCGGGAGTGTGTGATGAGACCGTGTAGAGGAATAATCACTCTGTGTCTGACCCCGGGAGTGTTTGATGGGACCGTGTAGAGGAATAATCTCTCTGTGTCTGACCACGGGAGTGTGTGATCGGACGGTGCGGATGGAGATTCACTCTGTGTCTGACGCCGGGAGTGTGTGATGGGACGGTGTGGAAGGAGATTCACTCTGTGTCTGATCCCGGGAGTGTGTGATGGGACCGTGTAGAGGAATAATCACTCTGTCTGACCCCGGGAGTGTTCGATGGGACCGTGTAGAGGAATAATCTCTTTGTGTCTGACCACGGGAGTGTGTGATGGGACTGTGTGGAGGGAGATTCACTCTGTGTCTGACCCCGGGAGTGTGTGAAGGGACGGTGTGGAGGGAATTCACTTTTTGTCTGACCTAGGGATTGTTTGATGGGACTGTGTAGAGGAATAATCACTCTGTGTCTGACCCCGTGAGCGTGTGATGACACGGTGTGGAGGGAGATTCACTCTTTGTCTGACCTCGGGAGTGTGTGATGCGACCGTGTAGATGAATAATCACTCTGTGTCTGACCACGGGACTGTGTGATGGGACGGTGTGGAGGGAGATTCACACTGTGTCTGAAACCGAGAGTGTTTGATGGGACGGCGTAGAGGAATAATCACTCTGTGTCTGACCCCGGGGGTGTTTTATGGGACCGTGTAGAGGAATAATCACTCTGTGTCTGACCCCGGGAGTGTTTGATGGGACCGTGTACAGGCATAATCAATCTGTGTCTGACCCAGGGAGTCTTTGTTGGGACCGTGTAGAGGAATAATCGCTCCGCGTCTGACCCCGGGAGTGTTTGATGGGACCGTGTAGAGGAATATACACTCTGGGTCTGTTCCCCGGGAGTGTTTGATGGGACGATGTGGAGGGTGTTTCACTCTGTGTCTGACCCCGGGAGTGTGTGATGGGACGGTCTGGAGGGAGATTCACTCTGTGTCTGACCCTAGTAGTGTGTGATGGGACGGTGTGGAGGGAGATTCACTCTGTGTTTGACCCCGTGAGTGTATGATGGGACGGTGTGGAGGGAGATTCACTCTCTGTCTGACCCCGGGGGTGTTTGATGGGGCTGTGTAGAGGAACAATCACTCCGTGTCTGACCCCGGGAGTGTTGATGGGACCGTGTAGAGGAATAATCACTCTGTGTCTGGCCCCCGTGTGTGTTTGATGGGACGATGTGGAGGGAGATTCACTCTGTGTCTGACCCCGGGAGTATGTGATGGGACGGTCTGGAGGGAGATTCACTCTGTGTCTGACCCCGGGAGTGTTTGATGGGACAGTGTAGAGGAATAATCTCTCTGTGTCTGACCACGGGATTGTGTGATGGGACGGTGCGGATGGAGATTCACTCTGTGTCTGACCCCGGGAGTGTGTGATGGGACCGTGTAGAGGAATAATCACTCTGTCTGACCCCGGGAGTGTTCGATGGGGACCGTGTAGAGGAATAATCTCTTTGTGTCTGACCACGGGAGTGTGTGATGGGACTGTGTGGAGGGAGATTCACTCTGTGTCTGACCCCGGGAGTGTGTGAAGGGACGGTGTGGAGGGAATTCACTTTTGTCTGACCCAGGGATTGTTTGATGGGACTGTGTAGAGGAATAATCACTCTGTGTCTGACCCCGTGAGCGTGTGATGACACGGTGTGGAGGGAGATTCACTCTTTGTCTGACCTCGGGAGTGTGTGATGCGACCGTGTAGATGAATAATCACTCTGTGTCTGACCACGGGACTGTGTGATGGGACGGTGTGGAGGTAGATTCACACTGTGTCTGAAACCGAGAGTGTTTGATGGGACGGCGTAGAGGAATAATCACTCTGTGTCTGACCCCGGGGGTGTTTTATGGGACCGTGTAGAGGAATAATCACTCTGTGTCTGACCCCGGGAGTGTTTGATGGGACCGTGTACAGGCATAATCACTCTGTGTCTGACCCAGGGAGTCTTTGTTGGGACCGTGTAGAGGAATAATCGCTCCGCGTCTGACCCCGGGAGTGTTTGATGGGACCGTGTAGAGGAATATACACTCTGGGTCTGTTCCCCGGGAGTGTTTGATGGGACGATGTGGAGGGTGTTTCACTCTGTGTCTGACCCCGGGAGTGTGTGATGGGACGGTCTGGAGGGAGATTCACTCTGTGTCTGACCCTAGTAGTGTGTGATGGGACGGTGTGGAGGGAGATTCACTCTGTGTCTGACCCGTGAGTGTATGATGGGACGGTGTGGAGGGAGATTCACTCTCTGTCTGACCCCGGGGGTGTTTGATGGGGCTGTGTAGAGGAACAATCACTCCGTGTCTGACCCCGGGAGTGTTGATGGGACCGTGTAGAGGAATAATCACTCTGTGTCTGGCCCCCGTGTGTGTTGATGGGACGATGTGGAGGGAGATTCACTCTGTGTCTGACCCCGGGAGTATGTGATGGGACGGTCTGGAGGGAGATTCACTCTGTGTCTGACCCCGGGAGTGTTTGATGGGACAGTGTAGAGGAATAATCTCTCTGTGTCTGACCACGGGATTGTGTGATGGGACGGTGCGGATGGAGATTCACTCTGTGTCTGACCCCGGGAGTGTTTGATGGGACCGTGTAGAGGAAAAATCTCTCAGATTCAGACCACGGGAGTGTGTGATGGGACGGTGTGGAGGGAGATTCACTCTGTGTCTGTCCCCGGGGGTTTTTGATGGGTCCGTGTAGAGGAATAATCACTTTGTGTCTGACCCCGGGAGTGTTTGATGGGACCGTGCAGAGTAATAATCACTCTGTGTCTGAGCCAGGGAGTCTTTGTTGGGACCGTGTAGAGGAATAATCTCTCTGTGTCTGACCACGGGAGTGTGTGATGGGACGGTGTGGAGGGAGATTCACTCTGTGTCTGACCCCGGGAGTGTTTGATGGGACCGTGTAGAGGAATAATCACTCTGTGTCTGACCCGGGGAGTGTGTGATGGGACGGTGTGGAGGGAGATTCACTTTTTGTCTGACCCAGGGATTGTTTGATGGGACCGTGTAGAGGAATAATCACTCTGTGTCTTACCCCGTGAGCGTGTGATGACACGGTGTGGAGGGAGATTCACTCTTTGTCTGACCTCGGGAGTGTGTGATGCGACCGTGTAGATGAATAATCACTCTGTGTCTGACCACGGGACTGTGTGATGGGACGGTGTGGAGGGAGATTCACACTGTGTCTGAAACCGAGAGTGTTTTATGGGACCGTGTAGAGGAATAATCACTCTGTGTCTGACCCCGGGAGTGTTTGATGGGACCGTGCAGAGTAATAATCACTCTGTGTCTGACCCAGGGAGCCTTTGTTGGGACCGTGTAGAGGAAGAATCGCTCCGCGTCTGACCCCGGGAGTGTTTGATTGGACCGTGTAGAGGAATAATCACTCTGTGTCTGACCCCGGGAGTGTGTGATGTGACGGTGCGGATGGAGATTCACTCTGTGTCTGCTCCCGGGAGTGTGTGATGGGACCGTGTAGAGGAATAATCACTCTGTGTCTGACCCCGGGAGTGTTTGATGGGACCGTGCAGAGTAATAATCACTCTGTGTCTGACCCAGGGAGTCTTTGTTGGGACCGTGTAGAGGAATAATCGCTCCGCGTCTGTCCCCGGGAGTGTTTGATGGGACCGTGTAGAGGAATAATCACTCTGGGTCTGTCCCCCGGGAGTGTTTGATGGGACGATGTGGAGGGTGTTTCACTCTGTGTCTGACCCCGGGAGTGTGTGATGGGACGGTCTGGAGGGAGATTCACTCTGTTTCTGACCCTAGTAGTGTGTGATGGGACGGTGTGGAGGGAGATTCACTCTGTGTCTGACCCCGTGAGTGTACGATGGGACGGTGTGGAGGGAGATTCACTCTGTGTCTGACCCCGGGGGTGTTTGATGGGGCTGTGTAGAGGAACAATCACTCCGTGTCTGACCCCGGGAGTGTTTATGGGACCGTGTAGAGGAATAATCACTCTGTGTCTGGCCCCCGTGTGTGTTTGATGGGACGATGTGGAGGGAGATTCACTCTGTGTCTGACCCTAGTAGTGTGTGATGGGACTGTGTGGAGGGAGATTCACTCTGTGTTTGACCCCGGGGGTGTTTGATGGGACTGTGTAGAGGAATAATCACTCCGTGTCTGACCCCCGGGAGTGTATGATGGGACCGTGTAGAGGAATAATCACTCTGTGTCTGACACCCGGGAGTTTTTGATGGGACGATGTGGAGGGAGATTCACTCAGTGTGTGACCCCGGGAGTATGTGATGGGACGGTCTGGAGGGAGATTCACTCCGTGTCTGACCCTAGTAGTGTGTGATGGGACGGTGTGGAGGGAGATTCACTTTGTGTCTGACGCCGGGAGTGTGTGATGGGACGATGTGGAGGGAGATTCACTCTGTGTCTGATCCCGGGAGTGTTTGATGGGACCGTGTAGAGGAATAATCACTCTGTGTCTGACCCCGGGAGTGTGTGATGTGACGGTGCGGATGGAGATTCACTCTGTGTCTGATCCCGGGAGTGTGTGATGGGACCGTGTAGAGGAATAATCTCTCTGTGGCAGACCACGGGAGTGTGTGATGGGACGGTGTGGAGGGAGATTCACTCTGTGTCTGACCCCGGGAGTGTTTGATGGGACCGTGTAGATGAAAAATCACTCTGTTTCTGACCCCGGGAGTGTGTGATGGGACTGTGTGGAGGGAGATTCACACTGTGTTTGACCCCGGGGGTGTTTGATGGGACTGTGTAGAGGAATAATCACTCCGTGTCTGACCCCCGGGAGTGTATGATGGGACCGTGTAGAGGAATAATCACTCTGTGTCTGACACCCGGGAGTTTTTGATGGGACGATGTGGAGGGAGATTCACTCAGTGTGTGACCCCGGGAGTATGTGATGGGACGGTCTGGAGGGAGATTCACTCCGTGTCTGACCCTAGTAGTGTGTGATGGGACGGTGTGGAGGGAGATTCACTTTGTGTCTGACGCCGGGAGTGTGTGATGGGACGATGTGGAGGGAGATTCACTCTGTGTCTGATCCCGGGAGTGTTTGATGGGACCGTGTAGAGGAATAATCACTCTGTGTCTGACCCCGGGAGTGTGTGATGTGACGGTGCGGATGGAGATTCACTCTGTGTCTGATCCCGGGAGTGTGTGATGGGACCGTGTAGAGGAATAATCACTCTGTGTCTGACCCCGGGAGTATGTGATGGGTCGGTCTGGAGGGAGGTTCACTCTGTGTCTGACCCTAGTAGTGTGTGATGGGACTGTGTGGAGGGAGATTCACTCTGTGTCTGACCCCGGGGGTGTTTGATGGGGCTGTGTAGAGGAACAATCACTCCGTGTATGACCCCGGGAGTGTTGATGGGACCGTGTAGATGAATAATCACTCTGTGTCTGACCCCCGGGAGTGTTTGATGGGACCGTGTAGAGGAATAATCACTCTGTGTCTGACCCCCGGGAGTGTTTGATGGTACTTTGTGGAGGGAGATTCACTCTGTGTCTGACCCCGGGAGTATGTGATGGGACGGTCTGGAGGGAGATTCACTCTGTGTCTGACCCTAGTAGTGTGTGATGGGACGGTGTGGAGGGAGATTCACTTTGTGTCTGACGCCGGGAGTGTGTGCTGGGACGATGTGGAGGGAGGTTCACTCTGTGTCTGACCCCGGGATTGTGTGATGGGACGGTGCGGATGGAGATTCACTCTGTGTCTGACCCCGGGAGTGTTTGATGGGACCGTGTAGAGGAATAATCTCTCTGTGGCAGACCACGGGAGTGTGTGATGGGACGGTGTGGAGGGAGATTCACTCTGTGTCTGACCCCGGGAGTGTTTGATGGGACCGTGTAGATGAATAATCACTCTGTTTCTGACCCCGGGAGTGTGTGATGGGACTGTGTGGAGGGAGATTCACTCTGTGTTTGACCCCGGGGGTGTTTGAAGGGACTGTGTAGAGGAATAATCACTCCGTGTCTGACCCCCGGGAGTGTATGATGGGACCGTGTAGAGGAATAATCACTCTGTGTCTGACACCCGGGAGTGTTTGATGGGACGATGTGGAGGGAGATTCACTCAGTGTGTGACACCGGGAGTATGTGATGGGACGGTCTGGAGGGAGATTCACTCCGTGTCTGACCCTAGTAGTGTGTGATGGGACGGTGTGGAGGGAGATTCACTTTGTGTCTGACGCCGGGAGTGTGTGATGGGACGATGTGGAGGGAGATTCACTCTGTGTCTGATCCCGGGAGTGTTTGATGGGACCGTGTAGAGGAATAATCACTCTGTGTCTGACCACGGGAGTGTGTGATGTGAGGGTGCGGATGGAGATTCACTCTGTGTCTGATCCCGGGAGTGTGTGATGGGACCGTGTAGAGGAATAATCACTCTGTGTCTGACCCCGGGAGTGTTTGATGGGACCGTGTAGAGGAATAATCTCTCTGTGTCTGACCACGGGAGTGTGTGATGGGACGATGTGGAGGGTGATTCACTCTGTGTCTGACCCCGGGAGTATGTGATGGGTCGGTCTGGAGGGAGACTCACTCTGTGTCTGACCCTAGTAGTGTGTGATGGGACGGTGTGGAGGGAGATTCACTCTGTGTCTGACCCCGTGAGTGTACGATGGGACGGTGCGGATGGAGATTCACTCTGTGTCTGACCCCGGGAGTGTTTGATGGGACCGTGTAGAGGAATAATCTCTCTGTGTCAGACCACGGGAGTGTGTGATGGGACGGTGTCGAGGGAGATTCAGTCTGTGTCTGACCCCGGGAGTGTTTGATGGGACAGTGTAGAGGAATAATCTCTCTGTGTCTGACCACGGGATTGTGTGATGGGAAGGTGCGGATGGAGATTCACTCTGTGTCTGACCCCGGGAGTGTTTGATGGGACCGTGTAGAGGAATAATCACTTTGTGCCTGACCCCGGGAATGTTTGATGGGACCGTGTACAGGCATAATCACTGTGTCTGACCCCGGGAGTGTTTGATGGGACCGTGCAGAGTAATAATCACTCTGTGTCTGAGCCAGGGAGTCTTTGTTGGGACCGTGTAGAGGAATAATCTCTCTGTGTCTGACCACGGGAGTGTGTGACGGGACGGTGTGGAGGGAGTTTCACTTTTTGTCTGACCCAGGGATTGTTTGATGGGACCGTGTAGAGGAATAATCACACTGTGTCTGACCCCGTGAGCGTGTGATGAAACGGTGTGGAGGGAGATTCACTCTTAATCTGACCTCGGGAGTGTGAGATGCGACCGTGTAGATGAATAATCACTCTGTGTCTGACCACGGTACTGTGTGATGGGACGGTGTGGAGGGTGATTCACACTGTGTCTGAAACCGAGAGTGTTTGATGGGACCGTGTAGAGGAATAATCGCTCCGCGTCTGACCCCGGGAGTGTTTGATGGGACCGTGTAGAGGAATAATCACTCTGTGTCTGACCCCCGGGAGTGTTGGATGGGACGATGTGGAGGGTGTTTCACTCTGTGTCTAACCCCGGGAGTATGTGATGGGTCGGTCTCGAGGGAGACTCACTCTGTGTCTGACCCTAGTAGAGTGTGATGGGACGGTGTGGAGGGAGATTCACTCTTTGTCTGACCTCGGGAGTGTGTGATGCGACCGTGTAGATGAATAATCACTCTGTGTCTGACCACGGGACTGTGTGATGGGACGGTGTGGAGGGAGATTCACACTGTGTCTGAAACCGAGAGTGTTTGATGGGACCGTGTAGAGGAATAATCACTCTGTGTCTGACCCCGGGAGTGTTTGATGGGACCGTGCAGAGTAATAATCACTCTGTGTCTGACCCAGGGAGCCTTTGTTGGGACCGTGTAGAGGAATAATCGCTCCGCGTCTGACCCCGGGAGTGTTTGATGGGTCCGTGTAGAGGAATAATCACTCTGTGTCTGACCCCCGGGAGTGTTTGATGGGACGATGTGGTGGGGGTTTCACTCTGTGTCTGACCCCGGGAGTATGTGATGGGTCGGTCTGGAGGGAGACTCACTCTGTGTCTGTCCCTAGTAGTGTGTGATGGGACGGTGTGGAGGGAGATTCACTCTGTGTCTGACCCCGTGAGTGTACGATGGGACGGTGCGGATGGAGATTCACTCTGTGTCTGACCCCGGGAGTGTTTGATGGGACCGTGTAGAGGAATAATCTCTCTGTGTCAGACCCCGTGAGCGTGTGATGACACGGTGTGGAGGGTGATTCACTCTTTGTCTGACCTCGGGAGTGTGTGATGCGACCGTGTAGATGAATAATCACTCTGTGTCTGACCACGGGACTGTGCGATGGGACGGTGTGGAGGGAGATTCACACTGTGTCTGAAACCGAGAGTGTTTGATGGGACCGTGCAGAGGAATAATCACTCTGTGTCTGACCCCGGGAATGTTTGATGGGACCGTGTACAGGCATCATCACTCTGTGTCTGACCCCGGGAGTGTTTGATGAGACCGTGCAGAGTAATAATCAATCTGTGTCTGACCCAGGGAGTCTTTGTTGGGACCGGGTAGAGGAATAATCGCTCCGCATCTGACCCGGGAGTGTTTGATGGGACCGCGTAGAGGAATAATCACTCTGTGTCTGACCCCCGGGAGTGTTTGATGGGACGATGTGGAGGGTGTTTCACTCTGTGTGTGACCCCGGGAGTATGTGATGGATCGGTCTGGAGGGAGATTCACTCTGTGTCTGACCCTAGTAGTGTGTGATGGGACGGTGTGGAGGGAGATTCACTCTGTGTCTGACCCCGGGGGTGTTTGATGGGGCTGTGTAGAGGAACAATCACTCCGTGTATGACCCCGGGAGTGTTGATGGGACCGTGTAGATGAATAATCACTCTGTGTCTGACCACGGGACTGTGCGATGGGACGGTGTGGAGGGAGATTCACACAGTGTCTGAAACCGAGAGTGTTTGATGGGACCGTGCAGAGGAATAATCACTCTGTGTCTGACCCCGGGAATGTTTGATGGGACCGTGTAGAGGAATAATCACTCTGTGTCTGACCCCGGGAATGTTTGATGGGACCGTGTACAGGCATCATCACTCTGTGTCTGACCCCGGGAGTGTTTGATGAGACCGTGCAGAGTAATAATCAATCTGTGTCTGACCCAGGGAGTCTTTGTTGGGACCGGGTAGAGGAATAATCGCTCCGCATCTGACCCGGGAGTGTTTGATGGGACCGTGTAGAGGAATAATCACTCTGTGTCTGACCCCGGGAGTGTTTGATGGGACCGTGTAGAGGAATAATCACTCTGTGTCTGACCCCGGGAGTGTTTGATGAGACCGTGCATAGTAATAATCAATCTGTGTCTGACCCAGGGAGTCTTTGTTGGGACCGGGTAGAGGAATAATCGCTCCGCATCTGACCCGGGAGTGTTTGATGGGACCGTGTAGAGGAATAATCACTCTGTGTCTGACCCCCGGGAGTGTTTGATGGGACGATGTGGAGGGTGTTTCACTCTGTGTGTGACCCCGGGAGTATGTTATGGATCGGTCTGGAGGGAGATTCACTCTGTGTCTGACCCTAGTAGTGTGTGATGGGAAGGTGTGGAGGGAGATTCACTCTGTGTCTGACCCCGGGGGTGTTTGATGGGGCTGTGTAGAGGAACAATCACTCCGTGTATGACCCCGGGAGTGTTGATGGGACGGTGTAGATGAATAATCACTCTGTGTCTGACCCCCGGGAGTGTTTGATGGTACTTTGTGGAGGGAGATTCACTCTGTGTCTGACCCCGGGAGTATGTGATGGGACGGTCTGGAGGGAGATTCACTCTGTGTCTGACCCTAGTAGTGTGTGATGGGACGGTGTGGAGGGAGATTCACTTTGTGTCTGACGCCGGGAGTGTGTGATGGGACGATGTGGAGGGAGATTCACTCTGTGTCTGACCCCGGGATTGTGTGATGAAACGGTGCGGATGGAGATTCACTCTGTGTCTGACCCCGGGAGTGTCTGATGGGACCGTGTAGAGGAATAATCTCTCTGTGGCAGACCACGGGAGTGTGTGATGGGACGGTGTGGAGGGAGATTCACTCTGTGTTTGACCCCGGGGGTGTTTGATGGGACTGTGTAGAGGAATAATCACTCCGTGTCTGACCCCCGGGAGTGTATGATGGGACCGTGTAGAGGAATAATCACTCTGTGTCTGACACCCGGGAGTTTTTGATGGGACGATGTGGAGGGAGATTCACTCAGTGTGTGACCCCGGGAGTATGTGATGGGACGGTCTGGAGGGAGATTCACTCCGTGTCTGACCCTAGTAGTGTGTGATGGGACGGTGTGGAGGGAGATTCACTTTGTGTCTGACGCCGGGAGTGTGTGATGGGACGATGTGGAGGGAGATTCACTCTGTGTCTGATCCCGGGAGTGTTTGATGGGACCGTGTAGAGGAATAATCACTCTGTGTCTGACCCCGGGAGTGTGTGATGTGACGGTGCGGATGGAGATTCACTCTGTGTCTGATCCCGGGAGTGTGTGATGGGACCGTGTAGAGGAATAATCACTCTGTGTCTGACCCCGGGAGTGTTTGATGGGACCGTGTAGAGGAATAATCTCTCTGTGTCTGACCACGGGAGTGTGTGATGGGACGATATGGAGGGTGATTCACTCTGTGTCTGACCCCGGGAGTATGTGATGGGTCGGTCTGGAGGGAGATTCACTCTGTGTCTGACCCTAGTAGTGTGTGATGGGACTGTGTGGAGGGAGATTCACTCTGTGTCTGACCTCGGGGGTGTTTGATGGGGCTGTGTAGAGGAACAATCACTCCGTGTATGACCCCGGGAGTGTTGATGGGACCGTGTAGATGAATAATCACTCTGTGTCTGACCCCCGGGAGTGTTTGATGGGACCGTGTAGAGGAATAATCACTCTGTGTCTGACCCCCGGGAGTGTTTGATGGTACTTTGTGGAGGGAGATTCACTCTGTGACTGACCCCGGGAGTATGTGATGGGACGGTCTGGAGGGAGATTCACTCTGTGTCTGACCCTAGTAGTGTGTGATGGGACTGTGTGGAGGGAGATTCACTCTGTGTTTGACCCCGGGGGTGTTTGATGGGACTGTGTAGAGGAATAATCACTCCGTGTCTGACCCCCGGGAGTGTATGATGGGACCGTGTAGAGGAATAATCACTCTGTGTCTGACACCCGGGAGTTTTTGATGGGACGATGTGGAGGGAGATTCACTCAGTGTGTGACCCCGGGAGTATGTGATGGGACGGTCTGGAGGGAGATTCACTCCGTGTCTGACCCTAGTAGTGTGTGATGGGACGGTGTGGAGGGAGATTCACTTTGTGTCTGACGCCGGGAGTGTGTGATGCGACGATGTGGAGGGAGATTCACTCTGTGTCTGATCCCGGGAGTGTTTGATGGGACCGTGTAGAGGAATAATCACTCTGTGTCTGACCCCGGGAGTGTGTGATGTGACGGTGCGGATGGAGATTCACTCTGTGTCTGATCCCGGGAGTGTGTGATGGGACCGTGTAGAGGAATAATCTCTCTGTGGCAGACCACGGGAGTGTGTGATGGGACGGTGTGGAGGGAGATTCACTCTGTGTCTGACCCCGGGAGTGTTTGATGGGACCGTGTAGATGAAAAATCACTCTGTTTCTGACCCCGGGAGTGTGTGATGGGACTGTGTGGAGGGAGATTCACTCTGTGTTTGACCCCGGGGGTGTTTGATGGGACTGTGTAGAGGAATAATCACTCCGTGTCTGACCCCCGGGAGTGTATGATGGGACCGTGTAGAGGAATAATCACTCTGTGTCTGACACCCGGGAGTTTTTGATGGGACGATGTGGAGGGAGATTCACTCAGTGTGTGACCCCGGGAGTATGTGTTGGGACGGTCTGGAGGGAGATTCACTCCGTGTCTGACCCTAGTAGTGTGTGATGGGACGGTGTGGAGGGAGATTCACTTTGTGTCTGACGCCGGGAGTGTGTGATGGGACGATGTGGAGGGAGATTCACTCTGTGTCTGATCCCGGGAGTGTTTGTTGGGACCGTGTAGAGGAATAATCACTCTGTGTCTGACCCCGGGAGTGTGTGATGTGACGGTGCGGATGGAGATTCACTCTGTGTCTGATCCCGGGAGTGTGTGATGGGACCGTGTAGAGGAATAATCACTCTGTGTCTGACCCCGGGAGTGTTTGATGGGACCGTGTAGAGGAATAATCTCTCTGTGTCTGACCACGGGAGTGTGTGATGGGACGATATGGAGGGTGATTCGCTCTGTGTCTGACCCCGGGAGTATGTGATGGGTCGGTCTGGAGGGAGATTCACTCTGTGTCTGACCCTAGTAGTGTGTGATGGGACTGTGTGGAGGGAGATTCACTCTGTGTCTGACCCCGGGGGTGTTTGATGGGGCTGTGTAGAGGAACAATCACTCCGTGTATGACCCCGGGAGTGTTGATGGGACCGTGTAGATTAATAATCACTCTGTGTCTGACCCCCGGGAGTGTTTGATGGGACCGTGTAGAGGAATAATCACTCTGTGTCTGACCCCCGGGAGTGTTTGATGGTACTTTGTGGAGGGAGATTCACTCTGTGTCTGACCCCGGGAGTATGTGATGGGACGGTCTGGAGGGAGATTCACTCTGTGTCTGACCCTAGTAGTGTGTGATGGGACGGTGTGGAGGGAGATTCACTTTGTGTCTGACGCCGGGAGTGTGTGATGGGACGATGTGGAGGGAGATTCACTCTGTGTCTGACCCCGGGATTGTGTGATGGGACGGTGCGGATGGAGATTCACTCTGTGTCTGACCCCGGGAGTGTTTGATGGGACCGTGTAGAGGAATAATCTCTCTGTGGCAGACCACGGGAGTGTGTGATGGGACGGTGTGGAGGGAGATTCACTCTGTGTCTGACCCCGGGAGTGTTTGATGGGACCGTGTAGATGAATAATCACTCTGTTTCTGACCCCGGGAGTGTGTGATGGGACTGTGTGGAGGGAGATTCACTCTGTGTTTGACCCCGGGGGTGTTTGATGGGACTGTGTAGAGGAATAATCACTCCGTGTCTGACCCCCGGGAGTGTATGATGGGACCGTGTAGAGGAATAATCACTCTGTGTCTGACACCCGGGAGTGTTTGATGGGACGATGTGGAGGGAGATTCACTCAGTGTGTGACACCGGGAGTATGTGATGGGACGGTCTGGAGGGAGATTCACTCTGTGTCTGACCCTAGTAGTGTGTGATGGGACGGTGTGGAGGGAGATTCACTCTGTGTCTGACCCCGTGAGTGTACGATGGGACGGTGCGGATGGAGATTCACTCTGTGTCTGACCCCGGGAGTGTTTGATGGGACCGTGTAGAGGAATAATCTCTCTGTGTCAGACCACGGGAGTGTGTGATGGGACGGTGTCGAGGGAGATTCAGTCTGTGTCTGACCCCGGGAGTGTTTGATGGGACAGTGTAGAGGAATAATCTCTCTGTGTCTGACCACGGGATTGTGTGATGGGAAGGTGCGGATGGAGATTCACTCTGTGTCTGACCCCGGGAGTGTTTGATGGGACCGTGTAGAGGAATAATCACTTTGTGCCTGACCCCGGGAATGTTTGATGGGACCGTGTACAGGCATAATCACTGTGTCTGACCCCGGGAGTGTTTGATGGGACCGTGTACAGGCATAATCACTGTCTCTGATCCCGGGAGTGTTTGATGGGACCGTGCAGAGTAATAATCACTCTGTGTCTGAGACAGGGAGTCTTTGTTGGGACCGTGTAGAGGAATAATCTCTCTGTGTCTGACCACGGGAGTGTGTGACGGGACGGTGTGGAGGGAGATTCACACTGTGTCTGACCCCGGGAGTGTTTGATGGGACCGTGTAGAGGAATAATCACTCTGTGTCTGACCCCGGGAGTGTGTGATGGGACGGTGTGGAGGGAGTTTCACTTTTTGTCTGACCCAGGGATTGTTTGATGGGACCGTGTAGAGGAATAATCACACTGTGTCTGACCCCGTGAGCGTGTGATGAAACGGTGTGGAGGGAGATTCACTCTTAATCTGACCTCGGGAGTGTGAGATGCGACCGTGTAGATGAATAATCACTCTGTGTCTGACCACGGTACTGTGTGATGGGACGGTGTGGAGGGTGATTCACACTGTGTCTGAAACCGAGAGTGTTTGATGGGACCGTGTAGAGGAATAATCACTCTGTGTCTGACCCCGGGAATGTTTGATGGGACCGTGTACAGGCATCATCACTCTGTGTCTGACTCCGGGAGTGTTTGATGAGACCGTGCAGAGTAATAATCACTCTGTGTCTGACCCCCGGGAGTGTTTGATGGGACGATGTGGAGGGTGTTTCACTCTGTGTGTGACCCCGGGAGTATGTGATGGGTCGGTCTGGAGGGAGATTCACTCTGTGTCTGACCCCGGCGGTGTTTGATGGGGCTGTGTAGAGGAACAATCACTCCGTGTATGACCCCGGGAGTGTTGATGGGACCGTGTAGAGGAATAATCACTCTGTGTCTGACCCCCGGGAGTGTTTGATGGGACTGTGTGGAGGGAGATTCACTCTGTGTCTGACCCCGGGAGTATGTGATGGGACTGTGTGGAGGGAGATTCACTCTGTGTGTGACCCCGGGAGTATGTGATGGGACGGTGTGGAGGGAGATTCACTTTGTGTCTGACGCCGGGAGTATGTGATGGGACGATGTGGAGGGAGATTCACTCTGTGTCTGATCCCGGGAGTGTTTGATGGGACCGTGTAGAGGAATAATCACTCTGTGTCTGACACCCGGGAGTGTTTGATGGGACGATGTGGAGGGAGATTCACTCAGTGTGTGACACCGGGAGTATGTGATGGGACGGTCTGGAGGGAGATTCACTCCGTGTCTGACCCTAGTAGTGTGTGATGGGACGGTGTGGAGGGAGATTCACTTTGTGTCTGACGCCGGGAGTGTGTGATGGGACGATGTGGAGGGAGATTCACTCTGTGTCTGATCCCGGGAGTGTTTGATGGGACCGTGTAGAGGAATAATCACTCTGTGTCTGACCACGGGAGTGTGTGATGTGAGGGTGCGGATGGAGATTCACTCTGTGTCTGATCCCGGGAGTGTGTGATGGGACCGTGTAGAGGAATAATCACTCTGTGTCTGACCCCGGGAGTGTTTGATGGGACCGTGTAGAGGAATAATCTCTCTGTGTCTGACCACGGGAGTGTGTGATGGGACGATGTGGAGGGTGATTCACTCTGTGTCTGACCCCGGGAGTATGTGATGGGTCGGTCTGGAGGGAGACTCACTCTGTGTCTGACCCTAGTAGTGTGTGATGGGACGGTGTGGAGGGAGATTCACTCTGTGTCTGACCCCGTGAGTGTACGATGGGACGGTGCGGATGGAGATTCACTCTGTGTCTGACCCCGGGAGTGTTTGATGGGACCGTGTAGAGGAATAATCTCTCTGTGTCAGACCACGGGAGTGTGTGATGGGACGGTGTCGAGGGAGATTCAGTCTGTGTCTGACCCCGGGAGTGTTTGATGGGACAGTGTAGAGGAATAATCTCTCTGTGTCTGACCACGGGATTGTGTGATGGGAAGGTGCGGATGGAGATTCACTCTGTGTCTGACCCCGGGAGTGTTTGATGGGACCGTGTAGAGGAATAATCACTTTGTGCCTGACCCCGGGAATGTTTGATGGGACCGTGTACAGGCATAATCACTGTGTCTGACCCCGGGAGTGTTTGATGGGACCGTGCAGAGTAATAATCACTCTGTGTCTGAGCCAGGGAGTCTTTGTTGGGACCGTGTAGAGGAATAATCTCTCTGTGTCTGACCACGGGAGTGTGTGACGGGACGGTGTGGAGGGAGATTCACACTGTGTCTGACCCCGGGAGTGTTTGATGGGACCGTGTAGAGGAATAATCACTCTGTGTCTGACCCCGGGAGTGTGTGATGGGACGGTGTGGAGGGAGTTTCACTTTTTGTCTGACCCAGGGATTGTTTGATGGGACCGTGTAGAGGAATAATCACACTGTGTCTGACCCCGTGAGCGTGTGATGAAACGGTGTGGAGGGAGATTCACTCTTAATCTGACCTCGGGAGTGTGAGATGCGACCGTGTAGATGAATAATCACTCTGTGTCTGACCACGGTACTGTGTGATGGGACGGTGTGGAGGGTGATTCACACTGTGTCTGAAACCGAGAGTGTTTGATGGGACCGTGTAGAGGAATAATCACTCTGTGTCTGACCCCGGGAATGTTTGATGGGACCGTGTACAGGCATCATCACTCTGTGTCTGACTCCGGGAGTGTTTGATGAGACCGTGCAGAGTAATAATCACTCTGTGTCTGACCCCCGGGAGTGTTTGATGGGACGATGTGGAGGGTGTTTCACTCTGTGTGTGACCCCGGGAGTATGTGATGGGTCGGTCTGGAGGGAGATTCACTCTGTGTCTGACCCCGGCGGTGTTTGATGGGGCTGTGTAGAGGAACAATCACTCCGTGTATGACCCCGGGAGTGTTGATGGGACCGTGTAGAGGAATAATCACTCTGTGTCTGACCCCCGGGAGTGTTTGATGGGACTGTGTGGAGGGAGATTCACTCTGTGTCTGACCCCGGGAGTATGTGATGGGACTGTGTGGAGGGAGATTCACTCTGTGTGTGACCCCGGGAGTATGTGATGGGACGGTGTGGAGGGAGATTCACTTTGTGTCTGACGCCGGGAGTATGTGATGGGACGATGTGGAGGGAGATTCACTCTGTGTCTGATCCCGGGAGTGTTTGATGGGACCGTGTAGAGGAATAATCACTCTGTGTCTGACCCCGGGAGTGTGTGATGTGACGGTGCGGATGGAGATTCACTCTGTGTCTGATGCCGGGAGTGTGTGATGGGTCCGTGTAGAGGAATAATCACTCTGTGTCTGAACCCGGGTGTGTTTGATGGGACTGTGTAGAGGAATAATCTCTCTGTGTCTGACCACGGGAGTGTGTGATGGGACGGTGCGGATGGAGATTCACTCTGTGTCTGACGCCGGGAGTGTGTGATGGGACGGTGTGGGGAGAGATTCACTCTGTGTCTGATCCCGGGAGTGTGTGATGGGACCGTGTAGAGGAATAATCTCTCTGTGTCTGACCACGGGAGTGTGTGATGGGACGGTGTGGAGGGAGATTCACTCTGTGGCTGACCCCGGGAGTGTGTGATGGGACGGTGTGGAGGGCAATTCACTTTTTGTCTGACCCAGGGATTGTTTGATGGGACTGTGTAGAGGAATAATCACTCTGTGTCTGACCCCGTGAGCGTGTGATGACACGGTGTGGAGGGAGATTCACTTTGTGTCTGACGACGGGAGTGTGTGATGGGACGATGTGGAGGGAGATTCACTCATTGTCTGACCCCGGGACTGTGTGATGGGACGGTGCGGATGGAGATTCACTCTGTGTCTGACCCCGGGAGTGTTTGATGGGACCGTGTAAAGGAATAATCTCTCTGTCTCTGACCCCGGGAGTGTTTGATGGGACCGTGCAGAGTAATAATCACTCTGTTTCTGAGCCAGGGAGTCTTTGTTGGGACCGTGTAGAGGAATAATCTCTCTGTGTCTGACCACGGGAGTGTGTGATGGGACGGTGTGGAGGGAGATTCACTCTGTGTCTGACCCCGGGAGTGTGTGATGGGACGGTGTGGAGGGAGATTCACTTTTTGTCTGACCCAGGGATTGTCTGATGGGACCGTGTAGAGGAATAATCACTCAGTGTCTGACCCCGGGAGTGTTTGATGGGACCGTGCAGAGTAATAATCACTCTGTGTCTGACCCAGGGAGCCTTTGTTGGGACCGTGTAGAGGAATAATCGCTCCGCGTCTGACCCCGGGAGTGTTTGATGGGACCGTGTAGAGGAATAATCACTCTGTGTCTGACCCCGGGAGTGTGTGATGGGACCGTGTAGAGGAATAATCACTCTGTGTCTGACCCCGGGAGTGTTTGATGGGACCGTGTAGAGGAATAATCTCTCTGTGTCTGACCACGGGAGTGTGTGATCGGACGGTGCGGATGGAGATTCACTCTGTGTCTGACGCCGGGAGTGTGTGATGGGACGGTGTGGAGGGAGATTCACTCTGTGTCTGATCCCGGGAGTGTGTGATGGGACCGGGTAGAGGAATAATCACTCTGTCTGTCCCCGGGAGTGTTTGATGGGACCGTGTTGAGGAATAATCTCTCTGTGTCTGACCACGGGAGTGTGTGATGGGACGGTGTGGAGGGAGATTCACTCTGTGGCTGACCCCGGGAGTGTGTGATGGGACGGTGTGGAGAGCAATTCACTATTTGTCTGACCCAGGGATTGTTTGATGGGACTGTGTAGAGGAATAATCACTCTGTGTCTGACCCAGGGAGCCTTTGTTGGGACCGTGTAGAGGAATAATATCTCTGTGTCTGACCACGGGAGTGTGTGATGGGACGGTGTGGAGGGAGATTCACTCTGTGTCTGACCCCGGGAGTGTGTGATGGGACGGTGTGGAGGGAGATTCACTTTTTGTCTGACCCAGGGATTGTCTGATGGGACCGTGTACAGGAATAATCACTCTGTGTCTGACCCCGTGAGCGTGTGATGACACGGTGTGGAGGGAGATTCACTCTTTGTCTGACCTCGGGAGTGTGTGATGCGACCGTGTAGAGGAATAATCACTCAGTGTCTGACCCCGGGAGTGTTTGATGGGACCGTGCAGAGTAATAATCACACTGTGTCTGACCCAGGGAGCCTTTGTTGGGACCGTGTAGAGGAATAATCGCTCCGCGTCTGACCCCGGGAGTGTTTGATGGGACCGTGTAGAGGAATAATCACTCTGTGTCTGACCCCGGGAGTGTGTGATGGGACCGTGTAGAGGAATAATCACTCTGTGTCTGACCACGGGAGTGTGTGATCGGACGGTGCGGATGGAGAATCACTCTGTGTCTGACCACGGGAGTGTGTGATGGGACGGTGTGGAGGGAGATTCACTCTGTGTCTGATCCCGGGAGTGTGTGATGGGACCGGGTAGAGGAATAATCACTCTGTCTGACCCCGGGAGTGTTTGATGGGACCGTGTAGAGGAATAATCTCTCTGTGTCTGACCACGGGAGTGTGTGATGGGACGGTGTGGAGGGAGATTCACTCTGTGGCTGACCCCGGGAGTGTGTGATGGGACGGTGTGGAGGGCAATTCACTTTTTGTCTGACCCAGGGATTGTTTGATGGGACTGTGTAGAGGAATAATCACTCTGTGTCTGACCCCGTGAGCGTGTGATGACACGGTGTGGAGGGAGATTCACTCTTTGTCTGACCTCGGGAGTGTGTGATGCGACCGTGTAGATGAATAATCACTCTGTGTCTGACCACGGGACTGTGTGATGGGAGGGTGTGGAGGGAGATTCACACAGTGTCTGAAACCGAGAGTGTTTGATGGGACGGCGTAGATAAATAATCACTCCGCGTCTGACCCCTGGAGTGTTTGATGGGACCGTGTAGAGGAATAATCACTCTGTGTCTGACCCCGGGAATGTTTGATGGGACCGTGTACAGGCATCATCACTCTGTGTCTGACCCCGGGAGTGTTTGATGAGACCGTGCAGAGTAATAATCACTCTGTGTCTGACCCAGGGAGCCTTTGTTGGGACCGTGTAGAGGAATAATCGCTCCGCGTCTGACCCCGGGAGTGTTTGATGGGACCGTGTAGAGGAATATTCACTCTGTGTCTGACCCCCGGGAGTGTTTGATGGGACGATGTGGAGGGTGTTTCACTCTGTGTCTGACCCCGGGAGTATGCGATGGGTCGGTCTGGAGGGAGACTCACTCTGTGTCTGACCCTAGTAGTGTGTGATGGGACGGTGTGGAGGGAGATTCACTCTGTGTCTGACCCCGTGAGTGTACGATGGGACGGTGCGGATGGAGATTCACTCTGTGTCTGACCCCGGGAGTGTTTGATGGGACCGTGTAGAGGAATAATCTCTCTGTGTCAGACCCCGTGAGCGTGTGATGACACGGTGTGGAGGGAGATTCAGTCTTTGTCTGACCTCGGGAGTGTGTGATGCGACCGTGTAGATGAATAATCACTCTGTGTCTGACCACGGGACTGTGTGATGGGACGGTGTGGAGGGAGATTCACACTGTGTCTGAAACCGAGAGTGTTTGATGGGACCGTGCAGAGGAATAATCACTCTGTGTCTGACCCCGGGAATGTTTGATGGGACCGTGTACAGGCATCATCACTCTGTGTCTGACCCCGGGAGTGTTTGATGAGACCGTGCAGAGTAATAATCACTCTGTGTCTGACCCAGGGAGTCTTTGTTGGGACCGTGTAGAGGAATAATCGCTCCGCATCTGACCCGGGAGAGTTTGATGGGAACGTGTAGAGGAATAATCACTCTGTGTCTGACCCCCGGGAGTGTTTGATGGGACGATGTGGAGGGTGTTTCACTCTGTGTGTGACCCCGGGAGTATGTGATGGGTCGGTCTGGAGGGAGATTCACTCTGTGTCTGACCCTAGTAGTGTGTGATGGGACGGTGTGGAGGGAGATTCACTCTGTGTCTGACCCCGGGGGTGTTTGATGGGGCTGTGTAGAGGAACAATCACTCCGTGTATGACCCCGGGAGTGTTGATGGGACCGTGTAGATTAATAATCACTCTGTGTCTGACCCCCGGGAGTGTTTGATGGGACCGTGTAGAGGAATAATCACTCTGTGTCTGACCCCCGGGAGTGTTTGATGGTACTTTGTGGAGGGAGATTCACTCTGTGTCTGACCCCGGGAGTATGTGATGGGACGGTCTGGAGGGAGATTCACTCTGTGTCTGACCCTAGTAGTGTGTGATGGGACGGTGTGGAGGGAGATTCACTTTGTGTCTGACGCCGGGAGTGTGTGATGGGACGATGTGGAGGGAGATTCACTCTGTGTCTGACCCCGGGATTGTGTGATGGGACGGTGCGGATGGAGATTCACTCTGTGTCTGACCCCGGGAGTGTTTGATGGGACCGTGTAGAGGAATAATCTCTCTGTGGCAGACCACGGGAGTGTGTGATGGGACGGTGTGGAGGGAGATTCACTCTGTGTCTGACCCCGGGAGTGTTTGATGGGACCGTGTAGATGAATAATCACTCTGTTTCTGACCCCGGGAGTGTGTGATGGGACTGTGTGGAGGGAGATTCACTCTGTGTTTGACCCCGGGGGTGTTTGATGGGACTGTGTAGAGGAATAATCACTCCGTGTCTGACCCCCGGGAGTGTATGATGGGACCGTGTAGAGGAATAATCACTCTGTGTCTGACACCCGGGAGTGTTTGATGGGACGATGTGGAGGGAGATTCACTCAGTGTGTGACACCGGGAGTATGTGATGGGACGGTCTGGAGGGAGATTCACTCTGTGTCTGACCCTAGTAGTGTGTGATGGGACGGTGTGGAGGGAGATTCACTCTGTGTCTGACCCCGTGAGTGTACGATGGGACGGTGCGGATGGAGATTCACTCTGTGTCTGACCCCGGGAGTGTTTGATGGGACCGTGTAGAGGAATAATCTCTCTGTGTCAGACCACGGGAGTGTGTGATGGGACGGTGTCGAGGGAGATTCAGTCTGTGTCTGACCCCGGGAGTGTTTGATGGGACAGTGTAGAGGAATAATCTCTCTGTGTCTGACCACGGGATTGTGTGATGGGAAGTGCGGATGGAGATTCACTCTGTGTCTGACCCCGGGAGTGTTTGATGGGACCGTGTAGAGGAATAATCACTTTGTGCCTGACCCCGGGAATGTTTGATGGGACCGTGTACAGGCATAATCACTGTGTCTGACCCCGGGAGTGTTTGATGGGACCGTGTACAGGCATAATCACTGTCTCTGATCCCGGGAGTGTTTGATGGGACCGTGCAGAGTAATAATCACTCTGTGTCTGAGACAGGGAGTCTTTGTTGGGACCGTGTAGAGGAATAATCTCTCTGTGTCTGACCACGGGAGTGTGTGACGGGACGGTGTGGAGGGAGATTCACACTGTGTCTGACCCCGGGAGTGTTTGATGGGACCGTGTAGAGGAATAATCACTCTGTGTCTGACCCCGGGAGTGTGTGATGGGACGGTGTGGAGGGAGTTTCACTTTTTGTCTGACCCAGGGATTGTTTGATGGGACCGTGTAGAGGAATAATCACACTGTGTCTGACCCCGTGAGCGTGTGATGAAACGGTGTGGAGGGAGATTCACTCTTAATCTGACCTCGGGAGTGTGAGATGCGACCGTGTAGATGAATAATCACTCTGTGTCTGACCACGGTACTGTGTGATGGGACGGTGTGGAGGGTGATTCACACTGTGTCTGAAACCGAGAGTGTTTGATGGGACCGTGTAGAGGAATAATCACTCTGTGTCTGACCCCGGGAATGTTTGATGGGACCGTGTACAGGCATCATCACTCTGTGTCTGACTCCGGGAGTGTTTGATGAGACCGTGCAGAGTAATAATCACTCTGTGTCTGACCCCCGGGAGTGTTTGATGGGACGATGTGGAGGGTGTTTCACTCTGTGTGTGACCCCGGGAGTATGTGATGGGTCGGTCTGGAGGGAGATTCACTCTGTGTCTGACCCCGGCGGTGTTTGATGGGGCTGTGTAGAGGAACAATCACTCCGTGTATGACCCCGGGAGTGTTGATGGGACCGTGTAGAGGAATAATCACTCTGTGTCTGACCCCCGGGAGTGTTTGATGGGACTGTGTGGAGGGAGATTCACTCTGTGTCTGACCCCGGGAGTATGTGATGGGACTGTGTGGAGGGAGATTCACTCTGTGTGTGACCCCGGGAGTATGTGATGGGACGGTGTGGAGGGAGATTCACTTTGTGTCTGACGCCGGGAGTATGTGATGGGACGATGTGGAGGGAGATTCACTCTGTGTCTGATCCCGGGAGTGTTTGATGGGACCGTGTAGAGGAATAATCACTCTGTGTCTGACACCCGGGAGTGTTTGATGGGACGATGTGGAGGGAGATTCACTCAGTGTGTGACACCGGGAGTATGTGATGGGACGGTCTGGAGGGAGATTCACTCCGTGTCTGACCCTAGTAGTGTGTGATGGGACGGTGTGGAGGGAGATTCACTTTGTGTCTGACGCCGGGAGTGTGTGATGGGACGATGTGGAGGGAGATTCACTCTGTGTCTGATCCCGGGAGTGTTTGATGGGACCGTGTAGAGGAATAATCACTCTGTGTCTGACCACGGGAGTGTGTGATGTGAGGGTGCGGATGGAGATTCACTCTGTGTCTGATCCCGGGAGTGTGTGATGGGACCGTGTAGAGGAATAATCACTCTGTGTCTGACCCCGGGAGTGTTTGATGGGACCGTGTAGAGGAATAATCTCTCTGTGTCTGACCACGGGAGTGTGTGATGGGACGATGTGGAGGGTGATTCACTCTGTGTCTGACCCCGGGAGTATGTGATGGGTCGGTCTGGAGGGAGACTCACTCTGTGTCTGACCCTAGTAGTGTGTGATGGGACGGTGTGGAGGGAGATTCACTCTGTGTCTGACCCCGTGAGTGTACGATGGGACGGTGCGGATGGAGATTCACTCTGTGTCTGACCCCGGGAGTGTTTGATGGGACCGTGTAGAGGAATAATCTCTCTGTGTCAGACCACGGGAGTGTGTGATGGGACGGTGTCGAGGGAGATTCAGTCTGTGTCTGACCCCGGGAGTGTTTGATGGGACAGTGTAGAGGAATAATCTCTCTGTGTCTGACCACGGGATTGTGTGATGGGAAGGTGCGGATGGAGATTCACTCTGTGTCTGACCCCGGGAGTGTTTGATGGGACCGTGTAGAGGAATAATCACTTTGTGCCTGACCCCGGGAATGTTTGATGGGACCGTGTACAGGCATAATCACTGTGTCTGACCCCGGGAGTGTTTGATGGGACCGTGCAGAGTAATAATCACTCTGTGTCTGAGCCAGGGAGTCTTTGTTGGGACCGTGTAGAGGAATAATCTCTCTGTGTCTGACCACGGGAGTGTGTGACGGGACGGTGTGGAGGGAGATTCACACTGTGTCTGACCCCGGGAGTGTTTGATGGGACCGTGTAGAGGAATAATCACTCTGTGTCTGACCCCGGGAGTGTGTGATGGGACGGTGTGGAGGGAGTTTCACTTTTTGTCTGACCCAGGGATTGTTTGATGGGACCGTGTAGAGGAATAATCACACTGTGTCTGACCCCGTGAGCGTGTGATGAAACGGTGTGGAGGGAGATTCACTCTTAATCTGACCTCGGGAGTGTGAGATGCGACCGTGTAGATGAATAATCACTCTGTGTCTGACCACGGTACTGTGTGATGGGACGGTGTGGAGGGTGATTCACACTGTGTCTGAAACCGAGAGTGTTTGATGGGACCGTGTAGAGGAATAATCACTCTGTGTCTGACCCCGGGAATGTTTGATGGGACCGTGTACAGGCATCATCACTCTGTGTCTGACTCCGGGAGTGTTTGATGAGACCGTGCAGAGTAATAATCACTCTGTGTCTGACCCCCGGGAGTGTTTGATGGGACGATGTGGAGGGTGTTTCACTCTGTGTGTGACCCCGGGAGTATGTGATGGGTCGGTCTGGAGGGAGATTCACTCTGTGTCTGACCCCGGCGGTGTTTGATGGGGCTGTGTAGAGGAACAATCACTCCGTGTATGACCCCGGGAGTGTTGATGGGACCGTGTAGAGGAATAATCACTCTGTGTCTGACCCCCGGGAGTGTTTGATGGGACTGTGTGGAGGGAGATTCACTCTGTGTCTGACCCCGGGAGTATGTGATGGGACTGTGTGGAGGGAGATTCACTCTGTGTGTGACCCCGGGAGTATGTGATGGGACGGTGTGGAGGGAGATTCACTTTGTGTCTGACGCCGGGAGTATGTGATGGGACGATGTGGAGGGAGATTCACTCTGTGTCTGATCCCGGGAGTGTTTGATGGGACCGTGTAGAGGAATAATCACTCTGTGTCTGACCCCGGGAGTGTGTGATGTGACGGTGCGGATGGAGATTCACTCTGTGTCTGATGCCGGGAGTGTGTGATGGGTCCGTGTAGAGGAATAATCACTCTGTGTCTGAACCCGGGTGTGTTTGATGGGACTGTGTAGAGGAATAATCTCTCTGTGTCTGACCACGGGAGTGTGTGATGGGACGGTGCGGATGGAGATTCACTCTGTGTCTGACGCCGGGAGTGTGTGATGGGACGGTGTGGGGAGAGATTCACTCTGTGTCTGATCCCGGGAGTGTGTGATGGGACCGTGTAGAGGAATAATCTCTCTGTGTCTGACCACGGGAGTGTGTGATGGGACGGTGTGGAGGGAGATTCACTCTGTGGCTGACCCCGGGAGTGTGTGATGGGACGGTGTGGAGGGCAATTCACTTTTTGTCTGACCCAGGGATTGTTTGATGGGACTGTGTAGAGGAATAATCACTCTGTGTCTGACCCCGTGAGCGTGTGATGACACGGTGTGGAGGGAGATTCACTTTGTGTCTGACGACGGGAGTGTGTGATGGGACGATGTGGAGGGAGATTCACTCATTGTCTGACCCCGGGACTGTGTGATGGGACGGTGCGGATGGAGATTCACTCTGTGTCTGACCCCGGGAGTGTTTGATGGGACCGTGTAAAGGAATAATCTCTCTGTCTCTGACCCCGGGAGTGTTTGATGGGACCGTGCAGAGTAATAATCACTCTGTTTCTGAGCCAGGGAGTCTTTGTTGGGACCGTGTAGAGGAATAATCTCTCTGTGTCTGACCACGGGAGTGTGTGATGGGACGGTGTGGAGGGAGATTCACTCTGTGTCTGACCCCGGGAGTGTGTGATGGGACGGTGTGGAGGGAGATTCACTTTTTGTCTGACCCAGGGATTGTCTGATGGGACCGTGTAGAGGAATAATCACTCAGTGTCTGACCCCGGGAGTGTTTGATGGGACCGTGCAGAGTAATAATCACTCTGTGTCTGACCCAGGGAGCCTTTGTTGGGACCGTGTAGAGGAAT
Source organism: Hypanus sabinus (assembly GCF_030144855.1). Lineage (NCBI taxonomy): Eukaryota > Metazoa > Chordata > Chondrichthyes > Myliobatiformes > Dasyatidae > Hypanus > Hypanus sabinus. The sequence goes on along the minus strand of NW_026781239.1, from coordinate 85,822 downwards.
AATCGCTCCGCGTCTGACCCCGGGAGTGTTTGATGGGACCGTGTAGAGGAATAATCACTCTGTGTCTGACCCCGGGAGTGTGTGATGGGACCGTGTAGAGGAATAATCACTCTGTGTCTGACCCCGGGAGTGTTTGATGGGACCGTGTAGAGGAATAATCTCTCTGTGTCTGACCACGGGAGTGTGTGATCGGACGGTGCGGATGGAGATTCACTCTGTGTCTGACGCCGGGAGTGTGTGATGGGACGGTGTGGAGGGAGATTCACTCTGTGTCTGATCCCGGGAGTGTGTGATGGGACCGGGTAGAGGAATAATCACTCTGTCTGTCCCCGGGAGTGTTTGATGGGACCGTGTTGAGGAATAATCTCTCTGTGTCTGACCACGGGAGTGTGTGATGGGACGGTGTGGAGGGAGATTCACTCTGTGGCTGACCCCGGGAGTGTGTGATGGGACGGTGTGGAGAGCAATTCACTATTTGTCTGACCCAGGGATTGTTTGATGGGACTGTGTAGAGGAATAATCACTCTGTGTCTGACCCAGGGAGCCTTTGTTGGGACCGTGTAGAGGAATAATATCTCTGTGTCTGACCACGGGAGTGTGTGATGGGACGGTGTGGAGGGAGATTCACTCTGTGTCTGACCCCGGGAGTGTGTGATGGGACGGTGTGGAGGGAGATTCACTTTTTGTCTGACCCAGGGATTGTCTGATGGGACCGTGTACAGGAATAATCACTCTGTGTCTGACCCCGTGAGCGTGTGATGACACGGTGTGGAGGGAGATTCACTCTTTGTCTGACCTCGGGAGTGTGTGATGCGACCGTGTAGAGGAATAATCACTCAGTGTCTGACCCCGGGAGTGTTTGATGGGACCGTGCAGAGTAATAATCACACTGTGTCTGACCCAGGGAGCCTTTGTTGGGACCGTGTAGAGGAATAATCGCTCCGCGTCTGACCCCGGGAGTGTTTGATGGGACCGTGTAGAGGAATAATCACTCTGTGTCTGACCCCGGGAGTGTGTGATGGGACCGTGTAGAGGAATAATCACTCTGTGTCTGACCACGGGAGTGTGTGATCGGACGGTGCGGATGGAGAATCACTCTGTGTCTGACCACGGGAGTGTGTGATGGGACGGTGTGGAGGGAGATTCACTCTGTGTCTGATCCCGGGAGTGTGTGATGGGACCGGGTAGAGGAATAATCACTCTGTCTGACCCCGGGAGTGTTTGATGGGACCGTGTAGAGGAATAATCTCTCTGTGTCTGACCACGGGAGTGTGTGATGGGACGGTGTGGAGGGAGATTCACTCTGTGGCTGACCCCGGGAGTGTGTGATGGGACGGTGTGGAGGGCAATTCACTTTTTGTCTGACCCAGGGATTGTTTGATGGGACTGTGTAGAGGAATAATCACTCTGTGTCTGACCCCGTGAGCGTGTGATGACACGGTGTGGAGGGAGATTCACTCTTTGTCTGACCTCGGGAGTGTGTGATGCGACCGTGTAGATGAATAATCACTCTGTGTCTGACCACGGGACTGTGTGATGGGAGGGTGTGGAGGGAGATTCACACAGTGTCTGAAACCGAGAGTGTTTGATGGGACGGCGTAGATAAATAATCACTCCGCGTCTGACCCCTGGAGTGTTTGATGGGACCGTGTAGAGGAATAATCACTCTGTGTCTGACCCCGGGAATGTTTGATGGGACCGTGTACAGGCATCATCACTCTGTGTCTGACCCCGGGAGTGTTTGATGAGACCGTGCAGAGTAATAATCACTCTGTGTCTGACCCAGGGAGCCTTTGTTGGGACCGTGTAGAGGAATAATCGCTCCGCGTCTGACCCCGGGAGTGTTTGATGGGACCGTGTAGAGGAATATTCACTCTGTGTCTGACCCCCGGGAGTGTTTGATGGGACGATGTGGAGGGTGTTTCACTCTGTGTCTGACCCCGGGAGTATGCGATGGGTCGGTCTGGAGGGAGACTCACTCTGTGTCTGACCCTAGTAGTGTGTGATGGGACGGTGTGGAGGGAGATTCACTCTGTGTCTGACCCCGTGAGTGTACGATGGGACGGTGCGGATGGAGATTCACTCTGTGTCTGACCCCGGGAGTGTTTGATGGGACCGTGTAGAGGAATAATCTCTCTGTGTCAGACCCCGTGAGCGTGTGATGACACGGTGTGGAGGGAGATTCAGTCTTTGTCTGACCTCGGGAGTGTGTGATGCGACCGTGTAGATGAATAATCACTCTGTGTCTGACCACGGGACTGTGTGATGGGACGGTGTGGAGGGAGATTCACACTGTGTCTGAAACCGAGAGTGTTTGATGGGACCGTGCAGAGGAATAATCACTCTGTGTCTGACCCCGGGAATGTTTGATGGGACCGTGTACAGGCATCATCACTCTGTGTCTGACCCCGGGAGTGTTTGATGAGACCGTGCAGAGTAATAATCACTCTGTGTCTGACCCAGGGAGTCTTTGTTGGGACCGTGTAGAGGAATAATCGCTCCGCATCTGACCCGGGAGAGTTTGATGGGAACGTGTAGAGGAATAATCACTCTGTGTCTGACCCCCGGGAGTGTTTGATGGGACGATGTGGAGGGTGTTTCACTCTGTGTGTGACCCCGGGAGTATGTGATGGGTCGGTCTGGAGGGAGATTCACTCTGTGTCTGACCCTAGTAGTGTGTGATGGGACGGTGTGGAGGGAGATTCACTCTGTGTCTGACTCCGGGGGTGTTTGATGGGGCTGTGTAGAGGAACAATCACTCCGTGTATGACCCCGGGAGTGTTGATGGGACCGTGTAGAGGAATAATCACTCTGTGTCTGACCCCCGGGAGTGTTTGATGGGACCGTGTAGTGGAATAATCACTCTGTGTCTGACCACAGGGAGTGTTTGATGGTACTTTGTGGAGGGAGATTCACTCTGTGTCTGACCCCGGGAGTAGGTGATGGGACGGTCTGGAGGGAGATTCACTCTGTGTCTGACCCTAGTAGTGTGTGATGGGACGGTGTGGAGGGAGATTCACTTTGTGTCTGACGCCGGGAGAGTGTGATGGGACGATGTGGAGGGAGATTCACTCTGTGTCTGACCCCGGGATTGTGTGATGGGACGGTGCGGATGGAGATTCACTCTGTGTCTGACCCCGGGAGTGTTTGATGGGACCGTGTAGAGGAATAATCTCTCTGCGGCAGACCACGGGAGTGTGTGATGGGACGGTGTGGAGGGAGATTCACTCTGTGTCTGACCCCGGGAGTGTTTGATGGGACTGTGTAGAGGAATAATCTCTCTGTGTCTGACCACGGGAGTGTGTCATGGGAGGTTGTGGAGGGAGATTCACTCTGTGTCTGACCCCGGGAGTGTTTGATGGGACCGTGTAGATGAATAATCACTCTGTTTCTGACCCCGGGAGTGTGTGATGGGACTGTGTGGAGGGAGATTCACTCTGTGTTTGACCCCGGGGGTGTTTGATGGGACCGTGTAGAGGAATAATCACTCCGTGTCTGATCCCCGGGAGTGTATGATGGGACCGTGTAGAGGAATAATTACTCTGTGTCTGACACCCGGGAGTGTTTGATGGGACGATGTGGAGGGAGATTCACTCTGTGTGTGACCCCGGGAGTATGTGATGGGACGGTCTGGAGGGAGATTCACTCTGTGTCTGACCCTAGTAGTGTGTGATGGGACGGTGTGGAGGGAGATTCACTTTGTGTCTGACGCCGGGAGTGTGTGATGGGACGATGTGGAGGGAGATTCACTCTTTGTCTGATCCCGGGAATGTTTGATGGGACCGTGTAGAAGAATAATCACTCGGTGTCTGACCCCGGGAGTGTGTGATGTGACGGTGCGGATGGAGATTCACTCTGTGTCTGATGCCGGGAGTGTTTGATGGGACCGTGTAGAGGAATAATCACTCTGTGTCTGACCCCGGGAGTGTTTGATGGGAGCGTGTAGAGGAATAATCTCTCTGTGTCTGACCACGGGAGTGTGTGATGGGACGATGTGGAGGGTGTTTCACTCAGTGTCTGACCCCGTGAGTGTACGATGGGACGGTGCGGATGGAGATTCACTCTGTGTCTGACCCCGGGAGTGTTTGATGGGACCGTGTAGAGGAATAATCTCTCTGTGTCAGACCACGGGAGTGTGTGATGGGACGGTGTCGAGGGAGATTCAGTCTGTGTCTGACCCCGGGAGTGTTTGATGGGACAGTGTAGAGGAATAATCTCTCTGTGTCTGACCACGGGATTGTGTGATGGGACGGTGCGGATGGAGATTCACTCTGTGTCTGACCCCGGGAGTGTTTGATGGGACCGTGTAGAGGAATAATCACATTGTGCCTGACCCCGGGAATGTTTGATGGGACCGTGTACAGGCATAATCACTGTGTCTGACCCCGGGAGTGTTTGATGGGACCGTGCAGAGTAATAATCACTCTGTGTCTGAGCCAGGGAGTCTTTGTTGGGACCGTGTAGAGGAATAATCTCTCTGTGTCTGAGCCAGGGATTGTTTGATGGGACCGTGTAGAGGAATAATCACTCTGTGTCTGACCCCGTGAGCGTGTGATGACACGGTGTGGAGGGAGATTCACTCTTAGTCTGACCTCGGGAGTGTGTGATGCGACCGTGTAGATGAATAATCACTCTGTGTCTGACCACGGGACTGTGTGATGGGACGGTGTGGAGGGAGATTCACACTGTGTCTGAAACCGAGAGTGTTTGATGGGACCGTGTAGAGGAATAATCTCTCTGTGTCTGACCACGGGAGTGTGTCATGGGAGGTTGTGGAGGGAGATTCACTCTGTGTCTGACCCCGGGAGTGTTTGATGGGACCGTGTAGATGAATAATCACTCTGTTTCTGACCCCGGGAGTGTGTGATGGGACTGTGTGGAGGGAGATTCACTCTGTGTTTGACCCCGGGGGTGTTTGATGGGACCGTGTAGAGGAATAATCACTCCGTGTCTGATCCCCGGGAGTGTATGATGGGACCGTGTAGAGGAATAATTACTCTGTGTCTGACACCCGGGAGTGTTTGATGGGACGATGTGGAGGGAGATTCACTCTGTGTGTGACCCCGGGAGTATGTGATGGGACGGTCTGGAGGGAGATTCACTCTGTGTCTGACCCTAGTAGTGTGTGATGGGACGGTGTGGAGGGAGATTCACTTTGTGTCTGACGCCGGGAGTGTGTGATGGGACGATGTGGAGGGAGATTCACTCTGTGTCTGATCCCGGGAATGTTTGATGGGACCGTGTAGAAGAATAATCACTCGGTGTCTGACCCCGGGAGTGTGTGATGTGACGGTGCGGATGGAGATTCACTCTGTGTCTGATGCCGGGAGTGTTTGATGGGACCGTGTAGAGGAATAATCACTCTGTGTCTGACCCCGGGAGTGTTTGATGGGAGCGTGTAGAGGAATAATCTCTCTGTGTCTGACCACGGGAGTGTGTGATGGGACGATGTGGAGGGTGTTTCACTCAGTGTCTGACCCCGTGAGTGTACGATGGGACGGTGCGGATGGAGATTCACTCTGTGTCTGACCCCGGGAGTATGTGATGGGACGGTCTGGAGGGAGATTCACTCTGTGTCTGACCCTAGTAGTGTGTGATGGGACGGTGTGGAGGGAGATTCACTTTGTGTCTGACGCCGGGAGTGTGTGATGGGACGATGTGGAGGGAGATTCACTCTGTGTCTGATCCCGGGAATGTTTGATGGGACCGTGTAGAAGAATAATCACTCGGTGTCTGACCCCGGGAGTGTGTGATGTGACGGTGCGGATGGAGATTCACTCTGTGTCTGATGCCGGGAGTGTGTGATGGGACCGTGTAGAGGAATAATCACTCTGTGTCTGACCCCGGGAGTGTTTGATGGGAGCGTGTAGAGGAATAATCTCTCTGTGTCTGACCACGGGAGTGTGTGATGGGACGATGTGGAGGGTGTTTCACTCAGTGTCTGACCCCGTGAGTGTACGATGGGACGGTGCGGATGGAGATTCACTCTGTGTCTGACCCCGGGAGTGTTTGATGGGACCGTGTAGAGGAATAATCTCTCTGTGTCAGACCACGGGAGTGTGTGATGGGACGGTGTCGAGGGAGATTCAGTCTGTGTCTGACCCCGGGAGTGTTTGATGGGACAGTGTAGAGGAATAATCTCTCTGTGTCTGACCACGGGATTGTGTGATGGGACGGTGCGGATGGAGATTCACTCTGTGTCTGACACCGGGAGTGTTTGATGGGACCGTGTAGAGGAATAATCACATTGTGCCTGACCCCGGGAATGTTTGATGGGACCGTGTACAGGCATAATCACTGTGTCTGACCCCGGGAGTGTTTGATGGGACCGTGCAGAGTAATAATCACTCTGTGTCTGAGCCAGGGAGTCTTTGTTGGGACCGTGTAGAGGAATAATCTCTCTGTGTCTGAGCCAGGGATTGTTTGATGGGACCGTGTAGAGGAATAATCACTCTGTGTCTGACCCCGTGAGCGTGTGATGACACGGTGTGGAGGGAGATTCACTCTTAGTCTGACCTCGGGAGTGTGTGATGCGACCGTGTAGATGAATAATCACTCTGTGTCTGACCACGGGACTGTGTGATGGGACGGTGTGGAGGGAGATTCACACTGTGTCTGAAACCGAGAGTGTTTGATGGGACCGTGTAGAGGAATAATCACTCTGTGTCTGACCCCGGGAGTGTTTGATGAGACCGTGCCGAGTAATAATCACTCTGTGTCTGACCCAGGCAGTCTTTGTTGGGACCGTGTAGAGGAATAATCGCTCCGCATCTGACCCGGGAGTGTTTGATGGGACCGTGAAGAGGAATAATCACTCTGTGTCTGACCCCCGGGAGTGTTTGATGGGACGATGTGGAGGGTGTTTCACTCTGTGTGTGACCCCGGGAGTATGTGATGGGTCGGTCTGGAGGGAGATTCACTCTGTGTCTGACCCTAGTAGTGTGTGATGGGACGGTGTGGAGGGAGATTCACTCTGTGTCTGACCCCGGGGGTGTTTGATGGGGCTGTGTAGAGGAACAATCACTCCGTGTATGACCCCGGGAGTGTTTGATGGGACCGTGTAGAGGAATAATCTCTCTGTGTCTGACCACGGGAGTGTGTCATGGGAGGTTGTGGAGGGAGATTCACTCTGTGTCTGACCCCGGGAGTGTTTGATGGGACCGTGTAGATGAATAATCACTCTGTTTCTGACCCCGGGAGTGTGTGATGGGACTGTGTGGAGGGAGATTCACTCTGTGTTTGACCCCGGGGGTGTTTGATGGGACCGTGTAGAGGAATAATCACTCCGTGTCTGATCCCCGGGAGTGTATGATGGGACCGTGTAGAGGAATAATTACTCTGTGTCTGACACCCGGGAGTGTTTGATGGGACGATGTGGAGGGAGATTCACTCTGTGTGTGACCCCGGGAGTATGTGATGGGACGGTCTGGAGGGAGATTCACTCTGTGTCTGACCCTAGTAGTGTGTGATGGGACGGTGTGGAGGGAGATTCACTTTGTGTCTGACGCCGGGAGTGTGTGATGGGACGATGTGGAGGGAGATTCACTCTGTGTCTGATCCCGGGAATGTTTGATGGGACCGTGTAGAAGAATAATCACTCGGTGTCTGACCCCGGGAGTGTGTGATGTGACGGTGCGGATGGAGATTCACTCTGTGTCTGATGCCGGGAGTGTGTGATGGGACCGTGTAGAGGAATAATCACTCTGTGTCTGACCCCGGGAGTGTTTGATGGGAGCGTGTAGAGGAATAATCTCTCTGTGTCTGACCACGGGAGTGTGTGATGGGACGATGTGGAGGGTGTTTCACTCAGTGTCTGACCCCGTGAGTGTACGATGGGACGGTGCGGATGGAGATTCACTCTGTGTCTGACCCCGGGAGTGTTTGATGGGACCGTGTAGAGGAATAATCTCTCTGTGTCAGACCACGGGAGTGTGTGATGGGACGGTGTCGAGGGAGATTCAGTCTGTGTCTGACCCCGGGAGTGTTTGATGGGACAGTGTAGAGGAATAATCTCTCTGTGTCTGACCACGGGATTGTGTGATGGGACGGTGCGGATGGAGATTCACTCTGTGTCTGACACCGGGAGTGTTTGATGGGACCGTGTAGAGGAATAATCACATTGTGCCTGACCCCGGGAATGTTTGATGGGACCGTGTACAGGCATAATCACTGTGTCTGACCCCGGGAGTGTTTGATGGGACCGTGCAGAGTAATAATCACTCTGTGTCTGAGCCAGGGAGTCTTTGTTGGGACCGTGTAGAGGAATAATCTCTCTGTGTCTGAGCCAGGGATTGTTTGATGGGACCGTGTAGAGGAATAATCACTCTGTGTCTGACCCCGTGAGCGTGTGATGACACGGTGTGGAGGGAGATTCACTCTTAGTCTGACCTCGGGAGTGTGTGATGCGACCGTGTAGATGAATAATCACTCTGTGTCTGACCACGGGACTGTGTGATGGGACGGTGTGGAGGGAGATTCACACTGTGTCTGAAACCGAGAGTGTTTGATGGGACCGTGTACAGGCATAATCACTCTGTGTCTGACCCCGGGAGAGTTGATGAGACCGTGCCGAGTAATAATCACTCTGTGTCTGACCCAGGCAGTCTTTGTTGGGACCGTGTAGAGGAATAATCGCTCCGCATCTGACCCGGGAGTGTTTGATGGGACCGTGAAGAGGAATAATCACTCTGTGTCTGACCCCCGGGAGTGTTTGATGGGACGATGTGGAGGGTGTTTCACTCTGTGTGTGACCCCGGGAGTATGTGATGGGTCGGTCTGGAGGGAGATTCACTCTGTGTCTGACCCTAGTAGTGTGTGATGGGACGGTGTGGAGGGAGATTCACTCTGTGTCTGACCCCGGGGGTGTTTGATGGGGCTGTGTAGAGGAACAATCACTCCGTGTATGACCCCGGGAGTGTTGATGGGACCGTGTAGAGGAATAATCACTCTGTGTCTGACCCCCGGGAGTGTTTCATGGGACCGTGTAGAGGAATAATCACTCTGTGTCTGACCCCCGGGGGTGTTTAATGGTACTTTGTGGAGGGAGATTCACTCTGTGTCTGACCCCGGGAGTATGTGATGGGACTGTGTGGAGGGAGATTCACTCTGTGTGTGACCCCGGCAGTATGTGATGGGACGGTCTGGAGGGAGATTCACTCTGTGTCTGACCCTAGTAGTGTGTGACGGGACGGTGTGGAGGGAGATTCACTTTGTGTCTGACGCCGGGAGTGTGTGATGAGACGATGTGGAGGGAGATTCACTCTGTGTCTGATCCCGGGAGTGTTTGATGGGACCGTGTAGAGGAATAATCACACTGTGTCTGACCCCGGGAGTGTGTGATGTGACGGTGCGGATGGAGATTCACTCTGTGTCTGATCCCGGGAGTGTGTGATGGGTCCGTGTAGAGGAATAATCACTCTGTGTCTGACCCCGGGAGTGTTTGATGGGACCGTGTAGAGGAATAATCTCTCTGTGTCTGACCACGGGAGTGTGTGATGGGACGGTGCGGATGGAGATTCACTCTGTGTCTGACGCCGGGAGTGTGTGATGGGACGGTGTGGAGGGAGATTCACTCTGTGTCTGATCCCGGGATTGTGTGATGGGACCGTGTAGAGGAATAATCACTCTGTCTGACCCCGGCAGTTTTTGATGGGACCGTGTAGAGGAATAATCTCTCTGTGTCTGAACACGGGAGTGTGTGATGGGACGGTGTGGAGGGAGATTCACTCTGTGGCTGACCCCGGGAGTGTGTGATGGGACGGTTTGGAGGGCAATTCACTTTTTGTCTGACCCAGGGATTGTTTGATGGGACTGTGTAGATGAATCATCACTCTGTGTCTGACCACGGGACTGTGTGATGGGACGGTGTGGAGGGAGATTCACACAGTGTCTGAAACCGAGAGTGTTTGATGGGATGGCGTAGAGGAATAATCACTCTGTGTCTGACCCCGGGGGTGTTTTATGGGACCGTGTAGAGGAATAATCACTCTGTGTCTGACCCCGGGAGTCTTTGATGGGACCGTGTACAGGCATAATCACTCTGTGTCTGACCCCGGGAGTGTTTCATGGGACCGTGCAGAGTAATAATCACTCTGTGTCTGAACCAGGGAGCCTTTGTTGGGACCGTGTAGAGGAATAATCGCTCCGCGTCTGACCCCGGGAGTGTTAGATGGGACCGTGTAGAGGAATAATCACTCTGTGTCTGACCCTAGTAGTGTGTGATGGGACGGTGTGGAGGGAGATTCACTCTGTGTCTGACCCCGGGGGTGTTTGATGGGGCTGTGTATAGGAACAATCACTCCGTGTATGACCCCGGGAGTGTTGATGGGACCGTGTAGAGGAATAATCACTCTGTGTCTGACCCCCGGAAGTGTTTGATGGGGCCGTGTAGAGTAATAATCACTCTGTGTCTGAACCAGGGAGCCTTTGTTGAGACCGTGTAGAGGAATAATCGCTCCGCGTCTGACCCCGGGAGTGTTTGATGGGACCGTGTAGAGGAATAATCACTCTGTGTCTGACCCTAGTAGTGTGTGATGGGACGGTGTGGAGGGAAATTCACTCTGTGTCTGACCCCGGGGGTGTTTGATGGGGCTGTGTATAGGAACAATCACTCCGTGTATGACCCCGGGAGTGTTGATGGGACCGTGTAGAGGAATAATCACTCTGTGTCTGACCCCCGGAAGTGTTTGATGGGGCCGTGTAGAGGAATAATCACTCTGTGTCTGACCCCCGGGAGTGTTTGATGTTTCTTTGTGGAGGGAGATTCACTCTGTGTCTGACCCCGGGAGTATGTGATGGGACGGTCTGGAGGGAGAATCACTCTGTGTCTGACCCTAGTAGTGTGTGATGGGACGGTGTGGAGGGAGATTCACTTTGTGTCTGACGCCGGGAGTGTGTGATGGGACGATGTGGAGGGAGATTCACTCTGTGTCTGACCCCGGGATTGTTTGATGGGACGGTGCGGATGGAGATTCACTCTGTGTCTGACCCCGGGAGTGTTTGATGGGACCGTGTAGAGGAATAATCTCTCTGTGGCAGACCACGGGAGTGTGTGATGGGACGGTGTGGAGGGAGATTCACTCTGTGTCTGACCCCGGGAGTGTTTGATGGGACAGTGTAGAGGAATAATCTCTCTGTGTCTGACCACGGGAGTGTGTGATGGGACGGTGTGGAGGGAGATTCACTCTGTGTCTGACCCCGGGAGTGTTTGATGGGACCGTGTAGATGAATAATCACTCTGTTTCTGACCCCGGGAGTGTGTGATGGGACTGTGTGGAGGGAGATTCACTCTGTGTTTGACCCCGGGGGTGTTTGATGGGACTGTGTAGAGGAATAATCACTCCGTGTCTGACCCCCGGGAGTGTATGATGGGACCGTGTAGAGGAATAATCACTCTGTGTCTGACACCCGGGTGTGTTTGATGGGACGATGTGGAGGGAGATTCACTCTGTGTGTGACCCCGGGAGTATGTGATGGGACGGTCTGGAGGGAGATTCACTCTGTGTCTGACCCTAGTAGTGTGTGATGGGACGGTGTGGAGGGAGATTCACTTTGTGTCTGACGCCGGGAGTGTGTGATGGGACGATGTGGAGGGAGATTCACTCTGTGTCTGATCCCGGGAGTGTTTGATGGGACCGTGTAGAGGAATAATCACTCTGTGTCTGACCCCGGGAGTGTTTGATGGGACCGTGTAGAGGAATAATCTCTCTGTGGCAGACCACGGGAGTGTGTGATGGGACGGTGTGGAGGGAGATTCACTCTGTGTCTGACCCCGTGAGTGTACGATGGGACGGTGCGGATGGAGATTCACTCTGTGTCTGACCCCGGGAGTGTTTGATGGGTCCGTGTAGAGGAATAATCTCTCTGTGTCAGACCACGGGAGTGTGTGATGGGACGGTGTGGAGGGAGATTCACTCTGTGTCTGACCCCGGGAGTGTTTGATGGGACAGTGTAGAGGAATAATCTCTCTGTGTCTGACCACGGGAGTGTGTGATGGGACGGTGTGGAGGGAGATTCACTCTGTGTCTGACCCCGGGAGTGTTTGATGGGACCGTGTAGATGAATAATCACTCTGTGTCTGACCCCGGGAGTGGTTGATGGGACCGTGTACAGGCATAATCACTCTGTGTCTGACCCCGGGAGTGTTTCATGGGACCGTGCAGAGTAATAATCACTCTGTGTCTGAACCAGGGAGCCTTTGTTGGGACCGTGTAGAGGAATAATCGCTCCGCGTCTGACCCCGGGAGTGTTTGATGGGACCGTGTAGAGGAATAATCACTCTGTGTCTGACCCTAGTAGTGTGTGATGGGACGGTGTGGAGGGAGATTCACTCTGTGTCTGACCCCGGGGGTGTTTGATGGGGCTGTGTATAGGAACAATCACTCCGTATATGACCCCGGGAGTGTTGATGGGACCGTGTAGAGGAATAATCACTCTGTGTCTGACCCCCGGAAGTGTTTGATGGGGCCGTGTAGAGGAATAATCACTCTGTGTCTGACCCCCGGGAGTGTTTGATGGTTCTTTGTGGAGGGAGATTCACTCTGTGTCTGACCCCGGGAGTATGTGATGGGACGGTCTGGAGGGAGAATCACTCTGTGTCTGACCCTAGTAGTGTGTGATGGGACGGAGTGGAGGGAGATTCACTTTGTGTCTGACGCCGGGAGTGTGTGATGGGACGATGTGGAGGGAGATTCACTCTGTGTCTGACCCCGGGATTGTTTGATGGGACGGTGCGGATGGAGATTCACTCTGTGTCTGACCCCGGGAGTGTTTGATGGGACCGTGTAGAGGAATAATCTCTCTGTGGCAGACCACGGGAGTGTGTGATGGGACGGTGTGGAGGGAGATTCACTCTGTGTCTGACCCCGGGAGTATGTGATGGGACTGTGTGGAGGGAGATTCACTCTGTGTGTGACCCCGGGAGTATGTGATGGGACGGTCTGGAGGGAGATTCACTCTTTGTCTGACCTCGAGAGTGTGTGATGCGACCGTGTAGATGAATAATCACTCTGTGTCTGACCACGGGACTGTGTGATGGGACGGTGTGGAGGGAGATTCACACTGTGTCTGAAACCGAGAGTGTTTGATGGGACCGTGTAGAGGAATAATCACTCTGTGTCTGACCCCGGGAGTGTTTGATGAGACCGTGCAGAGTAATAATCACTCTGTGTCTGACCCAGGCAGTCTTTGTTGGGACCGTGTAGAGGAATAATCGCTCCGCATCTGACCCGGGAGTGTTTGATGGGACCGTGAAGAGGAATAATCACTCTGTGTCTGACCCCCGGGAGTGTTTGATGGGACGATGTGGAGGGTGTTTCACTCTGTGTGTGACCCCGGGAGTATGTGATGGGTCGGTCTGGAGGGAGATTCACTCTGTGTCTGACCCTAGTAGTGTGTGATGGGACGGTGTGGAGGGAGATTCACTCTGTGTCTGACCCCGGGGGTGTTTGATGGGGCTGTGTAGAGGAACAATCACTCCGTGTATGACCCCGGGAGTGTTGATGGGACCGTGTAGAGGAATAATCACTCTGTGTCTGACCCCCGGGAGTGTTTCATGGGACCGTGTAGAGGAATAATCACTCTGTGTCTGACCCCCGGGGGTGTTTAATGGTACTTTGTGGAGGGAGATTCACTCTGTGTCTGACCCCGGGAGTATGTGATGGGACTGTGTGGAGGGAGATTCACTCTGTGTGTGACACCGGCAGTATGTGATTGGACGGTCTGGAGGGAGATTCACTCTGTGTCTGACCCTAGTAGTGTGTGACGGGACGGTGTGGAGGGAGATTCACTTTGTGTCTGACGCCGGGAGTGTGTGATGAGACGATGTGGAGGGAGATTCACTCTGTGTCTGATCCCGGGAGTGTTTGATGGGACCGTGTAGAGGAATAATCACACTGTGTCTGACCCCGGGAGTGTGTGATGTGACTGTGCGGATGGAGATTCACTCTGTGTCTGATCCCGGGAGTGTGTGATGGGTCCGTGTAGAGGAATAATCACTCTGTGTCTGACCCCGGGAGTGTTTGATGGGACCGTGTAGAGGAATAATCTCTCTGTGTCTCACCACGGGAGTGTGTGATGGGACGGTGCGGATGGAGATTCACTCTGTGTCTGACGCCGGGAGTGTGTGATGGGACGGTGTGGAGGGAGATTCACTCTGTGTCTGATCCCGGGATTGTGTGATGGGACCGTGTAGAGGAATAATCACTCTGTCTGACCCCGGCAGTTTTTGATGGGACCGTGTGGAGGAATAATCTCTCTGTGTCTGACCACGGGAGTGTGTGATGGGACGGTGTGGAGGGAGATTCACTCTGTGGCTGACCCCGGGAGTGTGTGATGGGACGGTTTGGAGGGCAATTCACTTTTTGTCTGACCCAGGGATTGTTTGATGGGACTGTGTAGATGAATCATCACTCTGTGTCTGACCACGGGACTGTGTGATGGGACGGTGTGGAGGGAGATTCACACAGTGTCTGAAACCGAGAGTGTTTGATGGGACGGCGTAGAGGAATAAACACTCTGTGTCTGACCCCGGGGGTGTTTTATGGGACCGTGTAGAGGAATAATCACTCTGTGTCTGACCCCGGGAGTTTTTGATGGGACCGTGTACAGGCATAATCACTCTGTGTCTGACCCCGGGAGTGTTTCATGGGACCGTGCAGAGTAATAATCACTCTGTGTCTGAACCAGGGAGCCTTTGTTGGGACCGTGTAGAGGAATAATCGCTCCGCGTCTGACCCCGGGAGTGTTTGATGGGACCGTGTAGAGGAATAATCACTCTGTGTCTGACCCTAGTAGTGTGTGATGGGACGGTGTGGAGGGAGATTCACTCTTTGTCTGACCTCGGGAGTGTGTGATGCGACCGTGTAGATGAATAATCACTCTGTGTCTGACCACGGGACTGTGTGATGGGACGGTGTGGAGGGAGATTCACACTGTGTCTGAAACCGAGAGTGTTTGATGGGACCGTGTAGAGGAATAATCACTCTGTGTCTGACCCCGGGAGTGTTTGATGAGACCGTGCAGAGTAATAATCACTCTGTGTCTGACCCAGGCAGTCTTTGTTGGGACCGTGTAGAGGAATAATCGCTCCGCATCTGACCCGGGAGTGTTTGATGGGACCGTGAAGAGGAATAATCACTCTGTGTCTGACCCCGGGAGTGTTTCATGGGACCGTGCAGAGTAATAATCACTCTGTGTCTGAACCAGGGAGCCTTTGTTGGGACCGTGTAGAGGAATAATCGCTCCGCGTCTGACCCCGGGAGTGTTTGATGGGACCGTGTAGAGGAATAATCACTCTGTGTCTGACCCTAGTAGTGTGTGATGGGACGGTGTGGAGGGAGATTCACTCTGTGTCTGACCCCGGGGGTGTTTGATGGGGCTGTGTATAGGAACAATCACTCCGTGTATGACCCCGGGAGTGTTGATGGGACCGTGTAGAGGAATAATCACTCTGTGTCTGACCCCCGGAAGTGTTTGATGGGGCCGTGTAGAGGAATAATCACTCTGTGTCTGACCCCCGGGAGTGTTTGATGGTACTTTGTGGAGGGAGATTCACTCTGTGTCTGACCCCGGGAGTATGTGATGGGACGGTCTGGAGGGAGATTCTCTCTGTGTCTGACCCTAGTAGTGTGTGATGGGACGGTGTGGAGGGAGATTCACATTGCGTCTGACGCCGGGAGTGTGTGATGGGACGATGTGGAGGGAGATTCACTCTGTGTCTGATCCCGGGAGTGTTTGATGGGACCGTGTAGAGGAATAATCACTCTGTGTCTGACCCCGGGAGTGTTTGATGGGACCGTGTAGAGGAATAATCTCTCTGTGGCAGACCACGGGAGTGTGTGATGGGACGGTGTGGAGGGAGATTCACTCTGTGTCTGACCCCGTGAGTGTACGATGGGACGGTGCGGATGGAGATTCACTCTGTGTCTGACCCCGGGAGTGTTTGATGGGACCGTGTAGAGGAATAATCTCTCTGTGTCAGACCACGGGAGTGTGTGATGGGACGGTGTGGAGGGAGATTCACTCTGTGTCTGACCCCGGGAGTGTTTGATGGGACAGTGTAGAGGAATAATCTCTCTGTGTCTGACCACGGGAGTGTGTGATGGGACGGTGTGGAGGGAGATTCACTCTGTGTCTGACCCCGGGAGTGTTTGATGGGACCGTGTAGATGAATAATCACTCTGTGTCTGACCCCGGGAGTGGTTGATGGGACCGTGTACAGGCATAATCACTCTGTGTCTGACCCCGGGAGTGTTTCATGGGACCGTGCAGAGTAATAATCACTCTGTGTCTGAACCAGGGAGCCTTTGTTGGGACCGTGTAGAGGAATAATCGCTCCGCGTCTGACCCCGGGAGTGTTTGATGGGACCGTGTAGAGGAATAATCACTCTGTGTCTGACCCTAGTAGTGTGTGATGGGACGGTGTGGAGGGAGATTCACTCTGTGTCTGACCCCGGGGGTGTTTGATGGGGCTGTGTATAGGAACAATCACTCCGTATATGACCCCGGGAGTGTTGATGGGACCGTGTAGAGGAATAATCACTCTGTGTCTGACCCCCGGAAGTGTTTGATGGGGCCGTGTAGAGGAATAATCACTCTGTGTCTGACCCCCGGGAGTGTTTGATGGTTCTTTGTGGAGGGAGATTCACTCTGTGTCTGACCCCGGGAGTATGTGATGGGACGGTCTGGAGGGAGAATCACTCTGTGTCTGACCCTAGTAGTGTGTGATGGGACGGAGTGGAGGGAGATTCACTTTGTGTCTGACGCCGGGAGTGTGTGATGGGACGATGTGGAGGGAGATTCACTCTGTGTCTGACCCCGGGATTGTTTGATGGGACGGTGCGGATGGAGATTCACTCTGTGTCTGACCCCGGGAGTGTTTGATGGGACCGTGTAGAGGAATAATCTCTCTGTGGCAGACCACGGGAGTGTGTGATGGGACGGTGTGGAGGGAGATTCACTCTGTGTCTGACCCCGGGAGTATGTGATGGGACTGTGTGGAGGGAGATTCACTCTGTGTCTGACCCCGGGGGTGTTTGATGGGGCTGTGTATAGGAACAATCACTCCGTGTATGACCCCGGGAGTGTTGATGGGACCGTGTAGAGGAATAATCACTCTGTGTCTGACCCCCGGAAGTGTTTGATGGGGCCGTGTAGAGGAATAATCACTCTGTGTCTGACCCCCGGGAGTGTTTGATGGTACTTTGTGGAGGGAGATTCACTCTGTGTGTGACCCCGGGAGTATGTGATGGGACGGTCTGGAGGGAGATTCACTCTGTGTCTGACCCTAGTAGTGTGTGATGGGACGGTGTGGAGGGAGATTCACTTTGTGTCTGACGCCGGGAGTGTGTGATGGGACGATGTGGAGGGAGATTCACTCTGTGTCTGATCCCGGGAGTGTTTGATGGGACCGTGTAGAGGAATAATCACTCTGTGTCTGACCCCGGGAGTGTTTGATGGGACCGTGTAGAGGAATAATCTCTCTGTGGCAGACCACGGGAGTGTGTGATGGGACGGTGTGGAGGGAGATTCACTCTGTGTCTGACCCTAGTAGTGTGTGATGGGACGGTGTGGAGGGAGATTCACACAGTGTCTGAAACCGAGAGTGTTTGATGGGGCCGTGTAGAGGAATAATCACTCTGTGTCTGACCCCCGGGAGTGTTTGATGGTACTTTGTGGAGGGAGATTCACTCTGTGTCTGACCCCGGGAGTATGTGATGGGACGGTCTGGAGGGAGAATCACTCTGTGTCTGACCCTAGTAGTGTGTGATGGGACGGTGTGGAGGGAGATTCACTTTGTGTCTGACGCCGGGAGTGTGTGATGGGACGATGTGGAGGGAGATTCACTCTGTGTCTGACCACGGGATTGTTTGATGGGACGGTGCGGATGGAGATTCACTCTGTGTCTGACCCCGGATGTGTTTGATGGGACCGTGTAGAGGAATAATCTCTCTGTGGCAGACCACGGGAGTGTGTGATGGGACGGTGTGGAGGGAGATTCACTCTGTGTCTGACCCCGGGAGTGTTTGATGGGACAGTGTAGAGGAATAATCTCTCTGTGTCTGACCACGGGAGTGTGTGATGGGACGGTGTGGAGGGAGATTCACTCTGTGTCTGACCCCGGGAGTGTTTGATGGGACCGTGTAGATGAATAATCACTCTGTTTCTGACCCCGGGAGTGTGTGATGGGACTGTGTGGAGGGAGATTCACTCTGTGTTTGACCCCGGGGGTGTTTGATGGGACTGTGTAGAGGAATAATCACTCCGTGTCTGACCCCCGGGAGTGTATGATGGGACCGTGTAGAGGAATAATCACTCTGTGTCTGACACCCGGGTGTGTTTGATGGGACGATGTGGAGGGAGATTCACTCTGTGTGTGACCCCGGGAGTATGTGATGGGACGGTCTGGAGGGAGATTCACTCTGTGTCTGACCCTAGTAGTGTGTGATGGGACGGTGTGGAGGGAGATTCACTTTGTGTCTGACGCCGGGAGTGTGTGATGGGACCGTGTAGAGGAATAATCACTCTGTGTCTGACCCCGGGAGTGTTTGATGGGACCGTGTAGAGGAATAATCTCTCTGTGGCAGACCACGGGAGTGTGTGATGGGACGGTGTGGAGGGAGATTCACTCTTTGTCTGACCTCGGGAGTGTGTGATGCGACCGTGTAGATGAATAATCACTCTGTGTCTGACCACGGGACTGTGTGATGGGACCGTGTAGAGGAATAATCACTCTGTGTCTGACCCCGGGAGTGTTTGATGAGACCGTGCAGAGTAATAATCACTCTGTGTCTGACCCAGGCAGTCTTTGTTGGGACCGTGTAGAGGAATAATCGCTCCGCATCTGACCCGGGAGTGTTTGATGGGACCGTGAAGAGGAATAATCACTCTGTGTCTGACCCCCGGGAGTGTTTGATGGGACGATGTGGAGGGTGTTTCACTCTGTGTGTGACCCCGGGAGTATGTGATGGGTCGGTCTGGAGGGAGATTCACTCTGTGTCTGACCCTAGTAGTGTGTGATGGGACGGTGTGGAGGGAGATTCACTCTGTGTCTGACCCCGGGGGTGTTTGATGGGGCTGTGTAGAGGAACAATCACTCCGTGTATGACCCCGGGAGTGTTGATGGGACCGTGTAGAGGAATAATCACTCTGTGTCTGACCCCCGGGAGTGTTTCATGGGACCGTGTAGAGGAATAATCACTCTGTGTCTGACCCCCGGGGGTGTTTAATGGTACTTTGTGGAGGGAGATTCACTCTGTGTCTGACCCCGGGAGTATGTGATGGGACTGTGTGGAGGGAGATTCACTCTGTGTGTGACCCCGGGAGTATGTGATGGGACGGTTTGGAGGGAGATTCACTCTGTGTCTGACCCTAGTAGTGTGTGACGGGACGGTGTGGAGGGAGATTCACTTTGTGTCTGACGCCGGGAGTGTGTGATGAGACGATGTGGAGGGAGATTCACTCTGTGTCTGATCCCGGGAGTGTTTGATGGGACCGTGTAGAGGAATAATCACACTGTGTCTGACCCCGGGAGTGTGTGATGTGACGGTGCGGATGGAGATTCACTCTGTGTCTGATCCCGGGAGTGTGTGATGGGTCCGTGTAGAGGAATAATCACTCTGTGTCTGACCCCGGGAGTGTTTGATGGGACCGTGTAGAGGAATAATCTCTCTGTGTCTGACCACGGGAGTGTGTGATGGGACGGTGCGGATGGAGATTCACTCTGTGTCTGACGCCGGGAGTGTGTGATGGGACGGTGTGGAGGGAGATTCACTCTGTGTCTGATCCCGGGATTGTGTGATGGGACCGTGTAGAGGAATAATCACTCTGTCTGACCCCGGCAGTTTTTGATGGGACCGTGTAGAGGAATAATCTCTCTGTGTCTGACCACGGGAGTGTGTGATGGGACGGTGTGGAGGGAGATTCACTCTGTGGCTGACCCCGGGAGTGTGTGATGGGACGGTTTGGAGGGCAATTCACTTTTTGTCTGACCCAGGGATTGTTTGATGGGACTGTGTAGATGAATCATCACTCTGTGTCTGACCACGGGACTGTGTGATGGGACGGTGTGGAGGGAGATTCACACAGTGTCTGAAACCGAGAGTGTTTGATGGGACGGCGTAGAGGAATAATCACTCTGTGTCTGACCCCGGGGGTGTTTTATGGGACCGTGTAGAGGAATAATCACTCTGTGTCTGACCCCGGGAGTGTTTGATGGGACGATGTGGAGGGTGTTTCACTCTGTGTGTGACCCCGGGAGTATGTGATGGGTCGGTCTGGAGGGAGACTCACTCTGTGTCTGACCCCGGGAGTGTTTGATGGGACCGTGTAGAGGAATAATCACTTTGTGCCTGACCCCGGGAATGTTTGATGGGACCGTGTACAGGCATAATCACTGTGTCTGACCCCGGGACTGTTTGATGGGGCCGTGCAGAGTAATAATCACTCTGTGTCTGAGCCAGGGAGTCTTTGTTGGGACCGTGTAGAGGAATAATCTCTCTGTGTCTGACCACGGGAGTGTGTGACGGGACGGTGTGGAGGGAGATTCACTCTGCGTCTGACCCCGGGAGTGTTTGATGGGACCGTGTATTAGGAATAATCACTCTGTGTCTGACCCCGGGAGTGTGTGATGGGACGGTGTGGAGGGAGTTTCACTTTTTGTCTGACCCAGGGATTGTTTGATGGGACCGTGTAGAGTAATAATCACTCTGTGTCTGACCCCGTGAGCGTGTGATGACACGGTGTGGAGGGAGATTCACTCTTTGTCTGACCTCGGGAGTCTGTGATGCGACCGTGTAGATGAATAATCACTCTGTGTCTGACCACGGGACTGTGTGATGGGACGGTGTGGAGGGAGATTCACACTGAGTCTGAAACCGAGAGTGTTTGATGGGACCGTGTAGAGGAATAATCACTCTGTGTCTGACCCCGGGAATGTTTGATCGGACCGTGTACAGGCATCATCACTCTGTGTCTGACCCCGGGAGTGTTTGATAAGACCGTGCAGAGTAATAATCACTCTGTGTCTGACCCAGGGAGTCTTTGTTGGGACCGTGTAGAGGAATAATCGCTCCGCATCTGACCCGGGAGTGTTTGATGGGACCGTGTAGAGGAATAATCACTCTGTGTCTGACCCCCGGGAGTGATTGATGGGACGATGTGGAGGGTGTTTCACTCTGTGTGTGACCCCGGGAGTATGTGACGGGTCGGTCTGGAGGGAGATTCACTCTGTGTCTGACCCTAGTAGTGTGTGATGGGAAGGTGTGGAGGGAGATTCACTCTGTGTCTGACCCCGGGGGTGTTTGATGGGGCTGTGTAGAGGAACAATCACTCCGTGTATGACCCCGGGAGTGTTGATGGGACCGTGTAGAGGAATAATCACTCTGTGTCTGACCCCCGGGAGTGTTTGATGGGACCGTGTAGAGGAATAATCACTCTGTGTCTGACCCCCGGGAGTGTTTGATGGTACTTTGTGGAGGGAGATTCACTCTGTGTCTGACACCGGGAGTATGTGATGGGACGGTCTGGAGGGAGATTCACTCTGGGTCTGACCCTAGTAGTGTGTGATGGGACGGTGTGGAGGGAGATTCACTTTGTGTCTGACGCCGGGAGTGTGTGATGGGACGATGTGGAGGGAGATTCACTCTGTGTCTGACCCCGGGATTGTGTGATGGGACGGTGCGGATGGAGATTCACTCTGTGTCTGACCCCGGGAGTGTTTGATGGGACAGTGTAGATGAATAATCTCTCTGTGTCTGACCACGGGAGTGTGTGATGGGACGGTGTGGAGGGAGGTTCACTCTGTGTCTGACCCCGGGAGTTTTGATGGGACCGTGTAGTTGAATAATCACTCTGTTTCTGACCCCGGGAGTGTGTGATGGGACTGTGTGGAGGGAGATTCACTCTGTGTTTGACCCCGGTGGTGTTTGATGGGACTGTGTAGAGGAATAATCACTCCGTGTCTGACCCCCGGGAGTGTATGATGGGACCGTGTAGAGGGAGATTCACTATGTGTGTGACCCCGGGAGTACGTGATGGGACGGTCTGGAGGGAGATTCACTCTGTGTCTGACCCTAGTAGTGTGTGATGGGACGGTGTGGAGGGAGATTCACTTTGTGTCTGACGCCGGGAGTGTGTGATGGGACCGTGTAGAGGAATAATCACTCTGTGTCTGACCCCGGGAGTGTGTGATGTGACGGTGCGGATGGAGATTCACTCTGTGTCTGATCCCGGGAGTGTGTGATGGGACCGTGTAGAGGAATAATCACTCTGTGTCTGACCCCGGGAGTGTTTGATGGGACCGTGTAGAGGAATAATCTCTCTGTGTCTGACCACGGGAGTGTGTGATGGGACGGTGCGGATGGAGATTCACTCTGTGTCTGACGGCGGGAGTGTGTGATGGGACGGTGTGGAGGGAGATTCACTCTGTGTCTGATCCCGGGAGTGTGTGATGGGACCGTGTAGAGGAATAATCACTCTGTCTGACCCCGGGAGTGTTTGATGGGACCGTGTAGAGGAATAATCTCTCTGTGTCTGACCACGGGAGTGTGTGATGGGACGGTGTGGAGGGAGATTCACTCTGTGTCTGACCCCGTGAGCGTGTGATGACACGGTGTGGAGGGAGATTCACTCTTTGTCTGACCTCGGGAGTGTGTGATGCGAACGTGTAGATGAATAATCACTCTGTGTCTGACCACGGGACTGTGTGATGGGACGGTGTGGAGGGAGATTCACACAGTGTCTGAAACCGAGAGTGTTTGATGGGACGGCGTAGAGGAATAATCACTCTGTGTCTGACCCCGGGGGTGTTTTATGGGACCGTGTAGAGGAATAATCACTCTGTGTCTGACCCCGGGAGTGTTTGATGGGACCGTGTACAGGCATAATCACTCTGTGTCTGACCCCGGGAATGTTTGATGGGACAGTGCAGAGTAATAATCACTCTGTGTCTGACCCAGGGAGCCTTTGTTGGGACCGTGTAGAGGAATAATCGCTCCGCGTCTGACCCCGGGAGTGTTTGATGGGACCGTGTAGAGGAATAATCACTCTGTGTCTGACCCCCGGGAGTGTTTGATGGGACGATGTGGAGGGTGTTTCACTCTGTGTCTGACCCCCGGGAGTGTTTGATGGGTCGGTCTGGAGGGAGTCTCACTCTGTGTCTGACCCGAGTAGTGTGTGATGGGACGGTGTGGAGGGAGATTCACTCTGTGTCTGACCCGTGAGTGTACGATGGGACGGTGCGGATGGAGATTCACTCTGTGTCTGACCCCGGGAGTGTTTGATGGGACCGTGTAGAGGAATAATCTCTCTGTGTCAGACCACGGGAGTGTGTGATGGGACGGTGTCGATGGAGATTCAGTCTGTGTCTGACCCCGGGAGTGTTTGATGGGACCGTGCAGAGTAATAATCACTCTGTGTCTGAGCCAGGGAGTCTTTGTTGGGACCGTGTAGAGGAATAATCTCTCTGTGTCTGACCACGGGAGAGTGTGACGGGACGGTGTGGAGGGAGATTCACTCTGTGTCTGACCCCGGGAGTGTTTGATGGGACCGTGTAGAGGAATAATCACTCTGTGTCTGACCCCGGGAGAGTGTGATGGGACGGTGTGGAGGGAGTTTCACTTTTTGTCTGACCCAGGGATTGTTTGATGGGACCGTGTAGAGGAATAATCACACTGTGTCTGACCCCGTGAGCGTGTGAAGACACGGTGTGGAGGGAGATTCACTCTTTGTCTGAACTCGGGTGTGTGAGATGCGACCGTGTAGATGAATAATCACTCTGTGTCTGACCACGGTACTGTGTGATGGGACGGTGTGGAGGGTGATTCACACTGTGTCTGAAACCGAGAGTGTTTGATGGGACCGTGTAGAGGAATAATCACTCTGTGTCTGACCCCGGGAATGTTTGATGGGACCGGGTACAGGCATCATCACTCTGTGTCTGACTCCGGGAGTGTTTGATGAGACCGTGCAGAGTAATAATCACTCTGTGTCTGACACAGGGAGTCTTTGTTGGGACCGTGTAGAGGAATAATCGCTCCGCATCTGACCCGGGAATGTTTGATGGGACCGTGTAGAGGAATAATCACTCTGTGTCTGACCCCCGGGAGTGTTTGATGGGACGATGTGGAGGGTGTTTCACTCTGTGTGTGACCCCGGGAGTATGTGATGGGTCGGTCTGGAGGGAGATTCACTCTGTGTCTCACCCTAGTAGTGTGTGATGGGACGGTGTGGAGGGAGATTCACTCTGTGTCTGACCCCGGGGGTGTTTGATGGGGCTGTGTAGAGGAACAATCACTCCGTGTATGACCACGGGTGTGTTGATGGGACCGTGTAGAGGAATAATCACTCTGTGTCTGACCCCCGGGAGAGTTTGATGGGACCGTGTAGAGGAATAATCACTCTGTGTCTGACCCCCGGGAGTGTTTGATGGTACTTTGTGGAGGGAGATTCACTCTGTGTCTGACCCCGGGAGTATGTGATGGGACGGTCTGGAGGGAGATTCACTCTGTGTCTGACCCTAGTAGTGTGTGATGGGACGGTGTGGAGGGTGATTCACTTTGTGTCTGACGCCGGGAGTGTGTGATGGGACGATGTGGCGGTAGATTCACTCTGTGTCTGACCCCGGGATTGTGTGATGGGACGGTGCGGATGGAGATTCACTCTGTGTCTGACCCCGGGAGTGTTTGATGGGACCGTGTAGAGGAATAATCTCTCTGTGGCAGACCACGGGAGTGTGTGATGGGACGGTGTGGAGGGAGATTCACTCTGTGTCTGACCCCGGGAGTGTTTGATGGGACAGTGTAGAGGAATAATCTTTCTGTGTCTGACCACGGGAGTGTGTGATGGGACGGTGTGGAGGGAGATTCACTCTGTGTCTGACCCCGGGAGTGTTTGATGGGACCCTGTAGATGAATAATCACTCTGTTTCTGACCCCGGGAGTGTGTGATGGGACTGTGTGGAGGGAGATTCACTCTGTGTTTGACCCCGGGGGTGTTTGATGGGACTGTGTAGAGGAATAATCACTCCGTGTCTGACCCCCGGGAGTGTATGATGGGACCGTGTAGAGGATTAATCACTCTGTGTCTGACCCCCGGGAGTGTTTGATGGGACGATGTGGAGGGAGATTCACTCTGTGAGTGACCCCGGGAGTATGTGATGGGACGGTCTGGAGGGAGATTCACTCTGTGTCTGACCCTAGTAGTGTGTGATGGGACGGTGTGGAGGGAGATTCACTTTGTGTCTGACGCCGGGAGTGTGTGATGGGACGATGTGGAGGGAGATTCACTCTGTGTCTGATCCCGGGAGTGTTTGATGGGACCGTGTAGAGGAATAATCACTCTGTGTCTGACCCCGGGAGTGTGTGATGTGACGGTGCGGATGGAGATTCACTCTGTGTCTGATCCCGGGAGTGTGTGATGGGACCGTGTAGAGGAATAATCACTCTGTGTCTGACCCCGGGAGTGTTTGATGGGACCGTGTAGAGGAATAATCTCTCTGTGTCTGACCACGGGAGTGTGTGATGGGACGGTGCGGATGGAGATTCACTCTGTGTCTGACGCCGGGAGTGTGTGATGGGACGGTGTGGAGGGAGATTCACTCTGTGTCTCATCCCGTGAGTGTGTGATGGGACCGTGTAGAGGAATAATCACTCTGTCTGACCCCGGGAGTGTTTGATGGGACCGTGTAGAGGAATAATCTCTCTGTGTCTAACCACGGGAGTGTGTGATGGGACGGTGTGGAGGGAGATTCACTCTGTGTCTGACCCCGGGAGTGTGTGATGGGACGGTGTGGAGGGCAATTCACTTTTTGTCTGACCCAGGGATTGTTTGATGTGACTGTGTAGAGGAATAATCACTCTGTGTCTGACCCCGTGAGCGTGTGATGACACGGTGTGGAGGGAGATTCACTCTTTGTCTGACCACGGGACTGTGTGATGGGACGGTGTGAAGGGAGATTCACACAGTGTCTGAAACCGAGAGTGTTTGATGGGACGGTGTAGAGGAATAATCACTCTGTGTCTGACCCCGGGAGTGTTTGATGGGACCGTGTAGAGGAATAATCTCTCTGTGTCTGACGGCGGGAGTGTGTGATGGGACGGTGTGGAGGGAGATTCACTCTGTGTCTGATCCCGGGAGTGTGTGAATGGACCGTGTAGAGGAATAATCACTCTGTCTGACCCCGGGAGTGTTTGATGGGACGGTGTGGAGGGAGATTCACTCTGTGTCTGACCCCGGGAGTGTGTGATGGGACGGTGTGGAGGGCAATTCACTTTTTGTCTGACCCAGGGATTGTTTGATGGGACTGTGTAGAGGAATAATCACTCTGTGTCTGACCCCGTGAGCGTGTGATGACACGGTGTGGAGGGAGATTCACGCTTTGTCTGACCTCGGGAGTGTGTGATGCGACCGTGTAGATGAATAATCACTCTGTGTCTGACCACGGGACTGTGTGATGGGACGGTGTGGAGGGAGATTCACACAGTTTCTGAAACCGAGAGTGTTTGATGGGACGGCGTAGAGGAATAATCACTCTGTGTCTGACCCCGGGGGTGTTTTATGGGACCGTGTACAGGCATAATCACTCTGTGTCTGACCCCGGGAATGTTTGATGGGACCGTGCAGAGTAATAATCACTCTGTGTCTGACCCAGGGAGCCTTTGTTGGGACCGTGTAGAGGACTTATCGCTCCGCGTCTGACCCCGGGAGTGTTTGATGGGACCGTGTAGAGGAATAATCACACTGTGTCTGACCCCCGGGAGTGTTTGATGGGACGATGTGGAGGGTGTTTCACTCTGTGTCTGACCCCCGGGAGTGTTTGATGGGTCGGTCTGGAGGGAGACTCACTCTGTGTCTGACCCTAGTAGTGTGTGATGGGACGGTGTGGAGGGAGATTCACTCTGTGTCTGACCCCGTGAGTGTACGATGGGACGGTGCGGATGGAGATTCACTCTGTGTCTGACCCCGGGAGTGTTTGATGGGACCGTGTAGAGGAATAATCTCTCCGTGTCAGACCCCCGGGAGTGTTTGATGGGACGATGTGGAGGGTGTTTCACTCTGTGTCTGACCCCCGGGAGTGTTTGATGGGTCGGTCTGGAGGGAGTCACACTCTGTGTCTGACCCGAGTAGTGTGTGATGGGACGGTGTGGAGGGAGATTCACTCTGTGTCTGACCCGTGAGTGTACGATGGGACGGTGCGGATGGAGATTCACTCTGTGTCTGACCCCGGGAGTGTTTGATGGGACCGTGTAGAGGAATAATCTCTCTGTGTCAGACCACGGGAGTGTGTGATGGGACGGTGTCGATGGAGATTCAGTCTGTGTCTGACCCCGGGAGTGTTTGATGGGACCGTGCAGAGTAATAATCACTCTGTGTCTGAGCCAGGGAGTCTTTGTTGGGACCGTGTAGAGGAATAATCTCTCTGTGTCTGACCACGGGAGAGTGTGACGGGACGGTGTGGAGGGAGATTCACTCTGTGTCTGACCCCGGGAGTGTTTGATGGGACCGTGTAGAGGAATAATCACTCTGTGTCTGACCCCGGGAGAGTGTGATGGGACGGTGTGGAGGGAGTTTCACTTTTTGTCTGACCCAGGGATTGTTTGATGGGACCGTGTAGAGGAATAATCACACTGTGTCTGACCCCGTGAGCGTGTGATGACACGGTGTGGAGGGAGATTCACTCTTTGTCTGAACTCGGGTGTGTGAGATGCGACCGTGTAGATGAATAATCACTCTGTGTCTGACCACGGTACTGTGTGATGGGACGGTGTGGAGGGTGATTCACACTGTGTCTGAAACCGAGAGTGTTTGATGGGACCGTGTAGAGGAATAATCACTCTGTGTCTGACCCCGGGAATGTTTGATGGGACCGGGTACAGGCATCATCACTCTGTGTCTGACTCCGGGAGTGTTTGATGAGACCGTGCAGAGTAATAATCACTCTGTGTCTGACACAGGGAGTCTTTGTTGGGACCGTGTAGAGGAATAATCGCTCCGCATCTGACCCGGGAATGTTTGATGGGACCGTGTAGAGGAATAATCACTCTGTGTCTGACCCCCGGGAGTGTTTGATGGGACGATGTGGAGGGTGTTTCACTCTGTGTGTGACCCCGGGAGTATGTGATGGGTCGGTCTGGAGGGAGATTCACTCTGTGTCTCACCCTAGTAGTGTGTGATGGGACGGTGTGGAGGGAGATTCACTCTGTGTCTGACCCCGGGGGTGTTTGATGGGGCTGTGTAGAGGAACAATCACTCCGTGTATGACCACGGGTGTGTTTATGGGACCGTGTAGAGGAATAATCACTCTGTGTCTGACCCCCGGGAGAGTTTGATGGGACCGTGTAGAGGAATAATCACTCTGTGTCTGACCACGGGAGTGTTTGATGGTACTTTGTGGAGGGAGATTCACTCTGTGTCTGACCCCGGGAGTATGTGATGGGACGGTCTGGAGGGAGATTCACTCTGTGTCTGACCCTAGTAGTGTGTGATGGGACGGTGTGGAGGGTGATTCACTTTGTGTCTGACGCCGGGAGTGTGTGATGGGACGATGTGGCGGTAGATTCACTCTGTGTCTGACCCCGGGATTGTGTGATGGGACGGTGCGGATGGAGATTCACTCTGTGTCTGACCCCGGGAGTGTTTGATGGGACCGTGTAGAGGAATAATCTCTCTGTGGCAGACCACGGGAGTGTGTGATGGGACGGTGTGGAGGGAGATTCACTCTGTGTCTGACCCCGGGAGTGTTTGATGGGACAGTGTAGAGGAATAATCTTTCTGTGTCTGACCACGGGAGTGTGTGATGGGACGGTGTGGAGGGAGATTCACTCTGTGTCTGACCCCGGGAGTGTTTGATGGGACCGTGTAGATGAATAATCACTCTGTTTCTGACCCCGGGAGTGTGTGATGGGATTGTGTGGAGGGAGATTCACTCTGTGTTTGACCCCGGGGGTGTTTGATGGGACTGTGTAGAGGAATAATCACTCCGTGTCTGACCCCCGGGAGTGTATGATGGGACCGTGTAGAGGATTAATCACTCTGTGTCTGACCCCCGGGAGTGTTTGATGGGACGATGTGGAGGGAGATTCACTCTGTGAGTGACCCCGGGAGTATGTGATGGGACGGTCTAGAGGGAGATTCACTCTGTGTCTGACCCTAGTAGTGTGTGATGGGACGGTGTGGAGGGAGATTCACTTTGTGTCTGACGCCGGGAGTGTGTGATGGGACGATGTGGAGGGAGATTCACTCTGTGTCTGATCCCGGGAGTGTTTGATGGGACCGTGTAGAGGAATAATCACTCTGTGTCTGACCCCGGGAGTGTGTGATGTGACGGTGCGGATGGAGATTCACTCTGTGTCTGATCCCGGGAGTGTGTGATGGGACCGTGTAGAGGAATAATCACTCTGTGTCTGACCCCGGGAGTGTTTGCTGGGACCGTGTAGAGGAATAATCTCTCTGTGTCTGACCACGGGAGTGTGTGATGGGACGGTGCGGATGGAGATTCACTCTGTGTCAGACGCCGGGAGTGTGTGATGGGACGGTGTGGAGGGAGATTCACTCTGTGTCTCATCCCGTGAGTGTGTGATGGGACCGTGTAGAGGAATAATCACTCTGTCTGACCCCGGGAGTGTTTGATGGGACCGTGTAGAGGAATAATCTCTCTGTGTCTGACCACGGGAGTGTGTGATGGGACGGTGTGGAGGGAGATTCACTCTGTGTCTGACCCCGGGAGTGTGTGATGGGACCGTGTAGAGGAATAATCACTCTGTGTCTGACCCCGGGAGTGTTTGCTGGGACCGTGTAGAGGAATAATCTCTCTGTGTCTGACCACGGGAGTGTGTGATGGGACGGTGCGGATGGAGATTCACTCTGTGTCTGACGCCGGGAGTGTGTGATGGGACGGTGTGGAGGTAGATTCACTCTGTGTCTCATCCCGTGAGTGTGTGATGGGACCGTGTAGAGGAATAATCACTCTGTCTGACCCCGGGAGTGTTTGATGGGACCGTGTAGAGGAATAATCTCTCTGTGTCTGACCACGGGAGTGTGTGATGGGACGGTGTGGAGGGAGATTCACTCTGTGTCTGACCCCGGGAGTGTGTGATGGGACCGTGTAGAGGAATAATCACTCTGTGTCTGACCCCGGGAGTGTTTGCTGGGACCGTGTAGAGGAATAATCTCTCTGTGTCTGACCACGGGAGTGTGTGATGGGACGGTGCGGATGGAGATTCACTCTGTGTCTGACGCCGGGAGTGTGTGATGGGACGGTGTGGAGGGAGATTCACTCTGTGTCTCATCCCGTGAGTGTGTGATGGGACCGTGTAGAGGAATAATCACTCTGTCTGACCCCGGGAGTGTTTGATGGGACCGTGTAGAGGAATAATCTCTCTGTGTCTGACCACGGGAGTGTGTGATGGGACGGTGTGGAGGGAGATTCACTCTGTGTCTGACCCCGGGAGTGTGTGATGGGACCGTGTAGAGGAATAATCACTCTGTGTCTGACCCCGGGAGTGTTTGCTGGGACCGTGTAGAGGAATAATCTCTCTGTGTCTGACCACGGGAGTGTGTGATGGGACGGTGCGGATGGAGATTCACTCTGTGTCTGACGCCGGGAGTGTGTGATGGGACGGTGTGGAGGGAGATTCACTCTGTGTCTCATCCCGTGAGTGTGTGATGGGACCGTGTAGAGGAATAATCACTCTGTCTGACCCCGGGAGTGTTTGATGGGACCGTGTAGAGGAATAATCTCTCTGTGTCTGACCACGGGAGTGTGTGATGGGACGGTGTGGAGGGAGATTCACTCTGTGTCTGACCCCGGGAGTGTGTGATGGGACGGTGTGGAGGGCAATTCACTTTTTGTCTGACCCAGGGATTGTTTGATGTGACTGTGTAGAGGAATAATCACTCTGTGTCTGACCCCGTGAGCGTGTGATGACACGGTGTGGAGGGAGATTCACTCTTTGTCTGACCACGGGACTGTGTGATGGGACGGTGTGAAGGGAGATTCACACAGTGTCTGAAACCGAGAGTGTTTGATGGGACGGTGTAGAGGAATAATCACTCTGTGTCTGACCCCGGGAGTCTGTGATGTGACGGTGCGGATGGAGATTCACTCTGTCTCTGATCCCGGGAGTGTGTGATGGGACCGTGTAGAGGAATAATCACTCTGTGTCTGACCCCGGGAGTGTTTGATGGGACCGTGTAGAGGAATAATCTCTCTGTGTCTGACGGCGGGAGTGTGTGATGGGACGGTGTGGAGGGAGATTCACTCTGTGTCTGATCCCGGGAGTGTGTGAATGGACCGTGTAGAGGAATAATCACTCTGTCTGACCCCGGGAGTGTTTGATGGGACGGTGTGGAGGGAGATTCACTCTGTGTCTGACCCCGGGAGTGTGTGATGGGACGGTGTGGAGGGCAATTCACTTTTTGTCTGACCCAGGGATTGTTTGATGGGACTGTGTAGAGGAATAATCACTCTGTGTCTGACCCCGTGAGCGTGTGATGACACGGTGTGGAGGGAGATTCACGCTTTGTCTGACCTCGGGAGTGTGTGATGCGACCGTGTAGATGAATAATCACTCTGTGTCTGACCACGGGACTGTGTGATGGGACGGTGTGGAGGGAGATTCACACAGTTTCTGAAACCGAGAGTGTTTGATGGGACGGCGTAGAGGAATAATCACTCTGTGTCTGACCCCGGGGGTGTTTTATGGGACCGTGTACAGGCATAATCACTCTGTGTCTGACCCCGGGAATGTTTGATGGGACCGTGCAGAGTAATAATCACTCTGTGTCTGACCCAGGGAGCCTTTGTTGGGACCGTGTAGAGGACTTATCGCTCCGCGTCTGACCCCGGGAGTGTTTGATGGGACCGTGTAGAGGAATAATCACTCTGTGTCTGACCCCCGGGAGTGTTTGATGGGACGATGTGGAGGGTGTTTCACTCTGTGTCTGACCCCCGGGAGTGTTTGATGGGTCGGTCTGGAGGGAGACTCACTCTGTGTCTGACCCTAGTAGTGTGTGATGGGACGGTGTGGAGGGAGATTCACTCTGTGTCTGACCCCGTGAGTGTACGATGGGACGGTGCGGATGAAGATTCACTCTGTGTCTGACCCCGGGAGTGTTTGATGGGACCGTGTAGAGGAATAATCTCTCCGTGTCAGACCACGGGAGTGTGTGATGTGACGGTGTCGAGGGAGATTCAGTCTGTGTCTGACCCCGGGAGTGTTTGATGGGACAGTGTAGAGGAATAATCTTTCTGTGTCTGACCACGGGATTGTGTGATGGGACGGTGCGGATGGAGATTCACTCTGTGTCTGACCCCGGGAGTGTTTGATGGGACCGTGTAGAGGAATAATCACTTTGTGCCTGACCCCGGGAATGTTTGTTGGGACCGTGTACAGGCATAATCACTGTGTCTGACCCCGGGAGTGTTTGATGGGACCGTGCAGAGTAATAATCACTCTGTGTCTGAGCCAGGGAGTCTTTGTTGGGACCGTGTAGAGGAATAATCTCTCTGGGTCTGACCACGGGAGTGTGTGACGGGACGGTGTGGACGGAGATTCACTCTGTGTCTGACCCCGGGAATGTTTGATGGGACCGTGTACAGGCATCATCACTCTGTGTCTGACTCCGGAAGTGTTTGATGAGACCGTGCAGAGTAATAATCACTCTGTGTCTGACCCAGGGAGTCTTTGTTGGGACAGTGTAGAGGAATAATCGCTCCGCATCTGACCCGGGAGTGTTTGATGCGACCGTGTAGAGGAATAATCACTCTGTGTCTGACCCCCGGGAGTGTTTGATGGGACGATGTGGAGGGTGTTTCACTCTGTGTGTGACCCCGGGAGTATGTGATGGGTCGGTCTGGAGGGAGATTCACTCTGTGTCTCACCCTAGTAGTGTGTGATGGGACGGTGTGGAGGGAGATTCACTCTGTGTCTGACCCCGGGGGTGTTTGATGGGGCTGTGTAGAGGAACAATCACTCCGTGTATGACCCCGGGTGTGTTGATGGGACCGTGTAGAGGAATAATCACTCTGTGTCTGACCCCCGGGAGTGTTTGATGGGATCGTGTAGAGGAATAATCACTCTGTGTCTGACCCCCGGGAGTGTTTGATGGTACTTTGTGGAGGGAGATTCACTCTGTGTCTGACCCCGGGAGTATGTGATGGGACGGTCTGGAGGGAGATTCACTCTGTGTCTGACCCTAGTAGTGTGTGATGGGACGGTGTGGAGGGTGATTCACTTTGTGTCTGACGCCGGGAGTGTGTGATGGGACGATGTGGCGGGAGATTCACTCTGTGTCTGACCCCGGGATTGTGTGATGGAACGGTGCGGATGGAGATTCACTCTGAGTCTGACCCCGGGAGTGTTTGATGGGACCGTGTAGAGGAATAATCTCTCTTTGGCAGACCACGGGAGTGTGTGATGGGACGGTGTGGGGGGAGATTCACTCTGTGTCTGACCCCGGGAGTGTTTGATGGGACAGTGTAGAGGAATAATCTTTCTGTGTCTGACCACGGGAGTGTGTGATGGGACGGTGTGGAGGGAGATTCACTCTGTGTCTGACCCCGGGAGTGTTTGATGGGACCGTGTAGATGAATAATCACTCTGTTTCTGACCGCGGGAGTGTGTGATGGGACTGTGTGGAGGGAGATTCACTCTGTGTTTGACCCCGGGAGTGTTTGATGGGACTGTGTAGAGGAATAATCACTCCGTGTCTGACCCCCGGGAGTGTATGATGGGACCGTGTAGAGGATTAATCACTCTGTGTCTGACCCCCGGGAGTGTTTGATGGGACGATGTGGAGGGAGATTCAATCTGTGAGTGACCCCGGGAGTATGTGATGGGTCGGTCTGGAGGGAGATTCACTCTGTGTCTGACCCTAGTAGTGTGTGATGGGACGGTGTGGAGGGAGATTCACTGTGTGTCTGACGCCGGGAGTGTGTGATGGGACGATGTGGAAGAAGATTCACTCTGTGTCTGATCCCGGGAGTGTTTGATGGGACCGTGTAGAGGAATAATCACTCTGTGTCTGACCCCGGGAGTGTGTGATGTGACGGTGCGGATGGAGATTCACTCTCTGTCTGATCCCGGGTGTGTGTGATGGGACCGTGTAGAGGAATAATCACTCTGTGTCTGACCCCGGGAGTGTTTGATGGGACCGTGTAGAGGAATAATCTCTCTGTGTCTGACCACGGGAGTGTGTGATGGGACGGTGCGGATGGAGATTCACTCTGTGTCTGACGACGGGAGTGTGTGATGGGACGGTGTGGAGGGAGATTCACTCTGTGTCTCATCCCGTGAGTGTGTGATGGGACCGTGTAGAGGAATAATCACTCTGTCTGACCCCGGGAGTGATTGATGGGACCGTGTAGAGGAATAATCTCTCTGTGTCTGACCACGGGAGTGTGTGATGGGACGGTGCGGATGGAGATTCACTCTGTGTCTGACGCCGGGAGTGTGTGATGGGACGGTGTAGAGGAATAATCACTCTGTGTCTGACCCCGGGAGTGTTTGATGGGACCATGTAGAGGAATAATCTCTCTGTGTCTGACCACGGGAGTGTGTGATGGGACGGTGTGGAGGGAGATTCACTCTGTGTCTGACCCCGGGAGTGTGTGATGGGACGGTGTGGAGGGCAATTCACTTTTTGTCTGACCCAGGGATTGTTTGATGGGACTTTGTAGAGGAATAATCACTCTGTGTCTGACCACGGGATTGTGTGATGGGACGGTGTGTAGGGAGATTCACACAGTGTCTGAAACCGAGAGTGTTTGATGGGACGGCGTAGAGGAATAATCACTCTGTGTCTGACCCCGGGAGTGTGTGATGTGACGGCGCGGATGGAGATTCACTCTGTGTCTGATCCCGGGAGTGTGTGATGGGACCGTGTAGAGGAATAATCACTCTGTGTCTGACCCCGGGAGTGTTTGATGGGACCGTGTAGAGGAATAATCTCTCTGTGTCTGACCACGGGAGTGTGTGATGGGACGGTGCGGATGGAGATTCACTCTGTGTCTGACGGCGGGAGTGTGTGATGGGACGGTGTGGAGGGAGATTCACTCTGTGTCTGATCCCGGGAGTGTGTGATGGGACCGTGTAGAGGAATAATCACTCTGTCTGACCCCGGGAGTGTTTGATGGGACCGTGTAGAGGAATAATCTCTCTGTGTCTGACCACGGGAGTGTGTGATGGGACGGTGTGGAGGGAGATTCACTCTGTGTCTGACCCCGGGAGTGTGTGATGGGACGGTGTGGAGGGCAATTCGCTTTTTGTCTGACCCAGGGATTGTTTGATGGGACTGTGTAGAGGAATAATCACTCTGTGTCTGACCCCGTGAGCGTGTGATGACACGGTGTGGAGGGAGATTCACTCTTTGTCTGACCTCGGGAGTGTGTGATGCGACCGTGTAGATGAATAATCACTCTGTGTCTGACCACGGGACTGTGTGATGGGACGGTGTGGAGGGAGATTCACACAGTGTCTGAAACCGAGAGTGTTTGATGGGACGGCGTAGAGGAATAATCACTCTGTGTCTGACCCCGGGGGTGTTTTATGGGACCGTGTAGAGGAATAATCACTCTGTGTCTGACCCCGGGAGTGTTTGATGGGACCGTGTACAGGCATAATCACTCTGTGTCTGACCCCGGGAGCCTTTGTTGGGACCGTGTAGAGGAATAATCGCTCCGCGTCTGACCCCCGGGAGTGTTTGATGGGACGATGTGGAGGGTGTTTCACTCTGTGTCTGACCCCCGGGAGTGTTTGATGGGTCGGTCTGGAGGGAGACTCACTCTGTGTCTGACCCTAGTAGTGTGTGATGGGACGGTGTGGAGGGAGATTCACTCTGTGTCTGACCCCGGGAGTGTTTGATGGGACAGTGTAGAGGAATAATCTTTCTGTGTCTGACCACGGGAGTGTGTGATGGGACGGTGTGGAGGGAGATTCACTCTGTGTCTGACCCCGGGAGTGTTTGATGGGACCGTGTAGATGAATAATCACTCTGTTTCTGACCCCGGGAGTGTGTGATGGGACTGTGTGGAGGGAGATTCACTCTGTGTTTGACCCCGGGGGTGTTTGATGGGACTGTGTAGAGGAATAATCACTCCGTGTCTGACCCCCGGGAGTGTATGATGGGACCGTGTAGAGGATTAATCACTCTGTGTCTGACCCCCGGGAGTGTTTGATGGGACGATGTGGAGGGAGATTCACTCTGTGAGTGACCCCGGGAGTATGTGATGGGACGGTCTGGAGGGAGATTCACTCTGTGTCTGACCCTAGTAGTGTGTGATGGGACGGTGTGGAGGGAGATTCACTTTGTGTCTGACGCCGGGAGTGTGTGATGGGACGATGTGGAGGGAGATTCACTCTGTGTCTGATCAGGGAGTGTTTGATGGGACCGTGTAGAGGAATAATCACTCTGTGTCTGACCCCGGGAGTGTGTGATGTGACGGTGCGGATGGAGATTCACTCTGTGTCTGATCCCGGGAGTGTGTGATGGGACCGTGTAGAGGAATAATCACTCTGTGTCTGACCCCGGGAGTGTTTGATGGGACCGTGTAGAGGAATAATCTCTCTGTGTCTGACCACGGGAGTGTGTGATGGGACGGTGCGGATGGAGATTCACTCTGTGTCTGACGCCGGGAGTGTGTGATGGGACGGTGTGGAGGGAGATTCACTCTGTGTCTCATCCCGTGAGTGTGTGATGGGACCGTGTAGAGGAATAATCACTCTGTCTGAACCCGGGAGTGTTTGATGGGACCGTGTAGAGGAATAATCTCTCTGTGTCTGACCACTGGAGTGTGTGATGGGACGGTGTGGAGGGAGATTCACTCTGTGTCTGACCCCGGGAGTGTGTGATGGGACGGTGTGGAGGGCAATTCACTTTTTGTCTGACCCAGGGATTGTTTGATGTGACTGTGTAGAGGAATAATCAATCTGTGTCTGACCCCGTGAGCGTGTGATGACACGGTGTGGAGGGAGATTCACTCTTTGTCTGTCCACGGGACTGTGTGATGGGACGGTGTGAAGGGAGATTCACACAGTGTCTGAAACCGAGAGTGTTTGATGGGACGGCGTAGAGGAATAATCACTCTGTGTCTGACCCCGGGAGTGTGTGATGTGACGGTGCGGATGGAGATTCACTCTGTGTCTGATCCCGGGAGTGTGTGATGGGACCGTGTAGAGGAATAATCACTCTGTGTCTGACCCCGGGAGTGTTTGATGGGACCGTGTAGAGGAATAATCTCTCTGTGTCTGACGGCGGGAGTGTGTGATGGGACGGTGTGGAGGGAGATTCACTCTGTGTCTGATCCCGGGAGTGTGTGATGGGACCGTGTAGAGGAATAATCACTCTGTCTGACCCCGGGAGTGTTTGATGGGACGGTGTGGAGGGAGATTCACTCTGTGTCTGACCCCGGGAGTGTGTGATGGGACGGTGTGGAGGGCAATTCACTTTTTGTCTGACCCAGGGATTGTTTGATGGGACTGTGTAGAGGAATAATCACTCTGTGTCTGACCCCGTGAGCGTGTGATGACACGGTGTGGAGGGAGATTCACTCTTTGTCTGACCTCGGGAGTGTGTGATGGGACCGTGTAGAGGAATAATCACTCTGTGTCTGACCCCGGGAGTGTTTGATGGGACCGTGTAGAGGAATAATCTCTCTGTGTCTGACGGCGGGAGTGTGTGATGGGACGGTGTGGAGGGAGATTCACTCTGTGTCTGATCCCGGGAGTGTGTGATGGGACCGTGTAGAGGAATAATCACTCTGTCTGACCCCGGGAGTGTTTGATGGGACGGTGTGGAGGGAGATTCACTCTGTGTCTGACCCCGGGAGTGTGTGATGGGACGGTGTGGAGGGCAATTCACTTTTTGTCTGACCCAGGGATTGTTTGATGGGACTGTGTAGAGGAATAATCACTCTGTGTCTGACCCCGTGAGCGTGTGATGACACGGTGTGGAGGGAGATTCACTCTTTGTCTGACCTCGGGAGTGTGTGATGCGACCGTGTAGATGAATAATCACTCTGTGTCTGACCACGGGACTGTGTGATGGGACGGTGTGGAGGGAGATTCACTCAGTTTCTGAAACCGAGAGTGTTTGATGGGACGGCGTAGAGGAATAATCACTCTGTGTCTGACCCCGGGGGTGTTTTATGGGACCGTGTACAGGCATAATCACTCTGTGTCTGACCCCGGGAATGTTTGATGGGACCGTGCAGAGTAATAATCACTCTGTGTCTGACCCAGGGAGCCTTTGTTGGGACCGTGTAGAGGAATAATCGCTCCGCGTCTGACCCCGGGAGTGTTTGATGGGACCGTGTAGAGGAATAATCTCTCTGTGTCTGATCCCCGGGAGTGTTTGACGGGACGATGTGGAGGGTGTTTCACTCTGTGTCTGACCCCCGGGAGTGTTTGATGGGTCGGTCTGGAGGGAGACTCACTCTGTGTCTGACCCTAGTAGTGTGTGATGGGACGGTGTGGAGGGAGATTCACTCTGTGTCTGACCCCGTGAGTGTACGATGGGACGGTGCGGATGGAGATTCACTCTGTGTCTGATCCCGGGAGTGTTTGATGGGACCGTGTAGAGGAATAATCTCTCCGTGTCAGACCACGGGAGTGTGTGATGGGACGGTGTCGAGGGAGATTCAGTCTGTGTCTGACCCCGGGAGTGTTTGATGGGACAGTGTAGAGGAATAATCTTTCTGTGTCTGACCACGGGATTGTGTGATGGGACGGTGCGGATGGAGATTCACTCTGTGTCTGACACCGGGAGTGTTTGATGGGACCGTGTAGAGGAATAATCACTTTGTGCCTGACCCCGGGAATGTTTGTTGGGACCGTGTACAGGCATAATCACTGTGTCTGACCCCGGGAGTGTTTGATGGGACCGTGCAGAGTAATAATCACTCTGTGTCTGAGCCAGGGAGTCTTTGTTGGGACCGTGTAGAGGAATAATCTTTCTGTGTCTGACCACGGGAGTGTGTGACGGGACGGTGTGGACGGAGATTCACTCTGTGTCTGACCCCGGGAGTGTTTGATGGGACCGTGTAGAGGAATAATCACTCTGTGTCTGACCCCGTGAGCGTGTGATGACACGGTGTGGAGGGAGATTCACTCTTTGTCTGACCTCGGGAGTGTGAGATGCGACCGTGTAGATGAATAATCACTCTGTGTCTGACCACGGTACTGTGTGATGGGACGGTGTGGAGGGAGATTCACACAGTGTCTGAAACCGAGAGTGTTTGATGGGACGGCGTAGAGGAATAATCACTCTGTGTCTGACCCCGGGGGTGTTTTATGGGACCGTGTAGAGGAATAATCACTCTGTGTCTGACCCCGGGAGTGTTTGATGGGACCGTGTACAGGCATAATCACTCTGTGTCTGACCCCGGGAGCCTTTGTTGGGACCGTGTAGAAGAATAATCGCTCCGCGTCTGACCCCCGGGAGTGTTTGATGGGACGATGTGGAGGGTGTTTCACTCTCTGTCTGACCCCCGGGAGTGTTTGATGGGTCGGTCTGGAGGGAGACTCACTCTGTGTCTGACCCTAGTAGTGTGTGATGGGACGGTGTGGAGGGAGATTCACTCTGTGTCTGACCCCGGGAGTGTTTGATGGGACAGTGTAGAGGAATAATCTTTCTGTGTCTGACCACGGGAGTGTGTGATGGGACGGTGTGGAGGGAGATTCACTCTGTGTCTGACCCCGGGAGTGTTTGATGGGACCGTGTAGATGAATAATCACTCTGTTTCTGACCCCGGGAGTGTGTGATGGGACTGTGTGGAGGGAGATTCACTCTGTGTTTGACCCCGGGGGTGTTTGATGGGACTGTGTAGAGGAATAATCACTCCGTGTCTGACCCCCGGGAGTGTATGATGGGACCGTGTAGAGGATTAATCACTCTGTGTCTGACCCCCGGGAGTGTTTGATGGGACGATGTGGAGGGAGATTCACTCTGTGAGTGACCCCGGGAGTATGTGATGGGACGGTCTGGAGGGAGATTCACTCTGTGTCTGACCCTAGTAGTGTGTGATGGGACGGTGTGGAGGGAGATTCACTTTGTGTCTGACGCCGGGAGTGTGTGATGGGACGATGTGGAGGGAGATTCACTCTGTGTCTGATCAGGGAGTGTTTGATGGGACCGTGTAGAGGAATAATCACTCTGTGTCTGACCCCGGGAGTGTGTGATGTGACGGTGCGGATGGAGATTCACTCTGTGTCTGATCCCGGGAGTGTGTGATGGGACCGTGTAGAGGAATAATCACTCTGTGTCTGACCCCGGGAGTGTTTGATGGGACCGTGTAGAGGAATAATCTCTCTGTGTCTGACCACGGGAGTGTGTGATGGGACGGTGCGGATGGAGATTCACTCTGTGTCTGACGCCGGGAGTGTGTGATGGGACGGTGTGGAGGGAGATTCACTCTGTGTCTCATCCCGTGAGTGTGTGATGGGACCGTGTAGAGGAATAATCACTCTGTCTGACCCCGGGAGTGTTTGATGGGACCGTGTAGAGGAATAATCTCTCTGTGTCTGACCACGGGAGTGTGTGATGGGACGGTGTGGAGGGAGATTCACTCTGTGTCTGACCCCGGGAGTGTGTGATGGGACGGTGTGGAGGGCAATTCACTTTTTGTCTGACCCAGGGATTGTTTGATGTGACTGTGTAGAGGAATAATCACTCTGTGTCTGACCCCGTGAGCGTGTGATGACACGGTGTGGAGGGAGATTCACTCCTTGTCTGTCCACGGGACTGTGTGATGGGACGGTGTGAAGGGAGATTCACACAGTGTCTGAAACCGAGAGTGTTTGATGGGACGGCGTAGAGGAATAATCACTCTGTGTCTGACCCCGGGAGTGTGTGATGTGACGGTGCGGATGGAGATTCACTCTGTGTCTGATCCCGGGAGTGTGTGATGGGACCGTGTAGAGGAATAATCACTCTGTGTCTGACCCCGGGAGTGTTTGATGGGACCGTGTAGAGGAATAATCTCTCTGTGTCTGACGGCGGGAGTGTGTGATGGGACGGTGTGGAGGGAGATTCACTCTGTGTCTGATCCCGGGAGTGTGTGATGGGACCGTGTAGAGGAATAATCACTCTGTCTGACCCCGGGAGTGTTTGATGGGACGGTGTGGAGGGAGATTCACTCTGTGTCTGACCCCGGGAGTGTGTGATGGGACGGTGTGGAGGGCAATTCACTTTTTGTCTGACCCAGGGATTGTTTGATGGGACTGTGTAGAGGAATAATCACTCTGTGTCTGACCCCGTGAGCGTGTGATGACACGGTGTGGAGGGAGATTCACTCTTTGTCTGACCTCGGGAGTGTGTGATGCGACCGTGTAGATGAATAATCACTCTGTGTCTGACCACGGGACTGTGTGATGGGACGGTGTGGAGGGAGATTCACTCAGTTTCTGAAACCGAGAGTGTTTGATGGGACGGCGTAGAGGAATAATCACTCTGTGTCTGACCCCGGGGGTGTTTTATGGGACCGTGTACAGGCATAATCACTCTGTGTCTGACCCCGGGAATGTTTGATGGGACCGTGCAGAGTAATAATCACTCTGTGTCTGACCCAGGGAGCCTTTGTTGGGACCGTGTAGAGGAATAATCGCTCCGCGTCTGACCCCGGGAGTGTTTGATGGGACCGTGTAGAGGAATAATCACTCTGTGTCTGACCCCCGGGAGTGTTTGACGGGACGATGTGGAGGGTGTTTCACTCTGTGTCTGACCCCCGGGAGTGTTTGATGGGTCGGTCTGGAGGGAGACTCACTCTGTGTCTGACCCTAGTAGTGTGTGATGGGACGGTGTGGAGGGAGATTCACTCTGTGTCTGACCCCGTGAGTGTACGATGGGACGGTGCGGATGGAGATTCACTCTGTGTCTGATCCCGGGAGTGTTTGATGGGACCGTGTAGAGGAATAATCTCTCCGTGTCAGACCACGGGAGTGTGTGATGGGACGGTGTCGAGGGAGATTCAGTCTGTGTCTGACCCCGGGAGTGTTTGATGGGACAGTGTAGAGGAATAATCTTTCTGTGTCTGACCACGGGATTGTGTGATGGGACGGTGCGGATGGAGATTCACTCTGTGTCTGACACCGGGAGTGTTTGATGGGACCGTGTAGAGGAATAATCACTTTGTGCCTGACCCCGGGAATGTTTGTTGGGACCGTGTACAGGCATAATCACTGTGTCTGACCCCGGGAGTGTTTGATGGGACCGTGCAGAGTAATAATCACTCTGTGTCTGAGCCAGGGAGTCTTTGTTGGGACCGTGTAGAGGAATAATCTCTCTGTGTCTGACCACGGGAGTGTGTGACGGGACGGTGTGGACGGAGATTCACTCTGTGTCTGACCCCGGGAGTGTTTGATGGGACCGTGTAGAGGAATAATCACTCTGTGTCTGACCCCGGGAGTGTGTGATGGGACGGTGTGGAGGGAGTTTCACTTTTTGTCTGACCCAGGGATTGTTTGATGGGACCGTGTAGAGGAATAATCACACTGTGTCTGACCCCGTGAGCGTGTGATGACACGGTGTGGAGGGAGATTCACTCTTTGTCTGACCTCGGGAGTGTGAGATGCGACCGTGTAGATGAATAATCACTCTGTGTCTGACCACGGTACTGTGTGATGGGACGGTGTGGAGGGTGATTCACACTGTTTCTGAAACCGAGAGTGTTTGATGGGACCGTGTAGAGGAATAATCACTCTGTGTCTGACCCCGGGAATGTTTGATGGGACCGTGTACAGGCATCATCACTCTGTGTCTGACTCCGGAAGTGTTTGATGAGACCGTGCAGAGTAATAATCACTCTGTGTCTGACCCAGGGAGTCTTTGTTGGGACAGTGTAGAGGAATAATCGCTCCGCATCTTACCCGGGAGTGTTTGATGCGACCGTGTAGAGGAATAATCACTCGGTGTCTGACCCCCGGGAGTGTTTGATGGGACGATGTGGAGGGTGTTTCACTCTGTGTGTGACCCCGGGAGTATGTGATGGGTCGGTCTGGAGGGAGATTCACTCTGTGTCTCACCCTAGTAGTGTGTGATGGGACGGTGTGGAGGGAGATTCACTCTGTGTCTGACCCCGGGGGTGTTTGATGGGGCTGTGTAGAGGAACAATCACTCCGTGTATGACCCCGGGTGTGTTGATGGGACCGTGTAGAGGAATAATCACTCTGTGTCTGACCCCCGGGAGTGTTTGATGGGACCGTGTAGAGGAATAATCACTCTGTGTCTGACCCCCGGGAGTGTTTGATGGTACTTTGTGGAGGGAGATTCACTCTGTGTCTGACCCCGGGAGTATGTGATGGGACAGTCTGGAGGGAGATTCACTCTGTGTCTGACCCTAGTAGTGTGTGATGGGACGGTGTGGAGGGTGATTCACTTTGTGTCTGACGCCGGGAGTGTGTGATGGGACGATGTGGCGGGAGATTCACTCTGTGTCTGACCCCGGGATTGTGTGATGGGACGGTGCGGATGGAGATTCACTCTGTGTCTGACCCCGGGAGTGTTTGATGGGACCGTGTAGAGGAATAATCTCTCTGTGGCAGACCACGGGAGTGTGTGATGGGACGGTGTGGGGGGAGATTCACTCTGTGTCTGACCCCGGGAGTGTTTGATGGGACAGTGTAGAGGAATAATCTTTCTGTGTCTGACCACGGGAGTGTGTGATGGGACGGTGTGGAGGGAGATTCACTCTGTGTCTGACCCCGGGAGTGTTTGATGGGACCGTGTAGATGAATAATCACTCTGTTTCTGACCGCGGGAGTGTGTGATGGGACTGTGTGGAGGGAGATTCACTCTGTGTTTGACCCCGGGGGTGTTTGATGGGACTGTGTAGAGGAATAATCACTCCGTGTCTGACCCCCGGGAGTGTATGATGGGACCGTGTAGAGGATTAATCACTCTGTGTCTGACCCCCGGGAGTGTTTGATGGGACGATGTGGAGGGAGATTCAATCTGTGAGTGACCCCGGGAGTATGTGATGGGTCGGTCTGGAGGGAGATTCACTCTGTGTCTGACCCTAGTAGTGTGTGATGGGACGGTGTGGAGGGAGATTCACTTTGTGTCTGACGCCGGGAGTGTGTGATGGGACGATGTGGAGGAAGATTCACTCTGTGTCTGATCCCGGGAGTGTTTGATGGGACCGTGTAGAGGAATAATCACTCTGTGTCTGACCCCGGGAGTGTGTGATGTGACGGTGCGGATGGAGATTCACTCTGTGTCTGATCCCGGGTGTGTGTGATGGGACCGTGTAGAGGAATAATCACTCTGTGTCTGACCCCGGGAGTGTTTGATGGGACCGTGTAGAGGAATAATCTCTCTGTGTCTGACCACGGGAGTGTGTGATGG
This sequence comes from Hypanus sabinus, assembly GCF_030144855.1. Classification (NCBI taxonomy): domain Eukaryota; kingdom Metazoa; phylum Chordata; class Chondrichthyes; order Myliobatiformes; family Dasyatidae; genus Hypanus; species Hypanus sabinus. Next base: position 41,488 of record NW_026781239.1, on the reverse strand, counting down.
GACGGTGCGGATGGAGATTCACTCTGTGTCTGACGCCGGGAGTGTGTGATGGGACGGTGTGGAGGGAGATTCACTCTGTGTCTCATCCCGTGAGTGTGTGATGGGACCGTGTAGAGGAATAATCACTCTGTCTGACCCCGGGAGTGTTTGATGGGACCGTGTAGAGGAATAATCTCTCTGTGTCTGACCACGGGAGTGTGTGATGGGACGGTGCGGATGGAGATTCACTCTGTGTCTGACGCCGGGAGTGTGTGATGGGACGGTGTAGAGGAATAATCACTCTGTGTCTGACCCCGGGAGTGTTTGATGGGACCGTGTAGAGGAATAATCTCTCTGTGTCGGACCACGGGAGTGTGTGATGGGACGGTGTGGAGGGAGATTCACTCTGTGTCTGACCCCGGGAGTGTGTGATGGGACGGTGTGGAGGGCAATTCACTTTTTGTCTGACCCAGGGATTGTTTGATGGGACTGTGTAGAGGAATAATCACTCTGTGTCTGACCCCGTCAGCGTGTGATGACACGGTGTGGAGGGAGATTCACTCTTTGTCTGACCACGGGATTGTGTGATGGGACGGTGTGTAGGGAGATTCACACAGTGTCTGAAACCGAGAGTGTTTGATGGGACGGCGTAGAGGAATAATCACTCTGTGTCTGACCCCGGGAGTGTGTGATGTGACGGTGCGGATGGAGATTCACTCTGTGTCTGATCCCGGGAGTGTGTGATGGGACCGTGTAGAGGAATAATCACTCTGTGTCTGACCCCGGGAGTGTTTGATGGGACCGTGTAGAGGAATAATCTCTCTGTGTCTGACCACGGGAGTGTGTGATGGGACGGTGCGGATGGAGATTCACTCTGTGTCTGACGGCGGGAGTGTGTGATGGGACGGTGTGGAGGGAGATTCACTCTGTGTCTGATCCCGGGAGTGTGTGATGGGACCGTGTAGAGGAATAATCACTCTGTCTGACCCCGGGAGTGTTTGATGTGACCGTGTAGAGGAATAATCTCTCTGTGTCTGACCACGGGAGTGTGTGATGGGACGGTGTGGAGGGAGATTCACTCTGTGTCTGATCCCGGGAGTGTGTGATGGGACCGTGTAGAGGAATAATCACTCTGTCTGACCCCGGGAGTGTTTGATGGGACCGTGTAGAGGAATAATCTCTCTGTGTCTGACCACGGGAGTGTGTGATGGGACGGTGTGGAGGGAGATTCACTCTGTGTCTGACCCCGTGAGCGTGTGATGACACGGTGTGGAGGGAGATTCACTCTTTGTCTGACCTCGGGAGTGTGTGATGCGACCGTGTAGATGAATAATCACTCTGTGTCTGACCACGGGACTGTGTGATGGGACGGTGTGGAGGGAGATTCACACAGTGTCTGAAACCGAGAGTGTTTGATGGGACGGCGTAGAGGAATAATCACTCTGTGTCTGACCCCGGGGGTGTTTTATGGGACCGTGTAGAGGAATAATCACTCTGTGTCTGACCCCGGGAGTGTTTGATGGGACCGTGTACAGGCATAATCACTCTGTGTCTGACCCCGGGAGCCTTTGTTGGGACCGTGTAGAGGAATAATCGCTCCGCGTCTGACCCCGGGAGTGTTTGATGGGACCGTGTAGAGGAATAATCACTCTGTGTCTGACCCCCGGGAGTGTTTGACGGGACGATGTGGAGGGTGTTTCACTCTGTGTCTGACCCCCGGGAGTGTTTGATGGGTCGGTCTGGAGGGAGGCTCACTCTGTGTCTGACCCTAGTAGTGTGTGATAAGGACGGTGTGGAGGGAGATTCACTCTGTGTCTGACCCCGTGAGTGTACGATGGGACGGTGCGGATGGAGATTCACTCTGTGTCTGATCCCGGGAGTGTTTGATGGGACCGTGTAGAGGAATAATCTCTCCGTGTCAGACCACGGGAGTGTGTGATGGGACGGTGCGGATGGAGATTCACTCTGTGTCTGACGCCGGGAGTGTGTGATGGGACGGTGTGGAGGGAGATTCACTCTGTGTCTCATCCCGTGAGTGTGTGATGGGACCGTGTAGAGGAATAATCACTCTGTCTGACCCCGGGAGTGTTTGATGGGACCGTGTAGAGGAATAATCTCTCTGTGTCTGACCACGGGAGTGTGTGATGGGACGGTGCGGATGGAGATTCACTCTGTGTCTGACGCCGGGAGTGTGTGATGGGACGGTGTAGAGGAATAATCACTCTGTGTCTGACCCCGGGAGTGTTTGATGGGACCGTGTAGAGGAATAATCTCTCTGTGTCGGACCACGGGAGTGTGTGATGGGACGGTGTGGAGGGAGATTCACTCTGTGTCTGACCCCGGGAGTGTGTGATGGGACGGTGTGGAGGGCAATTCACTTTTTGTCTGACCCAGGGATTGTTTGATGGGACTGTGTAGAGGAATAATCACTCTGTGTCTGACCCCGTCAGCGTGTGATGACACGGTGTGGAGGGAGATTCACTCTTTGTCTGACCACGGGATTGTGTGATGGGACGGTGTGTAGGGAGATTCACACAGTGTCTGAAACCGAGAGTGTTTGATGGGACGGCGTAGAGGAATAATCACTCTGTGTCTGACCCCGGGAGTGTGTGATGTGACGGTGCGGATGGAGATTCACTCTGTGTCTGATCCCGGGAGTGTGTGATGGGACCGTGTAGAGGAATAATCACTCTGTGTCTGACCCCGGGAGTGTTTGATGGGACGGTGTGGAGGGAGATTCACTCTGTGTCTCATCCCGTGAGTGTGTGATGGGACCGTGTAGAGGAATAATCACTCTGTCTGACCCCGGGAGTGTTTGATGGGACCGTGTAGAGGAATAATCTCTCTGTGTCTGACCACGGGAGTGTGTGATGGGACGGTGCGGATGGAGATTCACTCTGTGTCTGACGCCGGGAGTGTGTGATGGGACGGTGTAGAGGAATAATCACTCTGTGTCTGACCCCGGGAGTGTTTGATGGGACCGTGTAGAGGAATAATCTCTCTGTGTCGGACCACGGGAGTGTGTGATGGGACGGTGTGGAGGGAGATTCACTCTGTGTCTGACCCCGGGAGTGTGTGATGGGACGGTGTGGAGGGCAATTCACTTTTTGTCTGACCCAGGGATTGTTTGATGGGACTGTGTAGAGGAATAATCACTCTGTGTCTGACCCCGTCAGCGTGTGATGACACGGTGTGGAGGGAGATTCACTCTTTGTCTGACCACGGGATTGTGTGATGTGACGGTGTGTAGGGAGATTCACACAGTGTCTGAAACCGAGAGTGTTTGATGGGACGGCGTAGAGGAATAATCACTCTGTGTCTGACCCCGGGAGTGTGTGATGTGACGGTGCGGATGGAGATTCACTCTGTGTCTGATCCCGGGAGTGTGTGATGGGACCGTGTAGAGGAATAATCACTCTGTGTCTGACCCCGGGAGTGTTTGATGGGACCGTGTAGAGGAATAATCTCTCTGTGTCTGACCACGGGAGTGTGTGATGGGACGGTGCGGATGGAGATTCACTCTGTTTCTGACGGCGGGAGTGTGTGATGGGACGGTGTGGAGGGAGATTCACTCTGTGTCTGATCCCGGGAGTGTGTGATGGGACCGTGTAGAGGAATAATCACTCTGTCTGACCCCGGGAGTGTTTGATGTGACCGTGTAGAGGAATAATCTCTCTGTGTCTGACCACGGGAGTGTGTGATGGGACGGTGTGGAGGGAGATTCACTCTGTGTCTGATCCCGGGAGTGTGTGATGGGACCGTGTAGAGGAATAATCACTCTGTCTGACCCCGGGAGTGTTTGATGGGACCGTGTAGAGGAATAATCTCTCTGTGTCTGACCACGGGAGTGTGTGATGGGACGGTGTGGAGGGAGATTCACTCTGTGTCTGACCCCGTGAGCGTGTGATGACACGGTGTGGAGGGAGATTCACTCTTTGTCTGACCTCGGGAGTGTGTGATGCGACCGTGTAGATGAATAATCACTCTGTGTCTGACCACGGGACTGTGCGATGGGACGGTGTGGAGGGAGATTCACACAGTGTCTGAAACCGAGAGTGTTTGATGGGACGGCGTAGAGGAATAATCACTCTGTGTCTGACCCCGGGGGTGTTTTATGGGACCGTGTAGAGGAATAATCACTCTGTGTCTGACCCCGGGAGTGTTTGATGGGACCGTGTACAGGCATAATCACTCTGTGTCTGACCCCGGGAGCCTTTGTTGGGACCGTGTAGAGGAATAATCGCTCCGCGTCTGACCCCGGGAGTGTTTGATGGGACCGTGTAGAGGAATAATCACTCTGTGTCTGACCCCCGGGAGTGTTTGACGGGACGATGTGGAGGGTGTTTCACTCTGTGTCTGACCCCCGGGAGTGTTTGATGGGTCGGTCTGGAGGGAGACTCACTCTGTGTCTGACCCTAGTAGTGTGTGATGGGACGGTGTGGAGGGAGATTCACTCTGTGTCTGACACCGTGAGTGTACGATGGGACGGTGCGGATGGAGATTCACTCTGTGTCTGATCCCGGGAGTGTTTGATGGGACCGTGTAGAGGAATAATCTCTCCGTGTCATACCACGGGAGTGTGTGATGGGACGGTGTCGAGGGAGATTCATTCTGTGTCTGACCCCGGGAGTGTTTGATGGGACAGTGTAGAGGAATAATCTTTCTGTGTCTGACCACGGGATTGTGTGATGGGACGGTGCGGATGGAGATTCACTCTGTGTCTGACACCGGGAGTGTTTGATGGGACCGTGTAGAGGAATAATCACTTTGTGCCTGACCCCGGGAATGTTTGTTGGGACCGTGTACAGGCATAATCACTGTGTCTGACCCCGGGAGTGTTTGATGGGACCGTGCAGAGTAATAATCACTCTGTGTCTGAGCCAGGGAGTCTTTGTTGGGACCGTGTAGAGGAATAATCTCTCTGTGTCTGACCACGGGAGTGTGTGACGGGACGGTGTGGACGGAGATTCACTCTGTGTCTGACCCCGGGAGTGTTTGATGGGACCGTGTAGAGGAATAATCACTCTGTGTCTCACCCCGGGAGTGTGTGATGGGACGGTGTGGAGGGAGTTTCACTTTTTGTCTGACCCAGGGATTGTTTGATGGGACCGTGTAGAGGAATAATCACACTGTGTCTGACCCCGTGAGCGTGTGATGACACGGTGTGGAGGGAGATTCACTCTTTGTCTGACCTCGGGAGTGTGAGATGCGACCGTGTAGATGAATAATCACTCTGTGTCTGACCACGGTACTGTGTGATGGGACGGTGTGGAGGGTGATTCACACTGTGTCTGAAACCGAGAGTGTTTGATGGGACCGTGTAGAGGAATAATCACTCTGTGTCTGACCCCGGGAATGTTTGATGGGACCGTGTACAGGCATCATCACTCTGTGTCTGACTCCGGAAGTGTTTGATGAGACCGTGCAGAGTAATAATCACTCTGTGTCTGACCCAGGGAGTCTTTGTTGGGACAGTGTAGAGGAATAATCTCTCCGCATCTGACCCGGGAGTGTTTGATGCGACCGTGTAGAGGAATAATCACTCGGTGTCTGACCCCCGGGAGTGTTTGATGGGACGATGTGGAGGGTGTTTCACTCTGTGTGTGACCCCGGGAGTATGTGATGGGTCGGTCTGGAGGGAGATTCACTCCGTGTCTCACCCTAGTAGTGTGTGATGGGACGGTGTGGAGGGAGATTCACTCTGTGTCTGACCCCGGGGGTGTTTGATGGGGCTGTGTAGAGGAACAATCACTCCGTGTATGACCCCGGGTGTGTTGATGGGACCGTGTAGAGGAATAATCACTCTGTGTCTGACCCCCGGGAGTGTTTGATGGGACCGTGTAGAGGAATAATCACTCTGTGTCTGACCCCCGGGAGTGTTTGATGGTACTTTGTGGAGGGAGATTCACTCTGTGTCTGACCCCGGGAGTATGTGATGGGACAGTCTGGAGGGAGATTCACTCTGTGTCTGACCCTAGTAGTGTGTGATGGGACGGTGTGGAGGGTGATTCACTTTGTGTCTGACGCCGGGAGTGTGTGATGGGACGATGTGGCGGGAGATTCACTCTGTGTCTGACCCCGGGATTGTGTGATGGGACGGTGCGGATGGAGATTCACTCTGTGTCTGACCCCGGGAGTGTTTGATGGGACCGTGTAGAGGAATAATCTCTCTGTGGCAGACCACGGGAGTGTGTGATGGGACGGTGTGGGGGGAGATTCACTCTGTGTCTGACCCCGGGAGTGTTTGATGGGACAGTGTAGAGGAATAATCTTTCTGTGTCTGACCACGGGAGTGTGTGATGGGACGGTGTGGAGGGAGATTCACTCTGTGTCTGACCTCGGGAGTGTTTGATGGGACCGTGTAGATGAATAATCACTCTGTTTCTGACCGCGGGAGTGTGTGATGGGACTGTGTGGAGGGAGATTCACTCTGTGTTTGACCCCGGGGGTGTTTGATGGGACTGTGTAGAGGAATAATCACTCCGTGTCTGACCCCCGGGAGTGTATGATGGGACCGTGTAGAGGATTAATCACTCTGTGTCTGACCCCCGGGAGTGTTTGATGGGACGATGTGGAGGGAGATTCAATCTGTGAGTGACCCCGGGAGTATGTGATGGGTCGGTCTGGAGGGAGATTCACTCTGTGTCTGACCCTAGTAGTGTGTGATGGGACGGTGTGGAGGGAGATTCACTTTGTGTCTGACGCCGGGAGTGTGTGATGGGACGATGTGGAGGAAGATTCACTCTGTGTCTGATCCCGGGAGTGTTTGATGGGACCGTGTAGAGGAATAATCACTCTGTGTCTGACCCCGGGAGTGTGTGATGTGACGGTGCGGATGGAGATTCACTCTGTGTCTGATCCCGGGTGTGTGTGATGGGACCGTGTAGAGGAATAATCACTCTGTGTCTGACCCCGGGAGTGTTTGATGGGACAGTGTAGAGGAATAATCTCTCTGTGTCTGACCACGGGAGTGTGTGATGGGACGGTGCGGATGGAGATTCACTCTGTGTCTGACGCCGGGAATGTGTGATGGGACGGTGTGGAGGGAGATTCACTCTGTGTCTCATCCCGTGAGTGTGTGATGGGACCGTGTAGAGGAATAATCACTCTGTCTGACCCCGGGAGTGTTTGATGGGACCGTGTAGAGGAATAATCTCTCTGTGTCTGACCACGGGAGTGTGTGATGGGACGGTGCGGATGGAGATTCACTCTGTGTCTGACGCCGGGAGTGTGTGATGGGACGGTGTAGAGGAATAATCACTCTGTGTCTGACCCCGGGAGTGTTTGATGGGACCGTGTAGAGGAATAATCTCTCTGTGTCGGACCACGGGAGTGTGTGATGGGACGGTGTGGAGGGAGATTCACTCTGTGTCTGACCCCGGGAGTGTGTGATGGGACGGTGTGGAGGGCAATTCACTTTTTGTCTGACCCAGGGATTGTTTGATGGGACTGTGTAGAGGAATAATCACTCTGTGTCTGACCCCGTCAGCGTGTGATGACACGGTGTGGAGGGAGATTCACTCTTTGTCTGACCACGGGATTGTGTGATGGGACGGTGTGTAGGGAGATTCACACAGTGTCTGAAACCGAGAGTGTTTGATGGGACGGCGTAGAGGAATAATCACTCTGTGTCTGACCCCGGGAGTGTGTGATGTGACGGTGCGGATGGAGATTCACTCTGTGTCTGATCCCGGGAGTGTGTGATGGGACCGGGTAGAGAAATAATCACTCTGTGTCTGACCCCGGGAGTGTTTGATGGGACCGTGTAGAGGAATAATCTCTCTGTGTCTGACCACGGGAGTGTGTGATGGGACGGTGCGGATGGAGATTCACTCTGTGTCTGACGGCGGGAGTGTGTGATGGGACGGTGTGGAGGGAGATTCACTCTGTGTCTGATCCAGGGAGTGTGTGATGGGACCGTGTAGAGGAATAATCACTCTGTCTGACCCCGGGAGTGTTTGATGTGACCGTGTAGAGGAATAATCTCTCTGTGTCTGACCACGGGAGTGTGTGATGGGACGGTGTGGAGGGAGATTCACTCTGTGTCTGATCCCGGGAGTGTGTGATGGGACCGTGTAGAGGAATAATCACTCTGTCTGACCCCGGGAGTGTTTGATGGGACCGTGTAGAGGAATAATCTCTCTGTGTCTGACCACGGGAGTGTGTGATGGGACGGTGTGGAGGGAGATTCACTCTGTGTCTGACCCCGTGAGCGTGTGATGACACGGTGTGGAGGGAGATTCACTCTTTGTCTGACCTCGGGAGTGTGTGATGCGACCGTGTAGATGAATAATCACTCTGTGTCTGACCACGGGACTGTGTGATGGGACGGTGTGGAGGGAGATTCACACAGTGTCTGAAACCGAGAGTGTTTGATGGGACGGCGTAGAGGAATAATCACTCTGTGTCTGACCCCGGGGGTGTTTTATGGGACCGTGTAGAGGAATAATCACTCTGTGTCTGACCCCGGGAGTGTTTGATGGGACCGTGTACAGGCATAATCACTCTGTGTCTGACCCCGGGAGCCTTTGTTGGGACCGTGTAGAGGAATAATCGCTCGGCGTCTGACCCCGGGAGTGTTTGATGGGACAGTGTAGAGGAATAATCACTCTGTGTCTGACCCCCGGGAGTGTTTGATGGGACGATGTGGAGGGTGTTTCACTCTGTGTCTGACCCCCGGGAGTGTTTGATGGGTCGGTCTGGAGGGAGACTCACTCTGTGTCTGACCCTAGTAGTGTGTGATGGGACGGTGTGGAGGGAGATTCACTCTGTGTCTGACCCCGTGAGTGTACGATGGGACGGTGCGGATGGAGATTCACTCTGTGTCTGACCCCGGGAGTGTTTGATGGGACCGTGTAGAGGAATAATCTCTCTGTGTCAGACCACGGGAGTGTGTGATGGGACGGTGTCGAGGGAGATTCAGTCTGTGTCTGACCCCGGGAGTGTTTGATGGGACAGTGTAGAGGAATAATCTCTCTGTGTCTGACTACGGGATTGTGTGATGGGACGTTTCGGATGGAAATTCACTCTGTGTCTGACCCCGGGAGTGTTTGATGGGACCGTGTAGAGGAATAATCACTTTGTGCCTGACCCCGGGAATGTTTGATGGGACCGTGTACAGGCATAATCACTGTGTCTGACCCCGGGAGTGTTTGATGGGACCGTGCAGAGTAATAATCACTCTGTGTCTGAGCCAGGGAGTCTTTGTTGGGACCGTGTAGAGGAATAATCTCTCTGTGTCTGACCACGGTAGTGTGTGACGGGACGGTGTGGAGGGAGATTCACTCTGTGTCTGACCCCGGGAGTGTTTGATGGGACCGTGTAGAGGAATAATCACTCTGTGTCTGACCCCGGGAGTGTGTGATGGGACGGTGTGGAGGGAGTTTCACTTTTTGTCTGACCCAGGGATTGTTTGATGGGACCGTGTAGAGGAATAATCACACTGTGTCTGACCCCGTGAGCGTGTGATGACACGGTGTGGAGGGAGATTCACTCTTTGTCTGACCTCGGGAGTGTGAGATGCGACCGTGTAGATGAATAATCACTCTGTGTCTGACCACGGTACTGTGTGATGGGACGGTGTGGAAGGTGATTCACACTGTGTCTGAAACCGAGAGTGTTTGATGGGACCGTGTAGAGGAATAATCACTCTGTGTCTGACCCCGGGAATGTTTGATGGGACCGTGTACAGGCATCATCACTCTGTGTCTGACTCCGGAAGTGTTTGATGAGACCGTGCAGAGTAATAATCACTCTGTGTCTGACCCAGGGAGTCTTTGTTGGGACCGTGTAGAGGAATAATCGCTCCGCATCTGACCCGGGAGTGTTTGATGGGACAGTGTAGAGGAATAATCTCTCTGTGTCTGACCACGGGATTGTGTGATGGGATGGTGCGGATGGAGATTCACTCTGTGTCTGACCCCGGGAGTGTTTGATGGGACCGTGTAGAGGAATAATCACTTTGTGCCTGACCCCGGGAATGTTTGATGGGACCGTGTACAGGCATAATCACTGTGTCTGACCCCGGGAGTGTTTGATGGGACCGTGCAGAGTAATAATCACTCTGTGTCTGAGCCAGGGAGTCTTTGTTGGGACCGTGTAGAGGAATAATCTCTCTGTGTCTGACCACGGGAGTGTGTGACGGGACGGTGTGGAGGGAGATTCACTCTGTGTCTGACCCCGGGAGTGTTTGATGGGACCGTGTAGAGGAATAATCACTCTGTGTCTGACCCCGGGAGTGTGTGATGGGACGGTGTGGAGGGAGTTTCACTTTTTGTCTGACCCAGGGATTGTTTGATGGGACCGTGTAGAGGAATAATCACACTGTGTCTGACCCCGTGAGCGTGTGATGACAAGGTGTGGAGGGAGATTCACTCTTTGTCTGACCTCGGAAGTGTTTGATGGGACCGTGTACAAGCATAATCACTCTGTGTCTGACCCCGGGAGTGTTTGATGGGTCGGTCTGGAGGGAGACTCACTCTGTGTCTGACCCTAGTAGTGTGTGATGGGACGGTGTGGAGGGAGATTCACTCTGTGTCTGACCCCGTGAGTGTACGATGGGACGGTGCGGATGGAGATTCACTCTGTGTCTGACCCCGGGAGTGTTTGATGGGACCGTGTAGAGGAATAATCTCTCTGTGTCAGACCACGGGAGTGTGTGATGGGACGGTGTCGAGGGAGATTCAGTCTGTGTCTGACCCCGGGAGTGTTTGATGGGACAGTGTAGAGGAATAATCTCTCTGTGTCTGACCACGGGATTGTGTGATGGGACGGTGCGGATGGAGATTCACTCTGTGTCTGACCCCTGGAGTGTTTGATGGGACCGTGTACAGGCATAATCACTCTGTGTCTGACTCCGGAAGTGTTTGATGAGACCGTGCAGAGTAATAATCACTCTGTGTCTGACCCAGGGAGTCTTTGTTGGGACCGTGTAGAGGAATAATCGCTCCGCATCTGACCCGGGAGTGTTTGATGGGACAGTGTAGAGGAATAATCTCTCTGTGTCTGACCACGGGATTGTGTGATGGGACGGTGCGGATGGAGATTCACTCTGTGTCTGACCCCGGGAGTGTTTGTTGGGACCTTGTAGAGGAATAATCACTTTGTGCCTGACCCCGGGAATGTTTGATGGGACCGTGTACAGGCATAATCACTGTGTCTGACCCCGGGAGAGTTTGATGGGACCGTGCAGAGTAATAATCACTCTGTGTCTGAGCCAGGGAGTCTTTGTTGGGACCGTGTAGAGGAATAATCTCTCTGTGTCTGACCACGGGAGTGTGTGACGGGACGGTGTGGAGGGAGATTCACTCTGTGTCTGACCCCGGGAGTGTTTGATGGGACCGTGTAGAGGAATAATCACTCTGTGTCTGACCCCGGGAGTGTGTGATGGGACGGTGTGGAGGGAGTTTCACTTTTTGTCTGACCCAGGGATTGTTTGATGGGACCGTGTAGAGGAATAATCACACTGTGTCTGACCCCGTGAGCGTGTGATGACAAGGTGTGGAGGGAGATTCACTCTTTGTCTGACCTGGGAAGTGTTTGATGGGACCGTGTACAGACATAATCACTCTGTGTCTGACCCCGGGAGTGTTTGATGGGTCGGTCTGGAGGGAGACTCACTCTGTGTCTGACCCTAGTAGTGTGTGATGGGACGGTGTGGAGGGAGATTCACTCTGTGTCTGACCCCGTGAGTGTACGATGGGACGGTGCGGATGGAGATTCACTCTGTGTCTGACCCCGGGAGTGTTTGATGGGACCGTGTAGAGGAATAATCTCTCTGTGTCAGACCACGGGAGTGTGTGATGGGACGGTGTCGAGGGAGATTCAGTCTGTGTCTGACCCCGGGAGTGTTTGATGGGACAGTGTAGAGGAATAATCTCTCTGTGTCTGACCACGGGATTGTGTGATGGGACGGTGCGGATGGAGATTCACTCTGTGTCTGACCCCGGGAGTGTTTGATGGGACCGTGTAGAGGAATAATCACTTTGTGCCTGACCCCGGGAATGTTTGATGGGACCGTGTACAGGCATAATCACTGTGTCTGACCCCGGGAGTGTTTGATGGGACCGTGCAGAGTAATAATCACTCTGTGTCTGAGCCAGGGAGTCTTTGTTGGGACCGTGTAGAGGAATAATCTCTCTGTGTCTGACCTCGGGAGTGAGTGACGGGACGGTGTGGACGGAGATTCACTCTGTGTCTGACCCCGGGAGTGTTTGATGGGACCGTGTAGAGGAATAATCACTCTGTGTCTGACCCCGGGAGTGTGTGATGGGATGGTGTGGAGGGAGTTTCACTTTTTGTCTGACCCAGGGATTGTTTGATGGGACCGTGTAGAGGAATAATCACACTGTGTCTGACCCCGTGAGCGTGTGATGACACGGTGTGGAGGGAGATTCACTCTTTGTCTGACCTCGGGGGTGTGAGATGCGACCGTGTAGATGAATAATCACTCTGTGTCTGACCACGGTACTGAGTGATGGGACGGTGTGGAGGGTGATTCACACTGTGTCTGAAACCGAGAGTGTTTGATGGGACCGTGTAGAGGAATAATCACTCTGTGTCTGACCCCGGGAATGTTTGATGGGACCGTGTACAGGCATCATCACTCTGTGTCTGACTCCGGAAGTGTTTGATGAGACCGTGCAGAGTAATAATCACTCAGTGTCTGACCCAGGGAGTCTTTGTTGGGACCGTGTAGAGGAATAATCGCTCCGCATCTGACCCGGGAGTGTTTGATGGGACAGTGTAGAGGAATAATCTCTCTGTGTCTGACCACGGGATTGTGTGATGGGACGGTGCGGATGGAGATTCACTCTGTGTCTGACCCCGGGAGTGTTTGATGGGACCGTGTAGAGGAATAATCACTTTGTGCCTGACCCCGGGAATGTTTGATGGGACCGTGTACAGGCATAATCACTGTGTCTGACCCCGGGAGTGTTTGATGGGACCGTGCAGAGTAATAATCACTCTGTGTCTGAGCCAGGGAGTCTTTGTTGGGACCGTGTAGAGGAATAATCTCTCTGTGTCTGACCACGGGAGTGTGTGACGGGACGGTGTGGAGGGAGATTCACTCTGTGTCTGACCCCGGGAGTGTTTGATGGGACCGTGTAGAGGAATAATCACTCTGTGTCTGACCCCGGGAGTGTGTGATGGGACGGTGTGGAGGGAGTTTCTCTTTTTGTCTGACCCAGGGATTGTTTGATGGGACCGTGTAGAGGAATAATCACACTGTGTCTGACCCCGTGAGCGTGTGATGACACGGTGTGGAGGGAGATTCACTCTTTGTCTGACCTCGGAAGTGTTTGATGGGACCGTGTACAGGCATAATCACTCTGTGTCTGACCCCGGGAGCCTTTGTTGGGACCGTGTAGAGGAATAATCGCTCCGCGTCTGACCCCGGGAGTGTTTGATGGGACCGTGTAGAGGAATAATCACTCTGTGTCTGACCCCCGGGAGTGTTTGATGGGTCGGTCTGGAGGGAGACTCACTCTGTGTCTGACCCTAGTAGTGTGTGATGGGACGGTGTGGAGGGAGATTCACTCTGTGTCTGACCCCGTGAGTGTACGATGGGACGGTGCGGATGGAGATTCACTCTGTGTCTGACCCCGGGAGTGTTTGATGGGACCGTGTAGAGGAATAATCTCTCTGTGTCAGACCACGGGAGTGTGTGATGGGACGGTGTCGAGGGAGATTCAGTCTGTGTCTGACCCCGGGAGTGTTTGATGGGACAGTGTAGAGGAATAATCTCTCTGTGTCTGACCACGGGATTGTGTGATGGGACGGTGCGGATGGAGATTCACTCTGTGTCTGACCCCGGGAGTGTTTGATGGGACCGTGTAGAGGAATAATCACTTTGTGCCTGACCCCGGGAATGTTTGATGGGACCGTGTACAGGCATAATCACTGTGTCTGACCCCGGGAGTGTTTGATGGGACCGTGCAGAGTAATAATCACTCTGTGTCTGAGCCAGGGAGTCTTTGTTGGGACCGTGTAGAGGAATAATCTCTCTGTGTCTGACCACGGGAGTGTGTGACGGGACGGTGTGGACGGAGATTCACTCTGTGTCTGACCCCGGGAGTGTTTGATGGGACCGTGTAGAGGAATAATCACTCTGTGTCTGACCCCGGGAGTGTGTGATGGGACGGTGTGGAGGGAGTTTCACTTTTTGTCTGACCCAGGGATTGTTTGATGGGACCGTGTAGAGGAATAATCACACTGTGTCTGACCCCGTGAGCGTGTGATGACACAGTGTGGAGGGAGATTCACTCTTTGTCTGACCTCGGGGGTGTGAGATGCGACCGTGTAGATGAATAATCACTCTGTGTCTGACCACGGTACTGTGTGATGGGACGGTGTGGAGGGTGATTCACACTGTGTCTGAAACCGAGAGTGTTTGATGGGACCGTGTAGAGGAATAATCACTTTGTGTCTGACACCGGGAATGTTTGATGGGACAGTGTACAGGCATCATCACTCTGTGTCTGACTCCGGATGTGTTTGATGAGACCGTGCAGAGTAATAATCACTCTGTGTCTGACCCAGGGAGTCTTTGTTGGGACCGTGTAGAGGAATAATCGCTCCGCATCTGACCCGGGAGTGTTTGATGGGACAGTGTAGAGGAATAATCTCTCTGTGTCTGACCACGGGATTGTGTGAGGGAACGGTGCGGATGGAGATTCACTCTGTGTCTGACCCCGGGAGTGTTTGATGGGACCGTGTAGAGGAATAATCACTTTGTGCCTGACCCTGGGAATGTTTGATGGGACCGTGTACAGGCATAATCACTGTGTCTGACCCCGGGAGTGTTTGATGGGACCATGCAGAGTAATAATCACTCTGTGTCTGAGCCAGGGAGTCTTTGTTGGGACCGTGTAGAGGAATAATCTCTCTGTGTCTGACCACGGGAGTGTGTGACGGGACGGTGTGGAGGGAGATTCACTCTGTGTCTGACCCCGGGAGTGTGTGATGGGACGTTGAGGAGGGAGTTTCTCTTTTTGTCTGACCCAGGGATTGTTTGATGGGACCGTGTAGAGGAATAATCACACTGTGTCTGACCCCGTGAGCGTGTGATGACACGGTGTGGAGGGAGATTCACTCTTTGTCTGACCTCGGGAGTGTGAGATGCGACCGTGTAGATGAATAATCACTCTGTGTCTGACCACGGTACTGTGTGATGGGACGGTGTGGAGGGTGATTCACACTGTGTCTGAAACCGAGAGTGTTTGATGGGACCGTGTAGAGGAATAATCACTCTGTGTCTGACCCTGGGAATGTTTGATGGGACCGTTTACAGGCATCATCACTCTGTGTCTGACTCCGGAAGTGTTTGATGGGACCGTGTAGAGGAATAATCACTCTGTGTCTGACCCCCGGGAGTGTTTGATGGGACGATGTGGAGGGTGTTTCACTCTGTGTGTGGCCCCGGGAGTATGTGATGGGTCGGTCTGGAGGGAGATTCACTCTGTGTCTGACCCTAGTAGTGTGTGATGGGACGGTGTGGAGGGAGATTCACTCTGTGTCTGAACCCGGGGGTGTTTGATGGGGCTGTGTAGAGGATCAATCACTCCGTGTATGACCCCGGGTGTGTTGATGGGACCGTGTAGAGGAATAATCACTCTGTGTCTGACCCCCGGGAGTGTTTGATGGGACCGTGTAGAGGAATAATCACTCTGTGTCTGACCCCCGGGAGTGTTTGATGGTACTTTGTGGAGGGAGATTCACTCTGTGTCTGACCCCGGGAGTATGTGATGGGACGGTCTGGAGGGAGATTCACTCTGTGTCTGACCCTAGTAGTGTGTGATGGGACGGTGTGGAGGGTGATTCACTCTGTGTCTGACCCCGGGATTGTGTGATGGGACGGTGCGGATGGAGATTCACTCTGTGTCTGACCCCGGGAGTGTTTGATGGGACCGTGTAGAGGAATAATCTCTCTGTGGCAGACCACGGGAGTGTGTGATGGGACGGTGTGGAGGGAGATTCACTCTGTGTCTGACCCCGGGAGTGTTTGATTGGACAGTGTAGAGGAATAATCTTTCTGTGTCTGACCACGGGAGTGTGTGATGGGACGGTGTGGAGGGAGATTCACTCTGTGTCTGACCCCGGGAGTGTTTGATGGGACCGTGTAGATGAATAATCACTCTGCTTCTGACCCCGGGAGTGTGTGATGGGACTGTGTGGAGGGAGATTCACTCTGTGTTTGACCCCGGGGGTGTTTGATGGGACTGTGTAGAGGAATAATCACTCCGTGTCTGACCCCCGGGAGTGTATGATGGGACCGTGTAGAGGATTAATCACTCTGTGTCTGACCCCCGGGAGTGTTTGATGGGACGATGTGGAGGGAGATTCACTCTGTGAGTGACCCCGGGAGTATGTGATGGGACGGTCTGGAGGGAGATTCACTCTGTGTCTGACCCTAGTAGTGTGTGATGGGACGGTGTGGAGGGAGATTCACTTTGTGTCTGACGCCGGGAGTGTGTGATGGGACGATGTGGAGGAAGATTCACTCTGTGTCTGATCCCGGGAGTGTTTGATGGGACCGTGTAGAGGAATAATCACTCTGTGTCTGACCCCGGGAGTGTGTGATGTGACGGTGCGGATGGAGATTCACTCTGTGTCTGATCCCGGGAGTGTGTGATGGGACCGTATAGAGGAATAATCACTCTGTGTCTGACCCCGGGAGTGTTTGATGGGACCGTGTAGAGGAATAATCTCTCTGTGTCTGACCACGGGAGTGTGTGATGGGACGGTGCGGATGGAGATTCACTCTGTGTCTGACGCCGGGAGTGTGTGATGGGACGGTGTGGAGGGAGATTCACTCTGTGTCTCATCCCGTGAGTGTGTGATGGGACCGTGTAGAGGAATAATCACTCTGTCTGACCCCGGGAGTGTTTGATGGGACCGTGTAGAGGAATAATCTCTCTGTGTCTGACCACGGGAGTCTGTGATGGGACGGTGTGGAGGGAGATTCACTCTGTGTCTGACCCCGGGAGTGTGTGATGGGACGGTGTGGAGGGCAATTCACTTTTTGTCTGACCCAGGGATTGTTTGATGGGACTGTGTAGAGGAATAATCACTCTGTGTCTGACCCCGTGAGCGTGTGATGACACGGTGTGGAGGGAGATTCACTCTTTGTCTGACCACGGGACTGTGTGATGGGACGGTGTGTAGGGAGATTCACACAGTGTCTGAAACCGAGAGTGTTTGATGGGACGGCGTAGAGGAATAATCACTCTGTGTCTGACCCCGGGGGTGTTTTATGGGACCGTGCAGAGTAATAATCACTCTGTGTCTGACCCAGGGAGTCTTTGTTGGGACCGTGTAGAGGAATAATCGCTCCGCGTCTGACCCCGGGAGTGTTTGATGGGACCGTGTAGAGGAATAATCACTCTGGGTCATTCCCCCGGGAGTGTTTGATGGGACGATGTGGAGGGTGTTTCACTCTGTGTCTGACCCCGGGAGTGTGTGATGGGACGGTCTGGAGGGAGATTCACTCTGTGTCTGACCCTAGTAGTGTGTGATGGGACGGTGTGGAGGGAGATTCACTCTGTGTCTGACCCCGTGAGTGTACGATGGGACGGTGTGGAGGGAGATGCACTCTGTGTCTGACCCCGGGGGTGTTTGATGGGGCTGTGTAGAGGAACAATCACTCCGTGTCTGACCCCGGGAGTGTTGATGGGACCGTGTAGAGGAATAATCACTCTGTGTCTGACCCCCATGTGTGTTTGATGGGACGATGTGGAGGGAGATTCACTCTGTGTCTGACCCCGGGAGTATGTGATGGGACGGTCTGGAGGGAGATTCACTCTGTGTCTGACCCTAGTAGTGTGTGATGGGACGGTGGGGAGAGAGATTCACTTTGTGTCTGACGCCGGGATTGTGTGATGGGACGATGTGGAGGGAGATTCACTCTGTGTCTGACCCCGGGATTGCGTGATGGGACGGTGCGGATGGAGATTCACTCTGTGTCTGACCCCGGGAGTGTTTGATGGGACCGTGTAGCGGAATAATCTCTCTCTGTCAGACCACGGGAGGGTGTGATGGGACGGTGTGGAGGGAGATTCAGTCTGTGTCTGACCCCGGGTGTGTTTGATGGGACAGTGTAGAGGAATAATCTCTCTGTGTCTGCCCACGGGATTGTGTGATGGGACGGTGCGGATGGAGATTCACTCTGTGTCTGACCCCGGGAGTGTTTGATGGGACCGTGTAGAGGAATAATCTCTCTGTGTCAGACCACGGGAGTGTGTGATGGGACGGTGTGGAGGGAGATTCACTCTGTGTCTGTCCCCGGGGGTGTTTGATGTGTCCGTGTAGAGGAATAATCACATTGTGTCTGACCCCGGGAATGTTTGATGGGACCGTGTACAGGCATAATCACTCTGTCTCTGACCCCGGGAGTGTTTGATGGGACCGTGCAGAGTAATAATCACTCTGTGTCTGAGACAGGGAGTCATTGTTGGGACCGTGTAGAGGAATAATCTCTCTGTGTCTGACCTCGGGAGAGTGTTATGCGACTGTGTAGAGGAATAATCACTCTGTGTCTGACCCCGTGAGCGTGTGATGACACGGCGTGGAGGGAGATTCACTCTTTGTCTGACCTCCGGAGTGTGTGATGCGACCGTGTAGATGAATAATCACTCTGTGTCTGACCACGGGACTGTGTGATGGGACGGTGTGGAGGGAGATTCACACTGTGTCTGAAAGCGAGAGTGTTTTATGGGACCGTGCAGAGTAATAATCACTCTGTGTCTGACCCAGGGAGCCTTTGTTGGGACCGTGTAGAGGAATAATCGCTCCGCGTCTGACCCCGGGAGTGTTTGATGGGACCGTGTAGAGGAATAATCACTCTGTGTCTGACCCCCGGGAGTGTTTGATGGGACGATGTGGACGGTGTTTCACTCTGTGTGTGACCCCGGGAGTATGTGATGGGTCGGTCTGGAGGGAGATTCACTCTGTGTCTGACCCTAGTAGTGTGTGATGGGACGGTGTGGAGGGAGATTCACTCTGTGTCTGACCCCGTGAGTGTACGATGGGACGGTGTGGAGGGAGATTCACTCTGTGTCTGACCCCGGGGATGTTTGATGGGGCTGTGTAGAGGAATAATCACTCTGTGTCTGACCCCCGGGAGTGTTTGATGGGACCGTGTAGAGGAATAATCACTCTGTGTCTGACCCCCGGGAGTGTTTGATGGTACGAAGTGGAGGAAGATTCACTCTGTGTCTGACCCCGGAAGTATGTGATGGGACGGTCTGGAGGGAGATTCACTCTGTGTCTGACCCTAGTAGTGTGTGATGGGACGGTATGGAGTGAGATTCACTTTGTGTCTGACGCCGTGAGTGTGTGATGGGACGATGTGGAGGGAGATTCACTCTGTGTCTGACCCCGGGATTGTGTGATGGGACGGTGCGGATGGAGATTCACTCTGTGTCTGACCCCGGGAGTGTTTGATGCGACCGTGTAGAGGAATAATCTCTCTGTGTCAGACCACGGGAGTGTGTGATGGGACGGTGTGGAGGAAGATTCACTCTGTGTCTGACCCCGGGAGTGTTTGATGGGACAGTGTAGAGGAATAATCTCTCTGTGTCTGATCACGGGAGTGTGTGATGGGACGGTTTGGAGGGAGATTCACTCAGTGTCTGACCCCGGGAGTGTTTGATGGGACCGTGTAGATGAATAATCACTCTGTTTCTGACCCGGGAGTGTGTGATGGGACTGTGTGGAGGGAGATTCACTCTGTGTCTGACCCCGGGAGTGTGTGATGCGACGGTGTGGAGGGAGATTCACTCTGTGTCTGACCCCGGGAGTGTGTGATGGGACGGTGTGGAGGGAGATTCACTCTGAGTCTGGCCCCGGGAGTGTGTGATTCGATGGTGGGAAGTGAGATTCACTCTGTGTCTGACCCCGAGAGTGTGTGATGGGACGGTGTGGAGGGAGTTTCACACTTGTGTCTGACCCCGGGTGTGTTTGATGGAACGGTGTGTCGGGAGCTTCACTCTGTCTTAGCCCGGCAGTGTGTAATGGGACGGTGTGGAGAGAGATTCACGCTGTTTCTGTACCCAGACAGATACCACGTTTCCAATGTTTCCCCACAGCCCTCTGTCTCCCAATCTAATCCCACCTAACCGCTTCTTCACCACAGTCCTCTGACACTCCCCAAATGGATCGAACAGACCCACCCTCTCCTTTCTGATCTGTTTCAGTCCCAGAGCAATCCCCACTTTCCCACCGTCTCACCACAGACCTACGTCTGTCCCGAAACGAATCCCACTGTTGCACACTCTTCCCTGAGCCCTGTTTCGGTCCCAGATTAATCCGGCCAGGCACAGTTTGAAGCTCCCTCCCCCCTGTCCCTTCACACACTCCGGCTTCAGAAGCTGCATTCCTCTCCCCACCCCCAGCACTCCTCCGTTCCAGTAGTCCTTCATTGTGTGTCTGTCTCGGAGACTGTGCGTGTGTTCGTGTTCAGGTGGTGAGCAGGGAAGAGCAGAGAAGTAGGAGAGGTTGTCGGGGAGGGAGTAGGGACGTGATGTTGAGACAGTGGTCACTGGGAGAAAGTGGTGTGGAACCGCAAGACCGGCCTGTCCACACAGAACAGTGAACAGGATCAGAACCGAGAGATCGACACCCGAAGGAGAGGTTTGCGTATTGTAACACCAGACTTCACCTCTCCCCCTTCCTGCCCCAGAATTCCAGATGAGCCGATGAGTGTAGAGGAGCGAGAGGGTTGATTGAACAGTGGATAGATAGATAATGGAACGGGTCTGGGAGACGTGAAGAGGAGATGGGGAAGGAGGAGATAACGGGGACGGGGAGGAGTGTAGGGTACGGAGGGTTGATGGAGACGGGGTGTGTAAAAGAAGATGGCGGTGATAGACATTAATGTAGGAAGAGATCGATATCGGGTGGAGGGTGTGGGGGTGTGCTGGTGTAACACCAGACGTCACCTCTCCCTCTTCCCATCAATTCTATATGAACATAGAGAGAGAGCGGTGTAGAGGAGGGAGCGGCGTAAGAATCACCCATCGGGTTCCGGTAGTGTACCGAGTAGGGCACTAGAGACTTTTGCCTACAGCAGGGGGCATTGTCCATGGAGTCGGTGGTGAGGAGGGTGAGCATTCATTGTCCGGCTCTGGAGTGGCCTCATTTGGACTGTTGCTCGCTGTCACTTTCACTGTAACACTCGGACCGCCAATTTCTGCCTGTCACGTTCCTTCCTGGAATGTCTGTAATTAAAGTGTTTCTGCTGAGCACTCAGTGTTCAACCGTAGGAGATCCATGTCCAGCACTGTGGGTTGTGATTGACACTTTGGATATCGTTACTGCCGTCTTGTTTATTTTGAGTCTGAGTCTGAGTTAATCCAGACCGGACTCTGCACTTGGGTTGACCACCATCCACAGCTCCCTGGCCAGAGAAGGTATTGTAACGTCAGGAGTGTGTGACGATTCGCTCTCTCATTGAACCCGAACACATTTCTATGGATGTCCGCTAGGGGGCGCTGTGACGGGTCGCATCGCCGCCTGGTGTGGAGACGGCAACGGCCAGGATGGCCAGAGGCTGCAGCGGGATGTTAACCCAGCCAACACCTCGAGCACCTCATTTACTCCATGCTGCCTATATTTATTACAGATAGTAAACACAAAGTATGCTGCAGATGCTGTGGTCCGTTCAACACATACAAACAAGCTGGATGAACTCAGCAAGTCGGGCAGCATCCTTTGAAAGTAGCAGTAACGAGTCCTGACGAAGGGTCTCGGCCCGAAACGTTGACTGCTACTTTGAACGGATGCTGCCCGACCTGCTGAGTTCATCCAGCTTGTTTGTATATGTTAACTCAGTCAGACCCGTCATGGACACTGCCGATCCCACCGTCTCACAGATGAAACGGGTGTTTATCAGAATCGCAAGAGGAACTCTCCCTGGATAATTTGCATTTAGTGCATTCAAACTTCCCAGAGTTGATCTTGTACACGACATCAGAGACAAGTTTCCTATCAAAAAGAATTAAGCAATCTCAAGAGAAGCAAAATAGGTCCAGTGGACAATTCCAAGAGTATTATCGAATTACTCCCAATACTCCGCTCTCTCTCCACTCATCTCACTGCACCGCGAACTCCCCGCAGCCCCATGTCAATCTTCAAACTATTCCAACTGCTCCGCTCTCTCTCCACGTCCACATGTCAGACTCCAGACTAGTCTCACTACACCTTTAGGGGATCCAGCAGGGGACCGAGACGGGTGGTGGCGATGGGCGAAAGGAGATAACGGAGAACGGGATTTGTGCAGAGAGGGAGTGTGTCACGAAGACGAGACAGCTTGTAAAGGAGGTACGGTGACGGGGATGGAGTGGTGCAAAGGAGGGACCGTTTGTCGGAGACAGTGAGTAGGGCAGGAGAGCGAGGGTAGACGGAGATAGGAATGAGTCTTTGTGAGGGAGGGGATTATGCATCCTGGGGGGAATGCGTGCCTGCTACGGTGAATAGCGTGACGATGTGTCGGAGTCACGATAAGGGGCGCGTTTATTCCCCGTTGAGGGGTGTGTCTGTGTAGTAGTGAGGGTTGTGTGACTTGTTCACTACCTATGTCGAGAGGTCGTTCCCTGAGTTTCTCAATGCAGCGTCATGTTCCTTCATCTACATTGAAATCCCTCTCTGCGTCAACATCTCGCATTATTCTTATGAAACAGCGCTCGGGATCTAACTTAGCAGATAAATCCTTGTCCGAAAACAACCTGGCCGAACCCGCACTTGCCAGATCATTCCTGACGCCAAAAAAAATGTTTGGCCTTCTTTCAATTTGGAAACTAATCCCGAGGTCATAAATATCCTTTTCCATAAGGACTTTAAATCTGATGGAATTATCATCACTAAACGCAAACTGGTCCCCTGCAACAATTTCTGTCCCCTGCCTTGTCCCATTCCGTTGGAGCAGTTCCAGTATTGAGAAACTGCCCCATTAGTTCTTTCACGGTATGGGGCTGACTGTTAATACCTGTTAAAATTACCCAATATCACAACCTGTTGTTTCTCTACAGATCTGTTCCTCTGAATCCCCGGGACAAATAGGTGATTGAAAATATGTCCCCATGATCGCGTTATACCTTTCTTATTCCTCAGTTCCTCCCAAAAACCTCTTTGACGAGTTCTTCAATCTGTCCTGGCTGAGCGGCACTGTAATATTTTCTCTGGCTGTGAAGCCGCCCTTCACCTTTGATTTATTTGCTCATTAGCACGTCTAAAAGAACCGAATCACGGAATATTAAGCTAACGGTCCCGCCTCTCTTGCAACCAAATCTTACTATTGGCTACAGTCTCATACTTCTAGACGTTGGCCCCTGCCCTGAGTTCATCTGTCTTTCGTACAATACTTACTGCATTGAAACGTACACAGCTCAGAACGTGGGTCCCAGCTGGATCAACCTTTTACTTCCTGATTTTGTCTGAGGTCTTAACTACATCTGTTCCAACACGCTTTCTTCTATCTGTGATGGCATTACGGGTTTCAACCCCTTGTAACTCTAGTTTTATGACCTCTGTTACGCCAGAAAATCCCGCTGAGATATTATTTCAACTCAAGTTTTTGTGTAAACTGTGAGAACCGTTCGCTGGCAGAGGAAGTGAAGGAGCTGCGCACGGTAGGGCGGTGTGGCGTGGCCTCCAGGCAGGAGTCTGTGCTGCCCCCCACTGTTCGCTCGGCAGAAGACAGGCTCTGTTGTGGGCGACTGCAGATTCAGTGGTATTCAGTTGAACCAAGGCCTCAAACTGTGTTGGTATATTTCTATTTATTCGTACTGTTTGTGCTTTGCTCCGAGTTTCAATGCTGACAATGTGTTTTGCACCTTGTTTGTGGAGTAACGCTGTCACCTTTGACTGTATGCATGGATGTTCATGTGTCGTCCTGACCTGTGTGACATATCTCGACTTGATCATTTTAACCTGTCGCTCCCGACCAGAAGCATACAAACTGGAATACCTGTTATTGAGCCGCATGGCCACAGGGGGACGCTGTACTGGGCTGGAAGTTTTACCCCTTTGAATCTGCGGACTGTCACCCAGTTTCCTGCGAACTGAACATTCGGTCTATTTTCCTCCCAATATGACCTGACAGAGAGTCATCGTATAACGACAAGATGATAAGAGGCATTGATCGTGTGGATAGACAGAGGCTTTTTCCCCAGAGATGAAATGGCTGACAAGAGGACACAGGTTTAAGGTGCAGGGGAGTAGGTACAGGGGAGATGTCAGGGGTAAGTTTTCTACTCAGAGAGAGGTGATTGTGTGGAATGGGCAGCCGGCAACGGTGGTGGAGGCGGATACAGTAGGGTCTTTTAAGAGACTTTTGGGTAGGTACATGGGGCTTAGAAAAATAAAGGGCTATTGGTAAGCTGGGTAATTTCTAAGGTAGGGACGTGTTCGGCACAACATTGTGGGCCGAAGGGCCTGCATTGTGCTGTAGGTTTTCTAAGTTCCAATGTTTCTATCTTTATTTTCTCTTGCTCAGGAACCCGCCTTGCTGATTGGTTGTTGTTCAAACAAACGCGTTGCACTTGTTTATAATGCACACATTTCCCGCTCCCGAACTCTGATTGTTGGCTGTCCCATGGGAAAATATGTAAGAGTCTCTGACACCGTCAGTCAGACCCTGAGCGAGACTCCTCCATACCATCCCATCATACACCCCCGGAGTAAGACGCTGAGTGAAGCTCCCTCACCAACATTACATCACACAAGGACCGGGTCAGACAAGGAGTGAAGCTCCCTCTGCGCTGTCCCAAATTTTCTGAAAATGTGTGACGCTCCCACTCACAGTCGTATAACTTATTTCCGGAGTCAGCAATGAATGAAGCTCCCTCCCCACCGTCCCATCACTCACTCCCGGGGTCAGACGCAGAGTGAGTCTCCCTCCGCGCCGTGACAAAACACACTCCCGGGATCAGACACTCTGTGAAGAAACTTCCACGCCGTCCCATCACACACTTTCAGGAGCAGACACTGAGTGCAGTTCCCTCCACACTGTCCCAAGGCAGACCCCGTGGTCAAACACGTGATGCTCCCTCGACACTGTCCCATCACAGTTTTCTGGTACAGACACAGAGGGATGGTACACACCCTGTTCCCCATCCTTTCACACACTCACGATTCAGATATTTAGTTCAACTGCAACTCACCTGCCAAAAAACCCGCATAATTTCATCACACACTACGCAAGTCAATACGAGAGCTAAACCCCCTCCGTCCTCCTCTCTCCCGTCTCAGCAATCCCCAGCACTCTGACATCCCAGTCGTCTGGAATTCTGTCCCGGATACTGTGAGTGCGCGTGACAGGATGTGGATTATTCAGCGCGCACGTTCTCCCAGATTTAATCACCGACTCCAACTCCCGGATTGGTGTCCGTCCCTCTGCAACGGGATGAGATACTCCCTCATCCGGAAACCACAGTCGGTAGCAACGTTACCGAACTACATGTTGTGCTGAGGAAGCAGCGGGGCTGCAGAAGCGCTCAGGTAGATTAAGACATTGGTAATAGACGTGGCAGATTGCCGGGAATCGTATGGGCATGCAATTAAAAAAAAAAAATAAAATCGAAGAATGGTTTCTAAACGGAGTGTTTTTTTTTACCCAGGCAAACTGCTCATACTCCATACCTTAACAGAATGGTCTGGGTCAATTTTGAGCTGGCCCAAGAATCCCCTCATAACAAGTTCCTGCATAAAAGTTCGAAATACAGATCTATTTACAATGTACAAATAGCCTATCTGACATTAATAAACGGGTGAAGAATCCTTAATTAATTTTTCAGAGATCTAAAATCCATTTCAATAGATACGGGACAAATTCGACCCGGAGCAGCCTCAATGTACAAACATTTGTAGCACCTTTACAAAAGTATAAAACTTCAGGGTGTTTTAACTGTTGTCAAATGTCAAAACGGGTCAAACATGCCTGGCACAGTGTGTAAGGGTTAAAAAGAATCTGCGGTGCAGAGGGATTTGGGAGACTTCGTGCAGCTTTCCCAGAAGTTTAACCTGCAGCTTGAGGAAGCAAATGCGATGACAGCATTCATTTCGAGAGGACTGGGACGTTAAAGCATTGACGTCATTCTCAGGTTTAATACGTCACTGTTGAGGTCACATTTGGAGTATTGTGAGCAAGTCTCGATCGCTTATCTCACAGGGGATGTGAGACGTTAGAGAGGGCTTACGGGAATTATAACGGGATTGGGATTCCTATTACTGGAGGATTATTTTACAGGTCTGGGAGACAGAACACCCACACACAGCGATTCAGGAACAGCTTCTTCCCCTGCGCCATCACATCTTTCAATGCATCAGCAAGAACTCGACATTTTTGCGGTGTTTATTAATATTTGTAATTTACATGAATTGTACATCTTTGCGCCGTACTGATGATTCAAAAGAACACATTTTGGGACTTAAAAGTTTCAGATAATAACTGAAATAGAGATTCTTGTGGAAAGCATCCGATAGGGTGGACAGGACAATTGCCCCGCTGGTCTTCACCAGTCACACTGAGTACAGGAGTCTGGAGATCATGGTGCCGTGGGACAAGACGTCGGTGAGGCCGCCCTGCTTTAGGAAAAATGTCAGTGAACTGGATATGTTGTACAGGGAGTTCTACGGGGATATTGCCGAAACGGAGCACTGAGTTGTGGTGGGAGGGAGGGAAGGTTGGGACTGGAGTGTAGTTATAACATTACAGAATTCCATAAACCCCAGAGGGGCACAGACGGAGGGAATGTGCACAGACTTTCACCCAGGGTTGGGTTGTCGAGAACCAGACGGCACAGGATTGAGGTGAGAGTGAGTGGAAAACAGAAAGAGAGAGAGGGAGATCTGGAAACGGCGGGTTTAGAGTGAACGAGGAGGGGAGGTACAGAGCGCCTGCGGGAGGGAATGGCAGAAACGTGTAAGAGGTGGGCAGAGGGAGCAGAGAAAGTGCGGGCGGAGAAAGGTCGGGTAAATAAGGGAGGCGAGGGCAGAGAGAAAGGAAGAGGGAGCGGGGAAGAGCGGGACAGGGAGGAATGGCGAGAACGAAGAGGACAATGTCGGTGTCTGGTGGGGAGAATATGATGGCGACAAGAGGAGCAGATGCAGTAGGAGGAAGGGACATAGATGGTGAGGAGGGAATTTGAAAGGATTTAGGAGTGAGAGTGAAGGAGAGAGAAGGAGGAGAAAATGGAGGTAGTCACTTGATTCATGTCGACTGTTGGCAGAGATCCTGGATCTTTTCAGGAATATCCGGGAACAAAAGTGCCGACTTTTCGCAGATGAAACGGTGAACACGATCGCAAGGGAGACCTCTTCCGTACGGCTCGCAGTACATGCAGACGGACTGACCCGGGGACACATTGAGCAGGAGGCCCAAGCTCACATTCCTGTCCAAGAGAGTTAAACAATTTCAACAGAGACAAAACAGCTCCAGCAGAGAACCCGAGTCGAGAGACCGTCCCCAAGCAAATCCCATGAATTAGCTCTCTCCTAACAGACTGTGTCAGTCCCCAAACTCATCCCACTGAACCACGCTCTCCCCAGCGCCCCGTGCCAGTACACAGACAAATACCCAGTTCCAATGTCTCCCGACAGCCCTTTGTTCCCCAATCTAATCCCACCGAACCGCTTCCTCACACCAGTCCTCCGTCAGACCCCATACGAATCGAACGGGTCCACCCGCTTCTCTCCATTCTGATCTGAGTCCCCGAACAAACCGCACTATCCCACCGTCTCTCCACAGACCTATGTCTGTCCCGAAATGAATCCCACTGTTCCACTCTGTGCCAGACCCAGATTAATCCCGTTGCCCCTCCCTCTACCAAGAGATTCCTATCTGTCTCCAAACATAACCCACAACACCGCGCTCTCCCCTCAGCCTCTGGTCCACCTCGGGCTTATAACACTGGCTCCCTCTCTCCCACATCCTTGCGTCAGTTCGCAAACTAATCCCGTTAACCCATTATCTGCCACCGTCCTGTATCGGTCTCCAAACTAATCCAGTTTTCCTTCTCCCGCCCCTCAGATCTATGTCACTCACTAAACTAATCACAGTGTTGCTCCCTCTCCTCACAGCCCGGCGAATATCTCCAAAATAACCCCACTGCACCGCGCTCTCTTCAGCCACATGCGTCGGTACCAGAATAATTCCTGTGTACTGATCTTTCACCGCAGCACTTTCCAGATTCCAAAATATATCCATTGTCCTGTCCTTCCCCGAAAGACACTTGTCGGCCCCCAAATGTTCCCTTTTTGTGCCATCCCACCCCATTGAATCACACAACCCTATACCTACGTCAGTCTACAAACAAATCCCATAACCACTCCCTGTTCCCACAAAACCACTTCATTCAGTAAACAAACCCCATCCCGCACCCCAGAGAGCAGTCCAAATCTCACCTAAGTTCGCATTTTCCAATCCAGAATGCACGCTGTAGATACAAAACTCTGTGCGATACAAAGTTCTGGGAAAATAAATTTATTTCATTAATGCCAAAATTTGAAAATTATCTACGTAGCTTCTCTCTGTTGATTACAACAGGAATCTGTAATGGTTGGTTCACTCTGTGTATGACCCCAGGTCTGTGTGATGGGATGGTGTGGACGGAGCTTCACTCTGTGTCTGAACTTGGAAGTGTGTGATGGAAAGGTGTGAAGGGAGATTCACTCTGTATCTGACTCCGCTGGTGTGTGATGATTCCTGTGTTACTGTGGGACCTTCTCGTGCTGTGACACATACCGCTTCATCCCTTGTATTGACTTCCAGCAGCCTTGAATCACGGTTTGAACATTCTTGAATCGCTTGGCGGAAAGATGTTTCAAACTTGGATGCGTAATAACACCGATCTCCATTTGTGACCCAGTCCTCGGAACACGTTTGCTCTGGAAATCAGGAACAAGGAACGGTGACACACAGAGTAAATTTCATTCCATGCGGTCCCATCACGCACACCTGAGGTCAGGCACAGAGTGAATCTCCACCAACACCGTACTATCGCACGATTTACAAGGATCAGGCGTAGTGGAGTTCCCTCCAAACCATCCATCACGCACTTCCGGTGTCAAGACACAGAGTGAATATCGTACCACACTGTCTTACCGCACACGCCAGGGGAGAGACACAGAATCTCCAGTCAGGCACCGATTGTGGCTACCTCGACCCCACCGCTGAAACACTCACAAACTGA
The DNA here is from genome assembly GCF_030144855.1 of Hypanus sabinus. Taxonomy (NCBI): domain Eukaryota; kingdom Metazoa; phylum Chordata; class Chondrichthyes; order Myliobatiformes; family Dasyatidae; genus Hypanus; species Hypanus sabinus. The sequence goes on along the minus strand of NW_026781239.1, from coordinate 12,320 downwards.
TGCTCCCTCCACACCGTCCCATCACACACTCGGTGAGTCAGAAACAGAGCGATGCTTCCTCCACACCGTCCCAGCACACACCCCTAGATCAAACACGGAGTGAAGCGCACTCCTCTGCGCCTCGTCACGCAGCCTCTGGGTCGGACACAGAGTGAAGTACACTCCACACTTTCCCATATCACACCCTCGGGGTCAGACACAGAGTGAAGCTCGCTCCGCACCGTCCTATCACACACCACTGATATCTGACACAGAGCGGAACTCCATACAGGCACGCGTCAACGTTCCCGATTTCACACACACACACACACGACCCCCCTCCCTCCCCATTTAGGAGCACTCACCCATCTCACCCATCCGCCATAGACACAGATTTAAGTTCCCTGCACACCGCCCGATCAGGCACTCACACGGTTAGAAATAGATTGACTGTCTTTCTCCACGGACACATCACAGACTCCCGGGGTCAGACGTGAAGTGAGGCTCCCACCACACTGGCTTTCATACACTCCCGGGGTCAGACGTGAAGTGAGGCTCCCACCACACTGCCTTTCATTCGGACCCGGGGACAGACGGGGAGTGAGGCTCCCACCACACTGCCTTTCATACACTCCCGGGGTCAGACGTGAAGTGAGGCTCCCACCACACTGCCTTTCATACACTACCGGGGTCAGACGTGAAGTGAGGCTCCCTCCACACTGCCTTTCATTCACACCCGGGGTCAGACGTGAAGTGAGGCTCCCTCCACACTGTCTTTCATACACTCCCGGGGTCAGACGTGAAGTGAGGCCACCACCACACTGCCTTTCATACACCCCCCGGGGTCAGACGTGAAGTGAGGCTCCCACCACACTGCCTTTCATACACTCCCGGGGTCAGACGTGAAGTGAGGCTCCCTCCACACTGCCTTTCATACACTCCCGGGGTCAGACGTGGAGGCTCCCTCCACACTGCCTTTCATACACTCCCGGGGTCAGACGTGAAGTGAGGCTCCCTCCACATTGTCTTTCATACATCCCCCGGGGTCAGACGTGAAGTGAGGCTCCCACCACACTGCCTTTCATACACTCCCGGGGTCAGACGTGAAGTGAGGCTCCCTCCACACTGCCTTTCATTCACACCCGGGGTCAGACGTGAAGTGAGGCTCCCACCACACTGGCTTTCATACACTCCCGGGGTCAGACGTGAAGTGAGGCTCCCGTCCACACTGACACAACACAAACTTTAGGAGTCACACACTGAGTTTAGCTCCTTCTAAAAAGCCACATCACGCAGGCCCAGAGTGTATCTCTTTCTCCATGGCCTCATCATTCATTCCAGCAGTCAGACGTGTAGTGAACATTCCTGCACACCGCCCTGTCACATTCTTCCGGGGTCAGATTTTGGGTGTTACTCCTTACACACCGTCTCATCACACACTCTCGGGGTCGGACACAGAGTAAATCTCGCTCCTTACCGCCCCTCACACACTCCCGGGGTCAAACACATAGTGAATCACCCTCCACACCGTCTCATCACACACTCCCGGGGTCAGACACAGAGTGAATCTCTCTCCACACCGTCCCATTCCACACTCACGGGTCCGACACAGAGTGAATCTCCTTCCACACCGTCCCATCACACACTCCCGGGGTCAACCGACAAAATTTATTTCCCTCCAGAGTCCAATCACACACAGCTTGCCAGACACGATGTGAATCTCTCTCTCTCCACTGCCCCATCACACACTTCAGTGGTAAGACATAGAAAGAAATTCCCTCTTCACACGCGGCATATGTCAGAGGGAGAGTGATTCTCCCTCTACAGCCTCCAAACACACCTCAGAGCAGACTGTCAGACACAGAGGGAAGCTGCCACCACACGGTCTCATCACACACTCCCGAGTCTAACACGAGTCCCCCTCCTTACGTCCCATCGCACTCTCTGGCGAGTCGCAGAATGAAGCTCTCTCTGTACCGTCACACAACACCTCCTTGTGTTCACACACAAAGTGAAGTTCACTCACGGGGTCAGACTCCCTCCAAAACATCCAATCACAGATTTCGGTGTCACATAAATGAAGGTTCCTTTGCACCGTCCCATCACAAACTCTTTGAGTCAGACACAGACGCTCTCTCTCCCTACGATCCCATTACCCACTTTAGGAGTCGGATACAGAGTGAATCTCTCTCTGCACCGTCGCAGCACTCACTCCCGGATTCAGTCACAGAGTGAAGCCCCCTCTGTACCGTCCCGTCACACAGAGTGAAACTCTCTGTGCTCGGTCCCATGACACACTTCAGAGTTCAGTCATGGGGTGAATCTCTCTGGGCACTTCCCATCACACAATCCCGCTGTCAGATACAGAGTGTAGCTGGATCCATTCTGTCCCATCAGACATTCCCGAAGTGAGACATAGTGTGAAGCAGCAATGTTACGTCTCACAATCCCATGTTCAAAAACAGAGTAAATCCACCTCCACAACGTCCCATTACACTCTCCTATATTCAGTGACAGTGGGGAAACTCCCTCCACGCAGTCCCATAATTCTCGCCGGGTCAAACATAGAGTGAATCATTTTCCATACCATCTCTTAACACAATCCCGATGTCAAGCACAGAGTGACTCTTCCTCTCTCCATGCCTGCCCCGTGATGAGGAGTGGGTGAAAGAGGGGGATGATGTCTCACCTCTTCTGCTGGTCAACAATTCACAGATTTGAGCCTTGGTTTCGTTGACAGATCTGTACTTCGTTTCCATCTCAGTGAACTGGTGACGGAGATCGCTGTGCATTCGCTTAAGATCGGACAGATTAGACTTTCGGTGACATGTTTCGTAAGAATGACGAATCTGTGATACTGAGAGAGATGGTGAAGGAAGTTTAAAGTTTACAGTGACACGTGAGTCGGCGTCACGCTACCGAACGGGTCACAGAGAGTGTTGTGTCAGTGTCACGGTAAAGCGTGTCACAGTGCAGGATGTGCTGCTGGCACAGTGAGAGGCGTCGGCGCCACCTTGAGGGGCGTGTCTGTGTCACGCTGAGGGGTTATCAATGTTCCGGTGAAGGTTTTGTTGTTGTTACCATGGGGGTCTGCGTCAATATCGTGCGAGGAATTTCCGAGTTGCTGAGAGGAACGTGTCCGTGTCACTGTGATAGGAGATTATGTGTTCGGGCGGGAGGTGTGCCGGGTCACAATGAAGTGCATCTCGTTGTCAAGGCGAGGAAAATGTCAAGGTGAGGTGTCTTGTGTTGTCAGCGTGGGTGGTGTATCAGTGTCACGGTGTAGAATGTGTTGGTCTCACCGAGAGGCGTATGTCTGTGTCACGGTGAGGGATACGTCCTGGCCACGGTCTGTGTGAGAGGGTCACACTGAGGTGTGTGATGGTGTCACAGAGAGTACTATGGCGGTGTCGTTGTGAATTTAGGTGATGGTATCACGTTCAGGGGTTTGCCTGTGTCAAGGTGAGGGATACGTCCTGGCCACGGTCTGTGTGAGAGGGTCACACTGAGGTGTGTGATGGTGTCACAGAGAGTACTATGGCGGTGTCATTGTGAATTTAGGTGATGGTATCACGTTCAGGGGTTTGCCTGTGTCAAGGTGAGGGATACGTCCTGGCCACGGTTTGTGTGGGAGGGTCACGCTGAGGTGTGTGATGGTATCACAGAGAGTACTATGGCGGTGTCGTTGTGAATTTAGGTGATGGTATCACGTTCAGGGGTTTGCCTGTGTCAAGGTGAGGGATACGTCCTGGCCACGGTCTGTGTGAGAGGGACACGCTGAGGTGTGTGATGGTATCACAGAGAGTACTATGGCGGTGTCATTGTGAATTTAGGTGATGGTATCACGTTCAGGGGTTTGCCTGTGTCAAGGTGAGGTGCGGGTAATTGCCTCAGTGAGCCGTGCATTTGTGTAATGTTGAGGGGTGATACCGTCACTGAATGGGGTGTTGCAGTGACCTCTGAGTCTTTATCACGGTGAGGGGCGAAGCTGATCACTTTGAGGAGCGTTAAATTGTCACGGTGTACGGTACTTCAGAGTCACGGAGAAGGTCGTGTCAGTGTCGCGGATAGGAGTGTATCTGTGTCTCGTTGAATGTCGTTACCGTGCTACAGTAACAGCATTGTTGATGTTATGGTGCATGGCGTGTCGTTGTCAGGACAGGTCTTAATTGTGTTGCTGTAAAGGCCGTGTTTTTATCACGGTTACTGTGTGCCGGCTTATGGAACATAGAACATTGAATAATACAGTACAATCCTTTCGGCCCACAATGTTTTGTCCACGCTTAAACCAGGCGTCCCATATAAACCCCCATTTCAAGTTCCTCCATATACCCGTCTAGTAATCTCTTAAATTAAACGAGGCTATCTGCCCCCACCACTGACTCAGGTAGTGCATTCCACGCGCCAACCACTCTCTGAGTAAAAATCCTTGCTCTGATACCCCCTTGAACTTCCCACCCCTTACCCTAAAGCGATGTCTTCTTGTATTCAGCGCTGGCTGTCCACTCTATCTATTCCTCTTAATATCTTGTATCTTGTATACCACCTCACACTTCTCCGAGAGGAACTGCATCTGCCGCTTCTCAGCCCACTTCTGATTCTTGTCAATGTCTCTCTGCAATCTTTGACAATCTTCCACACGATCCACGACACCACAAACCTTCGTGTAGTTTGAAAACCTGCCAACCAGACTTCGGCCCCACATCCAGGTCGTTAATAAAATTCACGAAAAGTAGTGATCCCAGAACCGATTCTTGTGGGAAACCACTAGTAACAGCCGCCCAATCTGAATGTACCCCCTCCATAAGCACCCTCTGCTTTCTGCAGGAAAGTGAATTCTGAATCCACTAGTGCAGTTGCGGATGGTTTAAATTAGATATCCAAGGGGGTGGGAACCAACGTGCCAGAGCAGATAGTACAGCGGGGGGTGAAAATATATGATGTTAAAAGTTCATGCAAAGTCAGAAATAGAAGATCTGAGTGTGGTGGTAATAATATTATGCGGTGTGCCTATTTAAAATCGAGGAGTATTTTGAGGAAGGCAGAAGACCTGAGGGCGTGGATTAACACATGGAATTATGACTTCATAGCCGTTAGTGAAACTTGTCTATAGGAGGGGCTGGACTAGCAGCTTCATGGTCCAGGGATACGATGTTTCAGAAGTGGGAGAGACAAAGGTATGAAGGGTGTGTGTTGGAATTGCTAGTCAAGGAAAATGTTACAGTAGTGCTCAGGCAGTATAGATTAGACAGCTTGTGTACTGAGGCCATCTCGGTAGAAGTGAGAAACAGGAATGGTATGACCACATTACTGGGATTGTATTTCACAACACGCAATAGTCAGCGAGAATTGGAGCTGCAAAACTGCAGAGAGAAAGCAGACAACCTCAGGAAACATGAAGTTGTGATAGTAAGAGATTTTAATTTTTCCACATATTGTTGGAGCTCCCATACTGACGGGTCAGAGTTTGTAAAATGTGATCAGGAAAGTGTTCTAAATGAATATATAGAGGTACCAACTGGATAGGATGCAATAGTAGATCTACTACCAGGAAACGAGTTAGGACAAGTGACGGGAGTGTGTGTCGGGGAACAGTTTGGGTCTAGTGATTATAGCACCATTATTTTCAACTTGGTCATGGATAAAAATAGGTCTGGTCTTCGGGTTGATGTACTGAACTGGAAAAAGGGAAAATTTGAAGAAATGAGAACGTATCGAAAAGCGAGGATTGGAAATCTGATAAAGAAGAAGAGAGAGATGTAGGAAAGTTATAGCAAACAAGGAGTATTGGAGTATAAGGTTTGCATTGTTTGCTGTGTAACCAAAACTATGTAGTCAACTTTGAACTTTCTATTTGATAGAGAATGAATTCATAAGAATGTAGAAGACACTGGTGTGTTAATGAGAGGTAGTTGAGAGATTTTTTGCTATGAACTTGTTTGCTGTGCAACCAAAACTATGTAGTCAGCTTTGATATAGTTTATGTAGTTTGAACTTGCTATTTGCTATGCATGTACCCTCTTTAGTAGGAGAGTGAAATCTTAAGAACGTAGAAGACAATGATGTGTTAATAAGAGGAAGCTAAGAGATATAGATTAGAACATGATTAAGTCAATAGGTAGAAACAATAGTGGCGGATGTACTTGTGATACGCACCTATAGACCGATTGGATATGCTAATGCAAGTAAACCAGGAGATTGCTATAACAAATGCTATGTCCACGAATCGGTGGGCAATCAGCGACTAGCTCACCGACTGTCTTAGCCTTCATTTGCAAATTAAAGTTTAATACTTCTTGAAGAATCTTCTGCGTCTCCTAGTCTTTTGTGGGGCACGAGAAATCACGACAGGAGCAAAAAAGGTGCTTGAGGAGTATAAAATTGAGGGATAAAATTGGTCCTCTTAAAGAACAGAGCATTCGGCTATGTATGGAACCAAAAGAAATGGGGGAGATTTTATTTGTTTTTTTTTTAGCATCTGGATTTACTAAGGAATTGCAAGGAGCCTCTGGAAATAAGGTAAATAAGTAGTGAGGACTCGAAACCTCAACAGTTAAAGAGGAGGATGTGCTTGCTGTCTTGAAGCAAATCAGAGCAGATAAATTCCCATGAGCAGACAGAGTATTCCCTTGGACCTTGAAGGAGAGTAGTACTGAAATTTCTGGGGCCCTGGCAGATACATTGAAAATGTTGGTAGCCACGGGTGAGGTGCCGGAGGATTGGAGGGTAGCTCATGTTGTTCCGTTGTTTAAAAAAACTGTAAATGAAATCCGGGAAATTATAGGCCGGTATGTTTGACGTCCGTAGTAGGTAACTTATTGGCAGGAGTACTAAGATATATGAACTACAGACAGGAACTTACTAGGCAGAGTCAACATGGCTTTGTGCGTGGTAGGTTATGTTTAACAAATCAATTAAAGTTTTTCAGGAGGATAACAGGAATGTAGATGAAAAGAAGGCAGTGGATGTTGACTACATGGACTTCAGTAAGGCCTTTGACATGGTCCCGCAAGGCAGGATATTTAGGAAGATTCGGTCGCTAGGTATACATGGAGAGGTAGTAAATTGGATTAGACGTAGGCTCAATGGGAGAAGCCAGAGAGTGGTAGTGGAGGATTGCTTCTCTGAGTACTTCGCCTGTGACTAGTGGTGTGCCACAGGGATCAGTGTTGTGTTCATTGCTATTTGTCATCTATATCAATAATGTGGGGAATTGGATCAGCAAATAATACAAAGATTGGAGGTGTAGTGGACAGTGATGACGATTTTGAAAGCATGCAGAGGGAATTGGACCAGTTGGAAAAGTGGGATGACAATTGGAAGATGGAGTTTAATGCAGACAAGTGTGAGGTATTGTACTTTGGAAGGAAAAACCAAGGTAGAACACGCAAGGTAAATGGTAGGACACTGAATAATGCAATAGATCAGAGGAATCTGTTAATACAGATACATAATTTTCTAAAAGTGGCTTCACAGGTAGATAGGGTCGTAAAGCAGAACTTTCGGCACGATGGTCTTTATAAATCAAATTATTGAATATAAGAGTTGGAATGTTATGGCGAGGTTTTATAAGACATTAATGAGGCCGAATTTGAATGTTCCGTTTAGTTTTGGTCACCTACCTAGAGGGAGGATATTGATATGGTTGAAAGAGTGCGGAAAAGGTTTACAAGGATGTTGCCGGACTTGTCAAAATGAGTTACAGAGGAAGGGTAGGACTTTATTCCATGGCGCGTGAAGAATGAGGGGAGATTTGATAGAGGAGTATAAAATTACGTTGTGTATAGATAGAGTGAATGCAAGCAGGTTTTTTCAACTGAATTTAAGGGAGTAAAAAGAAAAAAACAAGGACAGGGGTTAAGGGGGAAGTGCAAAAGTTTAAAGGACACATTAGTGGGGGCTTCTTCACACAGAGAGTAGTGGGAGTGTGGAATAAGCCGCCATTTTAAGTGGTGAATACAGATTTACCTTTATCATTTAAGAAAATCTTCGACTGGAACATGGATGAGAGGGGTATCCAGGGATATGGTCTAGCTGCAGGTCAGTCGGACTAGGCTGTAAAAATGGGTCAGCGCAGCCAAGAAATGTCAAAAAGCCTGCTTCTACGCTGTAATGTTCTATGGTTGGCAGTTGTGTATCGGTATCACGTTGATGGTGATTGTGTCGGGGTCGCTGTGAGCGATTGCCGTAGACATTATAAGTGGCCCGTCACTACCATAGTGATGGGCGTCTTGGTATCACAGTAAAGGGTGTTTCTGAGATATGTTGGGAATGTGTCATGTTAAAGTGGCCATTTTTATTCTCTGCCATTTGGTCGTTGCGACCGGAGTGAAACTCACCATGAATCCTCCAGCAGATACCCGTGATAACGAGGGTCGCTGTTAAAACGCAGATTAGCCATATGCTTGAGTCAGATACGTCTCTCCGTGCGGGCCGCTCACTTCCCATGTCGTCTGTGGAGAAAAAAAAAGTGGTTTCGTGACTTTGTTTATCGTCATTTTCCCTGATCTAATCCACCCCTGCTCTTCCCTCTCTCCGACTTCAAATTCTCCCCGCCCTACTGAAAAGCAATGAACGGAAATCACAGAAAACAACAGGCCCAATGAAATCCTTTCTGCCGACGCAATGTCCATCTCCCTCCAGTCCCTGTACACACTCCGGCCTGTCACCGCTCCATAGAAATACACCGTCTGTCTGGTCTTCCTGCATCTCTCATAATGATATAGACCTGTATCTCCTCCCACCTCAGTCTCCGCCGATCGGGAGAAACACACCGTCTGTCTGATCTATCTGTTTATAGATTAGACTCTCTGTTCAAGGCAGCGTCCCTGTGAAGTTCTTCTGCATTCTCTCCGAAAACCCCTACACTCTTCCCGTAACGAGGCGACAAGAAACCAGTTTGTGGACTCGGAAACTGGAGACTCTGTCCCAATTACCGTCGCTCGTTTCCTCGGCTCTCCTCACCATTCACAATGTGTGTATCCCAGCTGAGTACACCCAAGTCCCAATTCCCGTCGCTTGTTTCCTCGGCTCTCCTCACCATTCACAATGTGTGTATCCCAGCAGTGTCCACCCAAGTCCCAATTCCCGTCGCTTGTTTCCTCGGCTCTCCTCACCATTCACAATGTGTGTATCCCAGCAGAGTACACCCAAGTCCCAATTCCCGTCGCTCGTTTCCTCGGCTCTCCTCACCATTCACAATGTGTGTATCCCAGCAGTGTCCACCCAAGTCCCAATTCCCGTCGCTCGTTTCCTCGGCTCTCCTCACCATTCACAATGTGTGTATCCCAGCAGTGCACACCCAAGTCACAATTCCCGTCGCTCGTTTCCTCGGCTCTCCTCACAATTCACAATGTGTGTATCCCAGCAGTGCACACCCAAGTCACAATTCCCGTCGCTCGTTTCCTCGGCTCTCCTCACAATTCACAATGTGTGTATCCCAGCAGTGCACACCCAAGTCGCTCTCTCCTTCAACACTTCTCACCATTGACGGTCTGGGCCTTTCTCTTGGGCACTGAGGATAAATAGCGCTTGGGCTTCAAATTACCAGCTATACCTCTGCAAGAAAATAGTTTTACCCAATCCACGTATTGCCCAGGAATTTCGCCATAAGAATTTTCTGCCCTGGCTGCTTAACCCCTTTCAGCTTCTTGACTATCGCGCTGTTTCCTCTGTCCTACACGGTGGGTCTAAATTCTTCCAATATACCCTTCTTATCACCCCCTCTGCTTCCCGAATGGCCCTGAGTTCATTCACTTACAGTTCCAGCTCCTTCACCCCGAGTGTTAGAAGCTGCATCCGGATGCACTTCTGACAGGTGAAGTCGTCAGAGACACTGGAGGTCTCCCTGCCGTCCCACGTCCAGCGAGAGGATCATTCAACGCTCCAGCCAGCCATTGCCTACGAATCTAACTGTGCAATTCTGAAGATGGAAACAATAAATGAAACGAAAACAAATCTCTCAACAGTTTCGTGCTTTCTCTCTCTCAACCCTTCTCGATATATTTAATGGCCATTCGCCGAGACGTGTGAGTGACATTTACCTGATTCCTTCTCTTTGCTTAGAGACACGGGAATCACCTGTCTCTCTCACTCAGACACTGATGGGGGGTCTCACTCCGAGCCATCCAATCACACAGTTCCCTGGTGAATCTCATTCCACATTATCGCATGACACGCTTCCGGGTACAGACACAAAGAGAATCTCCATCTTTACCGTTCCGAACACACACCCGGGGTAAGAGAAGAACTGAAGCTCAGTACAGGCAGCCCCATCACACACATCTGGAGTCAGGCACAGAGTGAATCTCTGTCCACACAGTCGTATCATGCACTGTCCGATATCAACCACTGGGGGGTGCTCAAACCCCAACGGCTCAAAACAGGCTGTTGGGTTCAGTTGTTTTGTGATGTCGATAACCTTCCCCCTGCTCCATGGATGGGGTGCGGGTAACAGAGGCCGAATTGAGTGCAGAGCGCTTTGCAGGAAGGGGTGGTGAGATTACAGCCAATGGATGATGTTGGGGTGAAATCGCATGATCGGCCTGACCACACAGAGCAGTGGAGTAATACAGAACTGGGAAATGGATATCCGGCCGGAAAGAGGGAGGTGTGACAACTTTCCCACTCCCTCATCACAGTTCCTTATGATTACATAGGGGAGGTGTGGGATGACGGAAAGAGGCCGAGTGTAGGAGAGGTGAGGAAGGATACGAGGATACGAGGAAGGATATCGGAGTGGGCATACTCACGAGGATATAGAGGTTATTTAGTGAGGAGACGGGAGGGGTAAGGGTAATGGAGACTGAAAGGAGTGTGTCAGTATTATGATGCAGAGTGTGTCGGACTACCGGTGTCACAATGAAGGACGTGTCGGTTTCACGGCGAGGCTGTGTCGGTGTCGAGTGGGACGTGTGTCAGTCCCTTGGCACTCCTCACCATTCACAATGTGTGCAGCCCAGGCTTGTACACCAAAGCCCCTCTCTCCATCAACGCTTCCCACTATTCAGAGCATAGGCATTTCACTTGAACACTGAGATGAAACTGCGCTTGGGATCTAAATTACCAAGTGCACCATTGCCAGAGGAAAAAAAAATGTCCAAATCCACACTGTCCCGATCCATTCTGATCCAAGGTAAAATTGGCCTTGTTCCAATTTAGAATCCAAAGCCGAGCACCGGACCTCTCCTTTTTCATAACTACCTTGAGGCAAATGGTATTTTAATTACTAGATTAAAGATGATCCCCTGCATAAACCTCTAACACCCTTTTATTTCCAGTATTCTCAGTATTCTCAAGAGGGAAGGTGAGCGGCCAGATGTCGTTGACCATGTAGGGAGCAATGAAGAGAGTAGGAAGGAGCACGATGTCCTGCAAAGAGAGTTTCAGCAGTTTGGTGCAAAGTTGAAGGACAGGACCTCCAGGGTGGCAATCTCAGTATTGCGAACCGTGCCACGTGCTGGTGAGGCTACAAATAGGAAGATAATGCAGTTAAATACGAGGCTAAGGAGTTAGTGCAGGAGGGAGCGCTTCGTGTTTCTGGATAATTGGGCATGGTTCCAGGGAGAGGTGGGACCTGTTCAGACGGGACGGGTTGCACCTGAACTGGAGGGGGACTAATAGAATGATAGAACCACGGACCATTACAGCATGGAAACAGGCCTTACGGCCCTTCTTCTCTGTGCCGAACCATTGTTTTTCTGCCTAGACCCACTGATCATCAACTGTGCTGTATCCCTCCATACACCTCTCATCTATGTTGCAGTCCAAGTTTTTAATTAAATGTTAACGGTGAGCCCGCATATACCACTTCATCTGGCAACTCATTCCACATTCCCACTACTCTTTGTGTGAAGAAGACACCCCATCCTTAATGTTCCCTTTAAACTTTTCACCCTTCACCCTTAACCCATGCCTTCTGCTTTTCTTCTCCCTGAGACTCAGTGGAAAAAGGCCTGCTTGCATTCACTCTATCTATACCTATCATAATTTTATACATCTCTATCAAATCTCCGCTAATTCTTCTGCGCTCCAAAGTATGATGCACCTCCTATCCAAACTCTCTCTGTAACTCAGTTACTCAAGTCCCGGCAACATCCTTGTAAACAAACCTTCTCTGCACTCAATGAACCTTATTAATATCCTTCCTGTAATTCGGTGACCAAAACTGCACAGAGGATTCCAAATTCAGCCTCAGCATAACATTCCAACTCTGATACTCAATAGATTGATTTGTAAAGGCCAATGTACCAGAAGCTCTCTTTACTAACCTATCGACATGAGATGCCACATTTAGGCGCTTTTGTATCTGCATTCCTGGATCCCTCTGTTCTACTGTACTC